>NC_134427.1:2126212-2429242 GCF_030867145.1 Opisthocomus hoazin | reverse complement strand
GCCCAACAACTAAAGATACTGATTTAGAAAAAAAAAAAACCACACACACATACAAGCAAAAAAAACACCCCAACAAAACCCAACAAACAACTTCGATCCCTTCAAAGGACTGATCAGATGTCAAGGTCCTTGATTTACAAACACAAGTATGATTGCTTTGATGTATTATTACCTATAGATCACAAGATCCCTCATTCTCTTACAGGGTTGACAAAGATTTTAAAAATGCACATTATGCATCAAAGTTTGAGAGATGCACCTCAGACACAGAAGGTTTTGGCTTATAGTAGTTGTTTCATGGCAAGTTTCCCTGAGAAGCTCTGCTTTATAACTTCCTACGCACTGGGTGGCATCAGAACTAGATAAAAGTGATTTTACTAGCACGCTAGTGCGCATTTTGGAAGCTTACAATTGTATAAGTACAGTTTGTTGCTAGATTTTGGAGTTGGGTTTCATGATTGCAAACCCAGAACTGCAGGTGTGTCAAGCCGTACTCCGTCACATCACTAGTAAAGAGGTTCCCCTACTAGAAGCAAACCTCTGCAGACCAGGCCACAGTCTCATCCATTCGCCGTTTCACAAGGCTGACACAGTGGTTAATTTCCAGTGGAAACAGTTCTTGACAAGAAGTAACAGCAAAGGAAGCAAACAGCTTTGAAAGCTAAATAAAAACATTCCCATATCAAAACCTGCATTTAAATTTCCAAACCAAGCTGAAGAAAGCTTGCACTAACTTTTCAGGAATGCTGCAGTCAGAGCTTGCTGGGCTTGCAGGTGCTTCGCTCCCAAGCAAATAAAAGCAGAGTCTGTTTACTAAACATACAAACAGAACAAAAAATAATAATATACTGACAGAAGGCTGTGTGGATTTCATCGAAGAGAAAAGGATTTATTTAAAAGAACACTTTTTTTAACAGAAAAGTAAATACTTCCATAATCTCAATCAACTATTTCCTATTCCAACCATATTTTCATTGAAACATCCTCCACCCACGCAGTACAAACGTATATATGCGATAAGATCAGTGCCTTGATTCATGCTTCATGTTGATGCATTTCCTATTTATGATAATATATGTAACATAATCCAGAGTCCTCAACATCTCTACCTGCTGACAGGCCTTTCAAAGCAAAGCTGTTTTTTTCAGCCACTGATCAAGCTTTACAGGAGCAGAATTTGAACCTGAATGTCCAAAACTTGGGCTTCAACTATACAGCCTAATCCACAGACATCTTGACCCTTTTACTTACTGGCTGGATCAGTCTTGTAGATCAAAGTTCTACCAGCAGACAGCTTCACTGATTTTTCTTGCAGGAGTAAGTCCAATGGTACATGTGTACAATTACTCATACAGCCAGAGTCTTAGGAAGAGGACACAGACATTATAAAAATATGGCTGACTAGCATTTAAGAGAAATTAATTTCAAATTCTGCATTACAAGAAAGAAAACAGTGACCTTTACTTCCTCTGCTAACAAAGTATGCTTTAAGTGTCAAAATATTTATTTGACAAAGTCTTTGTTGTGTAAATATTTTCATTTCCCAACCTTACCCTTAGAGTGAAATATTTGTAGCTGAAGAGGTGAATACGATTTGGACAAGTAGATCAGTCAGGATGTAAACTGCACCCTGCAGCTCTTTTTCCTGCATGCTGGGTTCGAGATTTGTAAGTTTGGAGTACTAAATTCAGAGCTATTTCTGTTGGTAGTGTTGTGCAAACTAAGCCAGGCTAAAGAGTGCAAGAGCACTTCTCTGGCTTTTGCTGTTTCTATATTCTGCTCCTGGGATATCTGGAAGCTTAACTGATCCAGGTTGTTCCTTATGAAACTGCAAGTGAGGAGGTTTGTTACAGAACCACATCTGGTCAAGTTTTCCTCCAAAACCTGTTTATAGAGCTCTGTCAGTTTTGTTTCCATGTACTTGTTGAGCATGGAGTTGGAGAGAGGCTCCTCACAGAGCATGATGCTCCGTTCTCCAGCTTCATCCCTGGACAGGGACATTGCACTCGGCTTTTTGGGCTGCTCGCACAGAGGGGACTGACCTAGGGGAATATCAGTGGACAGGAGAACAGGGCCATCAGGAAGTTCATCACACATGTGGTCCAAAACGCAGCCGGAATCACAGGTATGGTCCCCCACACGGTCTCCCCCAATCTGCAAGTCGGGGTAGTTTTGGTAAATGCTGTTGCAGGACCAGGATGTGTACAAATCCATCTGCTCGGTGTTCTGTTCTCTTCTGGGGATGTACAAAGCGGGTGAGACAGTTCCTTTAACAAGCACTTTCTCATCTTTTGCAGGTACCTCTTTTACGGATCTCCGTTGAGGACAACTCCTGTGTTCCATTTTGCTGCTTTCAGCAGAGATCTCACTTTGTTTCCCATGTCCATCAGCAAAGCCTTGAATTTTTGGGTTGTCTACAAGTTTCTGTCTCCAGATTCCCTCTTTATCCTTTTTGGATGCATGAGATTTGCGAGGCTTATCTTGATGATAGCTTGCTTTATATACGAGGCTAGTCAGGATGCCTTCTGCCAACATGACGACAAGCGTGAGCAACAGCCTAATCACCAGGGTTCCATGCAGCCCTGCGAGTGAAAACAAGACAGGTAGAGTACCTCAAACTTCTCTGGACAAAGAGGAATAATAATAAAAAATGAACAACGCACTTTTTACGTAAAGACTGATTTTTTTTTCCTCTAGAATATTTATTGTTAGTAAAGAGTAAACCGCATGCTTTTCTACAATTTTAACCTCTATCATGCAAACAAAATTCATTCAGAAGATACAGGAAGGGCATTAACCGGGTTTATCTGTAGTGTCACTTCTCTTCTGCGGTGTGGCTAGTTGAGATAGATCATACTTACGAGCTGCAAAAAATCAGCAAAACCATTTTACTTACCTATCTCACTACCATCAGTTGCAAATCAACTTTCTTCCATTGAAAGACAACAATTTCTAAGAACTAGAAATTCTAAGAACTAAAGATGTGACATAGGAAGGAAATCAAGATCAAGTTTAGACTTAGAGGTTGATTCCAAACTGGCCTGAGCCCTTCCATGAGATGCCCAGGAGCTTCAAAAGATGCTGATAGTTCAAGTATAAAACTGCATCCAAAATGCAGGTCACATACACAACTGTCTTTCAGAGTTCCTCCTAATGATGATTTTAAAGGATATAATTAGTTAATTTGTCTTCCCCAATAGTGAAGTGATGAGTAATATGTTTGTGTATCTATAGGCTCTACAGCTTTACTCAATACACACAAATAATTAAAATCTAGCCAATATGCCTCAGAATAATCTACCACATCTAATGAGTATCGTTCCTTTTCAACTCAGCTACTGCTAAAATCAATGGGAATCTTTCCATTTAGAGCCAAGTCTGACCTAAACTCACTAAGGAAAAGATCACTACTGCTCCTCTTAAGGAGGAATGGGAAAGATGAACCCAAGAAAATCCCTCTGTTCTTCAAATGTCTTTTTAATCTCCACATATTTCAAGCGCCTTCACACATCTCTACTGTGCTCGTGGTTTGCAATAGGGAGGAGAGGCAAGGGATGAGGCAGTTTTGTTGAAGATTACGTAGTAAGTCCCCAAAGAACATGACATACTGGCATGCTGTTTGAAATACACCAAAAACTCTATGCATATCACAGATGATTAAAGCTCAAGGCTTTTCACAGAGCTGGCAGTTTGCATCAGTAGCAAGTCACCAGATAGCTCTCCACACAAACAAAACCGCTGCAGATTTAAAATGATGTCTGATGTATTAACCCAAAGATCCTCCTCACTCTACTCATTCACTTCCAGCAGCGACCAAACCATTACTCTGGCTTATCTGTTCTTCAATGAAACTTGATGCACTGGGTCACTTCTTTTTAATCCCAGGCCTCATTCCAGAAAGCTACTCCATAACTCAAATTACTTGAGAGATGTGTAAATTTCAGAGGGAAGTCAGAAATTTTCATTGCCACAGTACAATCATTTGCTTTTTTCAGCTTGAATGGCACTGTTCCCCCCTCCCCCCAAAGCTGCAGGTACCCCTGGAACTGAGACACACCCACACGTGAGAACCAAGCAGACACAAAAGGCAGCACACCATGCCTCCTCCTGGTTACATTAGCATTACTATTTACTCTTACCACATACCTATTTACTAAGTGCCATTTTTGAAAGCCACAAGAGCACTTGGCAGCCTAAATCTTGCCGAATGTCAATGGAGTTTGGAATGCTGCGTGCCTCATTTGCTTCTGAAAAACAGGACACAGCTACCCAGATCCTTACACGCTTAAGAATTTTGATGTATTGCTTTGAAAACGCTCATAGTGCTAGTGTGGAGCTAAAATACTGTGATCTTAGCAAAACTGCTCTCCTTCACATAAAGTAAATGGTGCCTGCATTCTGAAACAAAGCATAAGGGGAAAAAAAAGGGCACAAAAAGCCCGCACTTACCAGTCCAAGCTGGGTAAGAGAGGTGGATAATCACATCGCCCAGAACTCTCCCAGTACAGCTGCTGCAAGAGAACAGATTCTTACATGCTCTTTCTTCACTGCTGTCTGCGTGGAAAAAAACCTGACACACACATGACTTAGTTCCCCTTTTTTTCTTTTTAATACAGAAGTCTAAAAGAGGATGTTAAAAAAGTGAATTGAGATGTTTGACTGCAGTGCAATGCTGATGAGTTGCTAACTGCCATAATACATCATTTAAAAACAAAGACTACTAAAGGATCAGGGTGCCTGTACTTCACCAGGCTGTTCGAAACCGAATTCCACCAAACACTTCCATCTACAGAATTTCAGTTTTGTTCTGCCATCCACCTGACTTAGAGACGATGCTATTTACACCATTTCCCCCTCTGAAACAAACAACTAAATTTATAGTCTCGTGACCTTCTTCTGGTGGCAAAGACATTGACAACTTCATTTCATCAAGATTTTGACGAAATATCACTTACCTACAAAAGGCAAATATAAGAATCTGCAGTCTGAAAGCAGTAGCCATCAGATGGCTGCAAACAGTCTTGCTGCTCACTGACCAAATCCACTTTCTCTGGACTTAAAAATGACCCCTGCCTCAGCGGCATGGCAGAGGGGCCCCTGACGGTGTTTTCAGTGTGTGCTTCTCAGAGGCTGAAACTGAGCTCATCCACTGAGCCACTCCACATAGACAGTTTGAAGAGTTTTCTGTTGCTGCCTTTTCTAAATCTCCTTTTGCTCAGAAGGTTAAACAGCAAACAAATCAGAAGCTGAATCTCATCCAAGTACTAGACAATAGCTCTTAAATACATTGTTCAGTGTAAGGATAGGAGCAAGACACAGATGTAAAATACAACTAGAGTGTAAAGCTGACATTACAGCAACGTCTTGATTGCAACCCATCATTCAACGTATTTTGGCAGCAATGATGCACCTTAGAGATGAATTCACATAAGGTTTGAACAACCTACAACCATATAGGTCCAATGAAGGCTCTTTAAAATTGTTCCTCTTCCCTCCCTACCACCTGTATTTCACAAAACACTTCAGGTTTTATGGAGACAGAATGAAAGTTATTTTCATTCCCACTGAATTTACACAAAACTCATTGCTTATTGAAAGGCTGTTTAAAATGACTTTATTTTTAAGCATCTTGCATAACTATTTCCTGCCATGGTAGATGCGGTTCTGACTCCAGAGCTTACTCCTGCCCCCAGTCTCGGGGGGGACCCAACCTCAGAGGAAATTGGGCAGTTCCAACTCCAAGTAGGTAAAACCTGGCCTCCTTCACTGGGCTTGCAATTCGTGCCAGCTGCAGCTGCACTTTTTGCACAGCAGTTTCAGCACAACACAAAAGTAACAGAGACGGAGAGGAAGAAATAGAGTCAGGTAATTAGTCTTGAGTGACTAAAAACAAATCACCTTTCATTTCAGTTGTACTGAGGTACCAAAAGCATCAATATCCAAGGGAGTTAGTAGATTTGTATCAATAAGATCTCACCTTCTATATTTACAAAAATAAAGCAAGACAGAACCAAAGCTATTTCAGAAGCTGAAAACAGACTGCAGTCAGGAGAAACGGTCAGCAAGACATCTGAATCCTAAGGCTAACCTTCAAGCGGAATTCATAAAGAAAGAAAAATAAATGTGACTGCATCATTCATCTACAGAAGAAAATGAGTAACGCAGCATTGCACATCACCATACACAGTTATCATATGGCATTAACTACAGCAGCATGCAGAAAAAAGTCCGTTATTTCAGCCCAAACTATGCATTTTATGCGCATATGCAGGTGACATAGAAGCTGACTGTATTAGCTGGGGTTTTTTTCCCCAAGCACAGCTGCAGCAAGGCTCCCTCTTCCCGCCTCAGCAGCATTTTCACGCCCTCGACCCCCCGGGGCCCGCCAGCTCCCCCTCGCTCGGCAGCCCCGGCCCACCTCCCCCCCGCGGCCATGCCCCGCGGCCCAGGGGTTCCTCGGCGGGGAGGCTCCACGTACCTGGGGTCACCGAAGGGCTCCTTCGACAGCAAGGAGCCAAGTCCCACCGCACGGCGGGGGGAGAGGGCGGAGCACAGGCAACCGGGGAGGCCCGGCCCGGCCCCTCGGAGGGCTCAGGTGCTCGGGGCCGAACCCCGGCTCTGAGGGGAGCGAGGGACAGCCGGGGCTCGGAGGAGGCGGCGAGGCCATGCCGGAAGGGGTGCGTGGCTGCCAGCGCGCCTCACGCTGAGCAGGGCTACCCAAAGCCGGTCAGGACCACCCACGGCACCACCGCCGCCTCAGCGCGGGTAGGCCTAAACACCGGAGGGGGCGGGTCTTCACGCTGATTGACAAGAGCAGCGGCCAATGGGAAGGGCGCGGCAGGCTCGCCAGCGTCGCTGCGTGGCGGTCGGTTGCCGCGGCAACGGCACGAGGCGTTGGGAGGTGAGGGGCGGCGGGCGCCATGACAGGGCCGGCTCCGGCGGCCCCGGGCGGGTGAGCGGGGCCGGGCGAGGGGCAGAGGCGGGCGGCAGAGGCGGGCGGCAGGCGTTAGCGGGCTGCGGGGCGAGCCGCTCGGCCTGCCGGGCAGTCAGGAGCTGGCGGTGGGTGCGGCGGGGGAAGGGCGGACCCCGCGGCCGGGCCCGGGCCCGTCCCGCCCCTGCCCTGTCCTGACGGCGGGCTGCGGCTGAGGGGAAGGGGGCCGAGCCGGTGGTCGAGCGTCCGTGGGCAGTTCACAGTATATTAATCATGCTGCTCTTTTCCTTTTTTTTTTGGAGGATTTCGAGTTGTTACGCCGAGCAAGTGAAGATGAAGATGTCTGCAGGTTCCTGCAGATGTCTCCAGGTTCCTGCAGATGTCTTCACCCTGGCACTCGATACTGCATGAATGCAACAGACTAAATACACGGTGTTCGCACGCTCGGAACACGCAGGGGACGGCGCTCGCCTCCTGCAGTAAGACAGGAGACACTAAGACAATTCCTACTTCGTCACCTTAAATGGGCTTTTAGAATCACATTTCCCAAAGCTCCAAAAGTTTACCAATACAGTTCAAGATTGCTAATAATAAACTTTTCAATCTAAAATATTCTACCAAGATCACATGATATGGATGCATGCTACTGCAGGAAACTCACTAAAAGATAATCACTTGGTAATTCTTTACTTGTAGAGTGGGATTATTTTGTGTAGGTACCTGACCTGTTCAGATGGGCTTCATGCATCAGCTTTTTTCTGTGCCCAGTGTAACCCATTTCCAGAACGAGCACAGATGCTGTCAGCATCTCTGCAAGAAAGGGTGAAAAAGGGAACGTGGGAGAAATGCTGTGCCAGTGCTGCGGTCTGGAATGGGCTGCGTGGACATAAGCAATGAGTAAATGCGTTCCTTTTCCCCTTACACCTTGATTCAGCTCGACATCAGAGTCTGGGGACATGTGAAGGCAGAATGCCTCTCTCTAGGCAGTACCGTACCTGCCTTCCCACTGCTGTTATTTACATTTACACAAAAAAATCCTGAAAAAGCAAGACTGGCAAAAGAGGAAAACACTGAGTCAGGAAATCGTAGTGGCTTGTTTTTGGGGAATGAGTTGTCTCCGTTTCTTTTTAAATTGGCTATTAAAATTCTCTTACCATAATGGGGAAAGCGCAGAAGAGATGACGTCTGATGAAGTTCTTAACACAGGTTACTGATCAGTCTGAATCTATTATGTTAATGGCTTTAAATTAGTGTTTTGAAAAAAAAAATTCATTATGTTGTTCTTGGTAAGTCTTATTTCTTGCATTTCTCAAATTGTGGGCCCACGTGCACGGGACTAGCTAATACCTTTTTCTCATGTTAAAAAAAAAAGAAGAGAAAATCAAGACACAGAACAGATCTTTATATACAGTGTGTGTATATATATATATGTGTAGACATACATCCAGTCTCTTCCCAGTCAGTGAGCTGCTCAGGAGCCACTCGTTTACTCCCCTGCGTCTGCTGATTGCAGCTCTACCTCAAGCCAACCCATCCTGGGCTTCGTCTTTGTGAAGCTGACCTGACCCCACTCTGGATGAAGACTCCTCAATAAGGGTCTGGCAGGCCCCTGCCTCCACTGTGCACACCTCCAGTTTGTATTGCAGGACACTCCTGGTATTGGAAACACGAGCTGAATGATACAATCAGACTTTGCAGAGTTTTCCATGACATACAGATTGAGACGTGAATGAAACCCCACATTCATTGGTAGAAAAGTTTATTATTACAGTGCACACCACTGTGGCCTGAAACAGCAAGTTCAGTAAACGTTCTGTGCACACATGAAGTTTGTTTTTTTAAACAGATTTTTGAAAACTCTTTGCATTGAGCTTTACAGTAGTGAATAACTACCACAGTTTGGTATTTGAAGAGTTTTTATGAACAAAGAGGAAAACCAGAGATCTTTCTGGGTTATACAAGCGAAGTGTATACACAGGGAAAGTAAATGGGGTTCATTGTAATTCGAAATGGCACCAGAAGTCCCTTTATCTTACATTATGGACCATTTTTTAAGATACTGAAGAAGGGCAAGTAAGTGAGAGAAGCAGTGAACACCATTAAAAGACATCAGTGTACCTGACGGGTCTCGGCTGGGCTTTAGTTGTTTAGACAGAAAAGAGTCGATCCTACGAACGGCAAGCAAGCAGCCTTCTCGCAAGCCACTCTCAAGAACGAAGTTACCCGTTTCCTTCAGAGGATGTGAACTCAAGTCTGGGATTTGGGCAAATCCTAGTGTGGTTTAGGGGCTGAGAATGCATCTTCTGTAGCTCGACAGAAGATCTTGGAGGTGGTACAAGCCTTCAGCGTGTGAAGCGTAAAAGAATTTACCTGCTGGATCTACCAGGCAAATAGCAGAGAAGATAAAAATGAATAGGTTTAGTTTAAAAATTTATCCTACACCGCCCTCTGGCAACACAAATATTAAATAACCTGGTTCCCCTGCCATGAGCAGCACAAAGCTAATTAATTACACGTTGCAAAGAAAGCAACTGAGACTGCTTGGCAAGCTCCACGGGCGCAGGGGGAAGGAGATCTGCCCTGTCCGCTGTCGGTTTGTAACTGCCACGGGGACAGAGCGGCAAGGCGGGCGAGTCAGGAAGCGTGTTCCGCGCTCTCCCAAACCCCCCGCAGCCCCCAGACCGCTCGGTGGGGGTGTTCCTAAGTCATTAAAACCCTCTCGTTGCAACAGGCGAGAGATCCAACCCAACAGAGCTGGGGTGAGCGGCGGCGGGTGTGTTACGCTCACCTGGTCGTGCAGACCCTGCGCTTTTAAAATAAACATTTGGAAACTCCACTTCTTCCAACTTACGGGACCACTTCAAACCGTGAACAAAACACGCAAACCAATCAGCCGTGTGAGAAAGCATTCTAAAACAACTTTATTGGAATGATACAGGAATGGTTAATATACAGGTTAAATCCTCAGTGCCTGCCTTCTACATAGGAAAGAGGGAAGAAATGAACAAATTCCATTCCCGCGCCCATCGTTAACCCAACACAGGTATGGCAAGCAGAAGAAGCGCACGTAGGCAACGCACTCCTAGCGCTCCTGAATTCATGCAAGGTATCAGCTGCACCAAAATGAATGCGAGTTTTCCACGCAGTCCCACAACAAAGAGGCATTCTGGGTGTTTTTCAGTTTGCCTTGGTGCCTCGTTCCCCAGACAAAGCAGGAATTCAGCCCGTCTAACGGAGCTTTCTTGGGAATGCTGATACGGCTTGAACGCTACCAGATGGCACGGGTGCGGGACCAGACGAGGGAAGTGACTTCGCTTTCTGAAACTGGGCAATTTTCTTGACCGTCAGAAACAGAGCTTGACCTCATTTCAGAATGTTTTGGGTCACTGAACTGACAGAATTTGGCAGCGACTTTCAATTACAGTTTCTCCAAAATAAGGACTCTAATTCACAAAACTTAGACCACACTCCCCTGACACAGGAAACACAGCAAACTGGCATGAGCACAGTGACTTTTGTGTCAGATTCCACTTTCTTCACAAGGCGTCACGTAGGAGTCTTACACACTTTCTCAAAAACTTGACCGCTAGTTTAGACGTAGGGAAAGATTATGCCAATATTAAGAAAGAAAAGTCACCTCGGTTCAGAAAGATAAAAACACAGTGAACAACAAAAATCGGACACTGGATATAAAACGTAACCTGACTTCCATCCCCAAAAGATGTGAAATAAATTTCACAAGATGGCATTAATTACTGATAAAGCTTATTAATGAGAAAGCACAAATGTGGGTGTTAATCTGGAAGGTAAGGCAACACTAATCCCCCCCATGCCTTCTGACACTGTGCTTGCCTTTGTAAGGACGAGCTTCCAACGGCCTCCCAGGCTCCCCAATCAGAGAAGAATAAACATCAATTAAGTATCATTTTAACTAACTTGGTCCCGTGGCAGATCCTGTGGGAGCTTCGTCCCGAGCTCTCTCGAAGCAGAGCTGCTCTCCAAGCGCAGCAGGCAGCCGCATGGCTCTCTTAACACATGTTCACAAAATCATCAGTTGTAGTGAACGGGACAAAAAAAACCAACCCCAAAAATGGTGGTGAGGGAAGTACTTCATGACTGCACTTCAGAACATCTTTGTAAACTAAGTTTTTACTTTTATCCTGTTCCTAATTTCAGACTTCAAAACTATGAGCTGTAAGCAGTTTCAGAAAGTATTTAAAAAAGAAAACGTATTTGAAAAGCCCCTCACAGCATGAGTGTGCTGGCAGTGGTAAGCTGCAGCCTCTTGCTGATCTGCGCCGCCTGTTCCCCTGTTTCCAGAAAGCCCGGACAGTCCCAACGTGCGTGTGCAGCGCCCTCAGAGTGATCCTCCAACTACGGCAAGGGCTTATTACCTTACTGTCGTTTGACGCTTTGGGGGAATAAGTACATTATGTGGTGCAAAATGTGTTTTAAATTACCCACACACTTTTAAAACCCGATTCTTATCCTTCGGGGCACTTGGAATTGTTTTTATTTTTGTGGAATATGGCCAAAAACCACAGGCTATCTCATGAGCACTGGGAGAACAGACAGGTTAACATCGCGTGCGGTGAATTCACCAACAGCAGACACTCGTGGTGTCCGACCCCCGCCCAGCCCTCGCAGCAGCTCCAGCCCCAGCGCTGCGCTGCAGCGAACGCTGCTGGCGCGAAAGCACAAAGCGCTTTGCTGTACGGAGATCAGCTCCAAAAAGACGCAAACCTAGTTAAGCAGGCCCTCTGCCTGTGGTTTGCGGTTTGCTTTTGGATCACAGCTGCTCGTAATTGCACACAGGTAAAGCAACTTTATAAAAGCTGTTTTTAGGACAGAACTAGTTGAGGATCTCACTCGCGTGGTGAGATCTGCCCGGGCAGTGACGCCTGACCATAGGACACCGCCAGTTGCCTTCTTTGCAGCCACGAGTGCTGTGTCGTTCTTGTTCTTGTTACTATTAGAGATGTGCTTTTATCCATGAATATTTGAATAAAGTCAGTTGTGTCAGACCTAATCTAACAAGCATTAGTGAATACTTGGATGCCTAATAAAACATACATATATTGGTAATCCTGTTACCTGTCAAGGTGCACAAGACCTCTGGACCTAAGGAATAACAGGCGAAGGCAGGTGGCGAGTTACTTCGTGCTCATGGGGTGGTCAGGAGGCGTCCAGACAAAATGGAGCCAGCAGCGGGAAACAGAAATCCTGGGACCTCTGTCCCAAGGCAGGATGGGCCTTTAACTGAAATGCTTAAACAAGAATGTGGAGGCGTCTGTCACAACCCTTTCATGCAAGGAGAGGGGAATATTTTATTTTTGCCCCTACAGGGAAACATAAAACTATACTTTCCTGGTGATAAATATCCATGATGGGTATGAGTGACAGTTATGGATCGTTTGTTAGGACTGGGAGACATTAATGGTGTCAATTTAATAGACCAAAAGGGACAAATGTGGACTTCTGGACTTAAATCTCATCAAATTAAAGTTAGCACCTTTAAAGCTTTGGGAGGCTTGCCCCGATCTCATGCAGTGAACCAGAAACTGTATTCATTATCCACTGCAGCTCTTTGCAGAATCTTGAGGGAAGATTGGGCTTCAGCTAAGGAAATCGGAGATGAAGTTATTAAGCATTCAGAGGAAACTGGTACGGAAGTCCCAGAACAAAAACGACAGGGACCAAGGACTGACATTACATTCTTGGGTATTAAGTGGACCCAAGATGGGGAACAAATACCAGAAAAGGTATTATTGACATGGAGAAATTACAGAATCCAACTCATGTTAAGGAATTACAGGCTTTACTGGGAACTCTTTGTTCCTGGAGGAGACGTACCCCAGGGTTCCCCGTTGCAGCGTGGCCGCTGTAGGACTGCTCGGAAAGCCAGCAGCGCGGCAGCGGGGATCAGCTCGGCAAGCCAGCCTGTCCGAGTTCGCAGCAGCAGTTCAGCAATTTGCAGTCTTGGGATTGGCTCCCCATGGTCCTACAGAAGGGCACCGGGAATCTTCTGAACATGGAAGTACGGGAGGATTGTGGCAAGAGAAGAGGCCTGTGTTATCTGACTCCTGTGCTTGGAAGCAAACTGAGGGAAAAAACACGCATTTAGAGAAAGGATTGCGTGCTTTGGAATATGCACTGCAGGTTGGTCTTAGCGCTTACACCACACAAAAGATTTCTTTAGTGGGACCTTCGAAATTATTAACATGGTTAAGGGAAGGCGGAGAGATCACTCAGAAGTTAACTATATATAAGACCACTACTGCCATAATAACAAATGGCAGATTTAATGAAGACAGAGAAAGATAGAGGTAGACAAAACTAACCCTCAGACTGGAAATGTCAAGATCTCTTCTGTTGAAAACTGTGAAAAACTGCATTCTCCATTTGAAGCAGCACGTCCTTATTCCAAGGAGGCAGGAGAGCAGCCACGTGTGTGGTTTATCGAGGCGAGTTCTGAGAGAGTAAAAGGACAGTGGAAGCACAGGACAGCTGGAACAGAAATTAGAACAGGGAGACAGGCAGTTACAGGGGGACGGTTCTGCTCAGCCAGGGGAACCGACGGCCCTTGCTGTGGTCCCAGAGGACGGGCTAAGCATACACATACCGATTCCTATGGGGCTGTAAAGGGGGTTTGGAGTGGGCTCCGTTCTGGGAGACGAAAAGCTTTGTAATGAATGTGGCAGTTAAATATGCTAAGACCAGAATGGCTACCAGATTAGAATCCTTTGTGTACTAAACGAGCCAGGGGAAAATGGGCTACGCAGCAAACAGACCACACTGGTCCCCTTACAGGGCAGTTTAAATACATTTTCGTAGCAGTTGAAATCTGTAAAGGCTTAGGATTTATTTTTCCTTGCTGCTGAGCTACAGCAGTAAGTACCACAGAATCACAGAATGGTCGGGGTTGGAAGGGACCTCTGTGGATCCCCCAGCCCAACCCCCTGCCGAAGCAGGGTCACCCAGAGCAGGCTGCACAGGACCTTGTCCAGGCCTTGAATACCTCCAGAGAAGGAGACATACACACTTTTACAGCAATTGTTACCGCATTATCCTAAACCAAGAGAAATACAATCTGATAATGGGGGACATTCTAAAGATAATCAGGTGGCACAGTGGGCATGGGAACAAGGCATAAAATGGGTATTTCACATTCCCTGTTATCCTTGGGCTTCAGGAATGGCTGAACAGTTTAATGGTTTATTAAAAAGGCAACTGAAACTCCACCTCTCATTACAGAGTGTGGAAGCGGTACGTCTCCTGCATTTCAAGTTGTAGAGACTTCAAATACTACCCAACACTACATCAGTCTAAATTTTATGGGTTTAAATTTGTGCGACGCCCACTTACGCTGCCTTGGAGTATGGCTGTTGTGTGGCTACGACGGGACATGTCCAATACTGCAGCAAAAGGTCAACAAAACTGTGTATCAGACCTGACAGACGAAGATGAAGAACTGCTACTCCTGGCTCTGGACCCTGATCTTTCTGACTGCAACCATTGGCAGGCTGATGCCTGCGATGCAGAGATGTTCTCTGAACCTCCAGCGCTCTCCTCGAGTTCCCCGGACTCAGGATTCGTTGGACAATGTAGTGCTACAGGCAACGGACCATTCTCACCAGCTCCTCGACACGGCCATGCCAGGTTCGTGGCAAACGCGTCTCACCGCTCCCATAGCCGCATCACAACAAACGCTGGGGGGTAACACTGACCCCGACCACTCCCCACACGGAACTCCTGCTCCAGGGCGCAGACGTACCAGTTGGAGAGCGGAAGATGGATCAGGCGACGAATTTACCTTCGTCATACTCTGAAATTAGTGGGACAGGTACACATCGGTGGTGAATCTCTAACGTCCCTGTGGAAAATGGGTGTTACCAGTGACGCTGCGGGAGGGGATCTGTACATATCGAGTGGGTAAATTCTTGTCTTGTTTGTGATTATCACGGCCAACTTGCATTATATGATAACTCGGGCTGGGCTGCCGACTGTATTAATGTAGCATCGTTTAATAATTCTTATGGTCTATATAGCTGCCAACAATCACCAGAAATTCAGGATAAGGGTGAAAATTGGATCATTAATATCACTGCCACCTATCCTAATGTATCCGTCTGTGCTCCTAGTCCAGTATAATGGCCTGTGTTTCCTTATCTTAGTAATGAGCTAACTGGTCAGAATCAGACAGGCATTCGGAAACCCCACTGGGTTTCTCCAAAATCTCCAGGGGGGACATATTTTCCTTTTAACCAGACTTGGATACCATACAACTGCAGCTCAGGACCTGAATTTCTGAATCCGACTCATGAAACCATTACGTTCTGGGGGTCCCAGAGCATGGCCAATTCGATCACTGTATACTGGACACATCATTTTATGGACATCAGTCTGGTGTTGTACCTATACCCACAGGAAACAGCTGGGGGGAAGCGAGGCGGCAGCGGAGGAATCTGGGGATTATTCTAACCCAGATCCACCCTCGACAGCCCGAACCTTTAGCAACGCACAGCCCCTCAGGGCAGTCGGGTTATGAAAACATTTCAAGAGATTTGCAATTCCTGTAATAGCTTCGTGATATGGCAATAACAACATAAAAAAAGTTTTTAAACCTTCAAAAAAAAGTCTTGCTTTATTACAATAGTTCTTGCTCTTCAAACATTTCCTCATTTGAAAAAATACTATATGAATCTAATGACTACTTGAACATGCAATAAGATGCCTAACGCTATAAGCAGTGTGAACTGGTATTTTTGTAGAGAAATACATTAAAGGCTTTCACCCTTACACAGGTAAGGAAATGCCATTTCTGGCCATTTTGGCTTATTTGCAACATTGCCTGGGAATTAGCGCATACTGCACTGAGGTGCACGGAATCTTGCACACAGATGTGTAACCAAGTCGTGCTTAGGCAGCTGTGTGATGGAATTGCCAGTGGAAAGGCTGTCCATTGCCCAAATCCCCTTTTCTTTGTCAAAAGAGCCCACACGGATCACTTAAATGAGAAATACATGGCATTATTTTGTTTTATCATCTGTACAGTGTGTTACAATACAAATCTTAAATACCCATTCTACAAAAGAACAAACACAACTTTCAAAAGTGACTACAATGGCTATACTACACGATACCACCTACAATTTCATCTGAAACCAGAAAAGACGCCGAAAAATTACTGTGTAATTCAATAACATTTTTGAGGCAACTCAGGCACTAAAGTTAGTATCTGACAAGGTTTTAGATGCTGTTTTCCGTATTTTAAATAGTTGGATCTCTAGGTATAACCCCCTCTGCATTATTAGTACTAAAGTAGTTTCTTTGAGTTTACACAAAATGGACGAATTGCCAAGACAGTTTAAACTACGTGAAAATCATTCAAGTCTGATTGCTTCAGTTTCCTACGTTTCCAACTTTGTAATAACACACTCTGTGCTCTCTACCTTTACGTTCACGTTCTCACCTTGTGTTCAGATTTGTATTATGTATGGTGAATGCTGCAAGCACCAATCAAATGTTAGAAATCACATCTACATTTCTTGAAGCAGAGACAATTGTACTATTTTATAAAAAGCCATGGAAATTCCCTTTACAGAACATTTAAGGCAGTTGAAATTCACGCTTGCTGCTTTGCCAGTGCTTCAGCTTCCTGAAACGACAGAACAGAAACACACACATTAGTACCTTATAAAAGGCGAGAACTCATGTACCTGTGTTAGCACATGGCGTAACAAAAGCTGCAGCAATACGTTAGGAAGAAGTGAGCAGCACTGAACCCAGCTCAAGAAAAGTCCCCACTGCCTGTGACGACATTATAAAACAAGTCCCGTACCGTGCTGGCTTTAACTCCAATTCTGAGCGAGCTCAAGTAGGACCTGCAGGAATATTCCAACCTCTGGCCAAGACCAGTTTTGACCATAAAAGTTTAAAACAAAAGAAGACAGATAAGAGTTATTCCCCATTTCACATCAGGACACAAGAACTATCTAGAGATCAAAGACTATCTGAAGAACTATGGTTAAATGGAAAAAGAATTCTTAATTAATTTAGCTTTTGCCTTCTAGAAGGGCGATCAGAGCAGCCTGCGAGTCCTTAGCCACAGCTGGGAGCTGCTCCAGCACAAAAGCCATCGGTGCGCTCCGTCCCGGGGCTGGCAGCAGGTCTGTCCTGGCACCGGCACTGCCCAGTAATCCCAGCTCCCGCCCCAGGGGAAGCGAGCCAGCGGGGACGTGCTCCCTGGGAACCGCTCTCTCCAGGCCAGGGCTCCCAACCCACACCTCTTCGAGGGACCTTCAGCTACACGGAAACATTCCTGTGAAGCTTCCGAGATGAAGGAACAGCTGAAGCAGTTTAGCAGACATCCCAGCTGAGCTCAACCAACTCTCAGTATGTTTCAGAAGGAACATTAGAAAACAACAGCCTGCAATTTTCAGTCTTCTTTCAGCCTTTGCAAGGTGGTCACAAATGGGAACAGAATGACAACCGAAGAAGTACAAAAGGAATTTTTTTCTGAAGATGGTTTCTACAAGTGTACTTTTGACTGAAGTTTAATTTAATTACCTGTTAGCAGCAACATGGCCTACAAGAGATGAGCAGTGGCAGTGCTCTCACTGCAGCACTTCCGGGCGGACAGCGTGGTTTTCTTCGAGGAAAAAGCTCGACATCTGCTAAACTCAACTTTTATGTAATGGAGTTGTTTGCTTTGGTGACTGTGCAGAAACACTGAAGATAACAGACTCCACAATATCACTGTTAACATGAGCCAGTATGCCAAACAAAGAAAAAACAAGAGGAGGAACGACTAAGCAGGGCATTTCCCAGAAGCCTAAGACTCGTAAGAGCGGGGACGCAGTGGGTGACCCCAGCCCGCGGAGCAGGAAGTACCACGCATATCTCCGTTATCTTGGACACGGGGGATCGCCTGGGTTTTCCTGGCTACCTGCCCAAGCGCCTCGCGTCGTGCTGCCTCTTGACTCGGGGGCGTGGGAACAGCCCGGCTCGGGTCCGCCGCGCTCCCGGGCTGCGCTCTGCTCTGCTGGCCGCACCGCACAGGTCAGGGAGCGGAGCTGGGACGTCACCGCGCAGCCACGCTCCTTGTCGAAGGGCATCCGATCAGTTCGCGGCAGAAGAGGCGGGTGAAAAACGAAGGAAAGATTAAAAAGAACTACAAAGCCTGGTGGAAAAAAAGGATGTTTGATACTCTCTAAAAGACAAGTGGTTCTTTGAACGGTAACAAAGAGGAGATGGCTCCCTTGGCTTTGTAACAACTCCATTAGCCAGTCGTGGGCACTACAGAAGTGGCATCTAGCTCTTTGGGATTTTGCCAGAAAATGGAGGACAAAGCACTTCTCTTCAAAACAGGCAGTGGTAAGCTGGAGAGGTGTTTCTCTCAGCTCCAGGAAAGGAGGTACAAATAACTCGGAGAACATGCTAACCTATTTGTCTTGAAAGTCAAACTCCACTTCCTTGGGCGCGGTCCTGCGAGGCACCTGGCTCAGCTTCTCAGATCTGACACTATCCCTCTGCCATCCTGCTCTGTATTTCTCCCTTGAGGCCCCTTACTGAGCATGCTCTCAGTCCTTAAATAACTAATCACAGCCTTTAACTGAGGAAATCCTCTCTCTTTAAAACCTCTGTTGCTTGAAGTGAGGACGCTTCAACTGGATGCCGATGTTTCCCAGGGTTTGTAGGTCCATTTGTGCCCAAAGCACAAACCAAAGCACCAGCGCTCAGTAAATAATTACTTGCATTTCCCATGCTCCCTTCTGAGCCCTTCTTGTTTAGCATTAATATTGGAACTTTGCGTTCAGAGCCAAACAACTTTCCAAATCTCTCACGATGACACTTAACGGAGGTTTGCTGTCAAGGGCCTCTCTTGCAACAGCACACAGCTTGCTCTCAGGCTCCTTCCATTTTATGTCGCAAAAAACGCAGACGCAATGTCATTACCCTACACAGTATCATACCCACGCTGCACGCAGCTATGCTGTAAATGCCAATTTCAGCATCTACAAATCAGTTTCTGCCTGCTGCTGAGGAGAAATCAGCTTGATCTGACATCATGTAATTGTGGGACGGATACCAAAAGTCAGACCAACAGCAGAATGCTCTGGGTTCAAGGTCACCTGCGCAAAGGTTATCTTCATCAGCTCAAATGCACCTCCCCATGCTGTAGCGAGCAACAGGAAAATCCAGCGGAGTACAAATGCATTCCGTTTCTCCTTTTTAAAACTCACCTTCTCCTCAGGTGAGGACAGAATGAGAGCAACTAACAGCCGTGCAGACTGCTTCTGCGATCTGGCAGGTTGAGCAAGCGGCGATGTTCACAGACGTTACAGAGACAGATGACCTGATTCGTTACGGCAGGAACTCCTCTCCAGTACCACCGCACTTCCCAGACCTCGGCCGTGAGGGGACACGCACGGGCTTTCCTGCGTCCCGTGGGCTCCCGGCTGCCTTCGCACCCCTTGGCTCCATCCTGCCTGCTCTTTTGTGCAGCACTGTGCAGATGTTCCAAGAAGCTTGAATAAGACCTACGTGACTATCGGACTGTGTGCAGCTGGCCTCCCGACGCCAGCGACGCAGGACGCGGGGGCACGTATCGCAGGTTTTGCTCTCTGCGCTTCTCTGTACAAGGCAGAGTTTTTCCTCGCGACACCATTCACGTTAGCGGAGCGACCGCTAGAAAATCGTTTGGCTCCCAAAACTGTTTCAATCTGACCCGTAACTTGTAAAGCTTAATACCGATGGACCTTTAAAATTAGGTCTCTTCGTGATGTGCACAGCATGACCTTCAACTCTTACATGAATACAGTTGAAAGGAAATAGCGTGTTTATTCACTGGAACAAGAATTCTGGAAGTGACCTGGAGGATCCTGCTGCTGTCAAGTGAAACGTATAAAGCAGGCTTGTCCTATCCTATCAAAATCAAAAGGAGAATTCCAGCCCATTGCATCCGCAAAGCAGCAACCCAGTTTGTAATTGCCAAAGGAAAACAAGGCTTCAGATAACAAGCTGGAGGAAAAAATTGCTCTGAAGCAAGACCACGTTATTTCAAAAACAGTGATTCTGGTCTCCAGGTATTTTCTATTACAAAAGTCTCATCAAAACTTCACATGAATTAAGTTTTTTCACTGAACTGAAATAATCCTTTGGTTTCGTGACACTTTTTTTCATCTAGATTTCTTGTGCATTCTTCAGTGCAAATATTAACACTCTTTCACTTGTTCCCATAGTGTACGACAAAAAAAAAATCCAGTGGTAAGAGACAATTATTACTAGTGAAGAACTTGAACCAGCTCTTCTTTCCAAAGCAACAAAAGCTTTTCCATTAACTTAGGAACGAGCAGGGTGGCTCTGCAGCAAGGATACCAGAAGAGCATCTGTACTGAACACTGAGCTTTTCTGGAAGGAGGGGCAGGAAGATGCCTCCGGGGAGCACAGCATCCTCCAAATAAACCAGCACATAACAACAGCGTGTTGCTGTGATGCTGAAGCCTGAAAGTTAGTCTCTGGAGACTGAGTATCAGACCAGCAGGTAGATTTCCTGGGGCAACCACAGAACACGTAAAAGATCCTACTACGAGCAGAGAAGAACAAGGTGTAAAACACAGGTTGTGACTTACTGTGAGCAACGTACACACCTACCTTTGAACCAGGCGGCGCAGTCAAGCCGAGAAAGGCATATACCGCGTTGTTCTCTCGAGCTTCAAAGAAAGCTTCGTAGTCCTTCGCCACGGGAGTCAGGGACGGGGGTGGAAACCAAAGACAGAAGTATGAATGGTCAGAAATAGTGGCAGCTCAGTTTGGTGTGCTACCCAACCCGCACCGAGCAAACTGCTTCCTGTGGCCGAAAGCAGAATTCGGAGCGTCCCCTCAGATGTTTATCACTAGCACTGATACCACAGAAACGGTACTGTCTGAAAAGTGACAAGCTGGAATTTCAGTATCTGCAGCACCAAGAGGCTGCTGCTCCCAGAGGGACAGCCTCCATAGCAAGGTAGTTGTCATCACCTGCCTGGCACGGACGTCCCTCCCGCAGGAGCGGGCTGAGCCCATACAGAAACACTGACGTCCCAAGACGTCATTGCTAATTACCGATTAGTCCTGGCAACTATGGACATTAACTCTTAAACCTGTTGAAAGTTAAATTTAAACCTGTACACCGAGAGTACATCCTTTCCCATCGAGTCTCCCATTAATGATTAGTCTATGCCAATGAAGGAAAGCAGGTGGGTGGCACTGTGCGTTGTACTCGCAGTGCACGACCGCTGCTCTAAATACACACCCAGCCACTGCCCAGGGAAATGAAGGTAAAAACAGTGAAATAATAGAAGAAATACCAATGCTTCCTTCTCTGCCCTTTTTTGTGTTTGAGGCAGAATGCAGTGCTGTATGGAGCACAAACAACACAGCTTGCTTGTCTGCTAAGTTAGGAAAGAGCAAGCACACAGGCCCCAGGGTGGCTCAGCGACAGCAGTTGCCAAACGCCGACCAAACGAACCCAGAAGCTTTGTGCAAGTCACTGCTGTCCGAGTTACCACATACCTCCCTCACTCCCATTTCCAAACCCAGCACACATCTGTCCTGTGACTTTCCTTCTCTCCCTCTTTAACTGCAGCAACAGTACCGGGTTCCTCCAGCTTTACTGGGGAATGTTTTGATGCAGGAGTCCTGGCTGAGATACCCAAGGCAAGGCAGCAGCTCCGAGCAGGCTCAATCTCGGGCTGAAGTCACAGAGAGAGCTGCCATTAAGGGCATGCTGCTTTGCATGCCTGTCTTAGGCAAAAGCCTAAGAAACAGCAAATGCTGTTAGAAAATAGCGCTGTGTTCAGAGCAGGAGCAGCTCTCGGAAGAGGCTGCTGCAGCTGGAATAGAAGAAAGTGCAGGGAACAGAGGATTCCAACAGCCTAGAGATCAAGGATGTCAAATTATTGTACGAGTAGCATTCGGGTGCTAGTTTGACAAAAACGTGTACGATTGTGTTACATCCTCCCTGAAGCCCTTCTGTGGACAGCGCTGGGGCTGCCTGATGACAAAGGGGCTGTTGATGCTGCTAGCGCACAGCCTGGCAGTCTGCCTCGCAGCATCGACCAGGACAGGAATGCCGGTGGCTAAGGAGCAGGGTTCGTGCCAACGTGCACGGCCTCGCCACTTACAGCCTCTCCGCGGCGCACAGGCCAACAAAAGCCATTTGGCTCATTCCTCCGCCAGCTCTGCTGCATCAGATGAAACAAACAGGGAAGTTCATGCTCGAGAGGGATCAGATAAAGACATAAAGAGGTTCAAGTACGGGGGCACAGAATTAACTTTTACCTTCCTGAAAGTTAAACTGCAGTAACTTGAATCCAGCTACACAAATTGACCAAACTTCAAAAGTTCAAAGTGGTATCAACCAAAATTTTGGAGATGAACCCACAGCAAGGACTAATCTGAAGCATCTACACCCCTCTCCCCCAAACTACTGTGCACAGAACTGTCACGGGCTGCAGCTGGGGATACATCAGAAGCACCTCTGATAAGCAAGCACCCCGATCTAGGTGCGTGCAGCTTTTTCTCTCCCTGTCCCCCAGCACTGTGCAGCAAAGCCCTGTTCCGCTGCACGGCTACAGCAACGCACCAGAAATCTGGCAACATTTCACTGAAAAGGACAACTGCGCAGCGGTCTGCTGGCATCCCCAAAGCTCTGGTACACCAAGGGAGAGGGGCGATACTGTCGCAACGGGACTTCCTCCTGCTACAGAAATATTTGCCTCTTTTTGTTGGTTGGTTGGTTTCTTTTTCAAGACAGACAACTGAACAGGGATTGATTTTCCACGCTTCGTGACCAGCCCCTTCTCAGCTTTCAGCTGCAGACAGCTATTGATCGGTACATTTGTCGCTCCAAACCAATCTTTCTCCATGTCACAACCAGAGTCAGTAGCATTTTAGAGAGCCCAGTGGTACATCAGCTTACTGTGGACATTATTTCAAGTTCTGCTTTTGTTACAAGCAAGGGAAGTTCCTGGCACGTTGAGAATAATTCCTTTCAGTAGCCACAGAATCGCCTCGCAAAGGTCCAGAACCGGCAGGTTCTGACTTGCAGACTTTGCAGGTCAGAACCAGACTGCAAAACAGCTTGGAAACCAACACACAGCACCAGAGGAATGCATGCTGTGAGCTCTTTTCAGAACACATTAAGTTTTAAAAATGAAATTAACAGCTAATCTAATAATCATTCAAGCATGGCCTGCTGAGCAGAAGTGCTGCAGGGCAACTTACTTTTGATCAAGCATTAAAATAATTACAAGCAGGAATTGTATCTGCAACATGAGTTTTAACCTGTTCAAGGCACTGGAGTACGTGGACCGCAACAGCCTTCACTTTGCAAGCGGTACACAAAAACGGACCCCAAGAAGGATCAAAAATCTAATTTATGACCACGGCAGACATGGCTTCCTATGAGCACTTATTTTGGAAGATGAACAGACTACAGAGTGACCTGGGATCCACACATATTGGCAAACCCCTCGTCGACAGAACAGCTCTCCGAACTCGCTACGCAACATCAGGCTGGTGCAACAGCGCCAGATTTCTGAGAAGTGTTGGCTCACAGTCCTGGGGAACATGAGAATTAACAAACCTGTAAACTTTCAGAGCCATAAGAAGGGGAAAAACCCACAGGGAAAAAAAAAAGTATATACACACTGCAAGGTAGTGGTAGGCTCATTCCAGTAAGTAGCACAACGATCTGAGAATCAGGAGATCCAAATTTTAATCTCTCCTCTACGGCAGAATGGGAATATTCAAGAATCAATTATTATTAACAGCCCAAGAGGAGGGGTAAACATCTAACACCTCCCACGCCCTTCGGAGCTGGCACGCTTGAACATACAGCTGGCCAAGTCCTTTCTTGCTGATCACAACAGCACAGCACAGACTATGGCAGCGAGTAAGAGGGGTGGGACGAGCAGAGCTGGAGGCCTGGAGCCCTGCCTTACCCCGAGGTAGCGGCTGTCGTTGAAGAGCCGGGGCGGCAGCGGGTTCCCGCTTGCTGGCCGGCTGTCTTCAGGGACGTTCTCCCGCATCCATTTCCGATTCTCCTCATTGGCGGCGATATCCTTTTCCTCAAATTCGATTTTGTTGGCTTCCAAGAAACCTAACACATCTTGTTGCTGCTTTTTAATCTGTCACAAAAGAGGGAGGGAGGGAGAGAAAGCAAGCAAAATCAGTCAAACGATTTTTTCTGCTGCTGATTATGCAGTTCCAGGGTTCAATGCAGAAACAAGGGGGTGCAAAACAGGTTGAAAACAGAAGCGGTAAGAAAATTCTTAGAATATAAAAGTATCTTCTAAAGAGCCGTATCTGAGCCTTGACTTGGCTCCTACAGAACTGAACAGGCTGAAGTCTAAAGACACTGTCCCCACACACGTGTGAGCGCTGTGAACCTTACAGCTCTCCAACCAAAAGCAGAGGCGCACGCAGTCCCCTTGCAGAGGCTGTGCTCTCCGGGCCTCACCATGAATTTGGGGGAACGTTGTTTTTTCAGGTGCGGTGCAGTTTGCTGGAGGGACGTCTGAGATAAAACCTGCTTCCTCCGTGCCCCTGGAAGCACAGGCTGAACCTCCCCTTCCCAGAGCCCAGGTTTTGTCCTCCTCACGTAGGCTACACACCTCGCTGTGGGGGCTTCCCGACAGAGACCTCATCGAGTCGTCATCAACAAGTAAGATCCCAAAGCAACTTTGGCTCATGTTTCTTTGGACAAAAAAAAACAACCCACCACCCTCTTCTGCTCTGCTGCGGGTTTCAGTGGCGGCAAGTCCGGTCTCTGGGCGAGCTGCGACCCCACAGCCCCCGTCCTTGCTCGTCTCGGGGGGCTGACTGCACAGGCTGGGTGAGATCCCCCACCTGACGCAGCCCGTCCTCTGTGTACTCACCCAGCACCCAAGTGAGAAGCAGGATCTGTGCGGCAAAGACTGTGCTGGCTATTTATGGGAAAGGTGGTTTTTATTACTGTCATAGATGAACGATTGGCTTGCAGAGATGTTCTGCTTATGCTCTGTTCTTCCTCTGCATGACTTTACCACCATAAAGAAAATTATAACCATGTGCATCCTGGCAAACAATTAAAAAAAAGGGATTTAATAGGAAATTTGTTCTCTTCAAATGATTCCCTTCACTACAAAACCAGTTCAAGGCCTGCCTTTAACCTAATTAGCTCAGTGCAACAAAAGCAGCGCCTCATACAGATGTTGGACTGCTGCTAATTCAGGTCAGCCACCCGCCTCCCCCGGCAGCCTCTCCATATACGGCGAAGGGAAAACAGGCAGCTCCCGGCGCCGAGGCCAGGGCACAGCCAGCCGAGAGCCAAATACGGTGCCTGCGGCCCGGCTCGCGCAGCCACGGGGCTGGACCCAGAGCTGGAGCGAGGGTGCCGGGCTTTCGTGTAAAAAAAGTGCCCTGGAAGGTGCGGTTTGGGAGCGCAGAGCCCGGCGTCCCCGAAGAGGGGACGGCCATGCCTCGGCAGCCTTTAAGCATCCATTGGCTCGTTCTTAAGCAGCTCCTCTGGAGCCATCGCTGCTGGCTGTGCGATGATTTGTGGCAGGGAACCAGTCCAGGTTAAACTAGATCTTGGGTGGGGTGGTTTGTTTTCAAAAACCCTGGACAGACAGATCTCCCTCTGCGTCGAGCTCAGCCTGGTGCAAAGGGAGCAAGCCTGCTCTCCCGACGGAGATAAATCGTGCTCCCAGCTCCAGCGGGGAAGCCGCCTGCCCAGGGCTGCGAGAGCCAACGTAATTCCTCCTAATATGTCGGCAAACTCAATTAGCAAGTACCCTTGTACCCTCAAACAGCAGAATCTTGCTGGGCACTAGCTAATTTCCATCATGGCTAAAAATAAATAAAAATGGACAAGTTAATACCACCCTGAGGAAATAATTCATGTCACAGGCTGTACAGAAGAACATTTCTCAGCAGACTCGAATCCACTGGTAAGAGATTTCTTCGCCCGCCTTTAATAACAGGGGTCACAGCAGGAGGGAGCAGTCAGGGGAAGTTTTTCTCCCTCATGCCATACAGCTCAGAGAAAAAAACCAAAAGCCAGCACTTCCTTTGTGAACTATTCTGTAGGACTAAAATAAGGGAAAGGTCTTTGTAATTGTAAACTCCTCTACCAGTGGTCAGTATCTAAGGCAACAGACTGACCAGAGAATAAGTGGAAATTTGCTTCCTCAAGTCAGTTATATTTTCATTAACCATTTTCCCACCATTTGTAAATTACAGATCCAGCTAGTTTTCATTAGTCTCAGGTCCCTAACTTGTCCAAAAGCTGCTGCTTAGTGAGAATATACTTTGACATGTCTCAGATTTTTAAGAAAAAAGAAAACTAAGATTTTTTCCCAATCTACTATTAAACTATACATTCTGCTACATAAAAGAAGAGCTCTAAGCTTGACAGTAATTAGCATTTTGACCTCCTGAGAAGTCTCTTCATTTTAAAAATTATTTTTACTATTAGATTGCCTCCTAGCCATGCACACATCCTCACATTCCTCACGGTATCGCAGCTCGGTCTCGCCGTGCAACCCCTTCACAGGCAGACTCCGCACGTCCAGTCCTTCCACACAGAATCACAGGTTGGAAAAGACCTCTAAGATCACGAAGTCCAACCATCCACCCAACACCACCATTGCTACTAAACCGTGTCCTGACGTGCCACATCTACACGTTTTTTAAACACCTCCAGTCTGATGGGGCTTGACTATCTCAGCCGTTAAGATGCCTCTTCAACATGAAGAAAATGCCTCTGGTCACCCTATGTTGCCATTATTTCATACGACGACATAAACAGAGTTTCCTTTTAGAGATATGTACGCGAAACATCCCTCTGTACACTGCCACATTGCCTGGTTTGCTCCCAGGTTCATGGAGCAAGGACAGCAGACAACCCTCTCTGCTTGTTTATGAAGAGCTAGCAAAGCTGGAAATGCATTTTTTCTGCTAGAAAAGGCACCATGTGGAAGGCAAGCACGGCAGTTTGGTCTCTGTGCCGCTCTCAGCCTGTCTGTGGCCAAAGGAGTTAACTCTCTGAAGAACTGTAAAGAAAAGCAAGAAGCTGGTGTTGATGCCTGAGTAATATTAGTTTGAAACTCTACTTTTCTGGCCAAAGAAAAAAAACAAGTCAGAAGATTAAGAGGCAACGTCTTCCTCCAGCTCCTACCGCCCGCGGTGACAAGCACTTACACGAGAGCATTAAACGCTCCAGAGAAACATGGCACCAACCGCTGGGCAGAGCAGACACCGAGCTGCCACGCTGCATTGTTTGATGGGATTTTATTTAAAAAACTTCTATTAATCTCAGGCACTGGAATACCACGGGAAGTGCCTAAAATAGAGCAAGAGACGCCTGCTGCCGCATTTTGTCTTACTCGAAAGGACATATGCTCTCCTCAGGACGAGAGCCTGGAAGATGGTTCCTGCTGCCCATGTTTGGGAAGGAGTGAGGAGCCTTTCTTCAGGATGCGCCTGTCAACGTGCAGCACTCGCTTCCCAAGAAAAGCTCTCCCCGTTGCCTAACCGGGCACGGACACCAGCCAGTGCCTTTCCAGATACCGCACCTTGCCCTACGCAAACAGCCGTCACGTCTAAAGTAATCTTGGCCGGCTCGCTGCAGCGAACCGCAGTTTGCAAACACAAAAATCCGTATTTATACCGAGTGCTCCTGGCACATTTTGTGGGGCAGGGAGTGCCAGCGGAGAGCCGGGACCGTGCGTCCAGTCAGCGCAGGAGCGGCACCGCTGCGGCAGGGTCCCGAGGCCGGGGTCCGGCACTGGTGAGGAGAGGCACAGAACAACGACGGAGAAATCACGGACCGGGACGCGCAGCTCGGGACGGGGCAAAGCCCAGGGGTGGAGGTGGGATGGGGACAGAGGGAGGGAAGGAGGAGGGCTGGGGTGGGAGCGGCAGAAGTCAGTGCTGCCGAGAGGAGAGGAATGGCAGTGTTCCTGCCAGAGCTCCCCGCTGCCCTGTGCGGGGAAATCACTAACGCCCTTGAGACAGGCAGTTGTGCTCACAGCTGGCTTCACCCCCCGCCCCAAGAGCACGTGCCTGCTTTTTCAGCCTGAACACACCGACTCGCGCTTCTCGGGGCATTCTTGGGGGGAAAAACAGCCAAAATTACTTAGGTGAGTGGAAAAGTTACACTTTTTGCTGAGGTCCCTAAGGCAATGCTGAAAGGAAACACTGAACCAAATGTATCGTTTTTCACTTGGTTTTGGCTTTTACTGTCTGTTCCAAAGACAGGAATAGCTTTACGGCAGGAATAGCTTTTTGCTTGGAGGTTAAGCAAAGTCTCACCACCAACCTATAATCTTCTGCGTACAAAATCTGCACAAGCAGCATTAGAAACTCGTGCTTCGCAGCCACCTTTTTTTTTTTTTTTTTTTTAAGATACCCTTGTGTATCAAGGTTCTCTTGCTTTCCAGGTACAAGCCAGCCATGAAACATTAAGTTTTCAACAGAGCAAGCGCATAGAGGAACGTTACGGAAATGAATAGTTCAGGATTATTGCCCCTCACCTGAATACACATCAGAAGTTAAATTTACTGTTCTAAGATCTAACTCACACTGGCAGATGATGTCAGCAACACAAGAGAAACCACGTCAAAGCCAAGAGTAGAGAAGGGTGACATCTTCCAACAAACTGCACTCCCTCAAAAAAGGAGCTTTAACCCTAAAGTGGGGGAAAGGAAACAGTTGTTTTAAACACTTAATTGAAATGAACTTCAAAGAAGTTTGTCTTATTTGGTATACAGAGGCATACACAGGACAAAAGAATAGTCTAGTCTGCGCTGCTGGCCAAGAGGGGTTTTGGGGTTTAAGTCTTGTTATTTTTTCAGTTTATAAATAAACTCCTTGTTGGACAATAGACATGTTTTGGAAATCTATTTATGGACTACTGGGACCAGAAGTAAGTTTAAAGTTTGAGCGCTGCTGTTTTGATCCCACAACAAACTTCCCCGTGCCGACAACGCAGCGGCAGCTCTGCCGTTCTGGCACTCGGCATGGGGTGTTCTGTGGGTCCTGCGTCGCGACCTCCACGCAGGGAAAAAACCCACAGATTTCCTCCCCCCACACACAAAAGATGCGACTAAATGGCTCACACACTGTTGTGAGGATTTAAAAGAACTTTAAAGAGATTTCCTATGGAGTTTGCAGCCATGGTTCTATCATCACTTCTAGCATCCAGCTCTGGCTGAACACGCGGCCTGAGCTGCCGCTCCCAGCCAGCCCCAGGACAACAGAGAAGCAACACCTTACAGCAGAACCAGGTCTCACACACTTCTCCATTTAGTTTAAAGACAAAACCAGCTTTACCAGGGTTTTTACCAATTCACATTCCAGCTTTACCAGGGTTCTAGATAAGAAAAAGCAACTACACCTGTAAAGCGGCTGAATTTTAAGCCACTGGCGATTTTAAACAACCTCTGTCATGGTTGGGGGGGCAATTTTTTAAATAACAGGGGAAATCTGCTTCATGCAGAACAGTGAAAAAGTTCAAACCCCCAGATGATGCTACTGTTTGTAGCCAGACGTGTAACCATCGGTTCTTCAAACGGTTCAGTACCTTTTGAAGGTTGATAAGCTCAAATTTAAACGGCGAACGGGAAAAGTGCAGAGGAAGAAATCTTCAGCAAAGCCCAGCGGCAGCCAGCAGCACCGTCCTTTCGCTCACTGCGGCCCAGGTGAAAACACCCAGAAAGTGGTTTTCTTTGGAGGGAGCGGGGCAGCACGAGGAATGCGGTGCTGCTGCCAAGACAAATCAACTTGCCGAGCTGCGCACCATGACTTCAGGGCTTGACCACCTCTGCTGCTCTGGTTGGCCAGCACCAGCAGCAACTCACAGCCACTTTTTGGAAATAAAAAAAAGTAGAGTTCTTTTTTTCACATTTCTTATCTAATTTCTAAAATGATAGCGTCTCCCTCATGCGAGGTGCTAATGCAGAAGCTAATACTTGCAAATTAGCTGCAAAATGCTTATAATTTCACCTCCCAGTATAACATAATTTGTAGGAATTAAACAGCAGGGCAGCTCAGCTACGCATTTAAATGTCACCGATTCCTGACAGCCCCCCAGGCTTGCTCTCCACCCCCCGGGCACTACAGCGGCACTCCCTTCAGAGACAAAACACCTCCGAGCAGGCTTGGGCCTGGCTTCCATCAGTTTTCTCTGGTTTTACCGTAATATTCAAGGAGCCAGTTTTTTGTATAAAGCGTTTTCGTTGGTTTTATTCGTATGAACAAGCCAGATCCTTCCTCCCCTGTACTAGCTTAAAATCCAGAGGTACCAGCTCTGGTGCTGCTGGTGGTCACCATCCACTGTAAACGGGGGTCAAAGGGTGGGAAACTCGTAGGCCCCTCCAGCGATGACCTGCTTGATCAGAGCTTTGCAGGATCTCCGAGGCGTCTGAGGCGTCTCCTGGCAATCCGTGTCTCACACTACCGCCTGGTAGAACATCTACCTATTTTTAGGTCTGGGCAATTATCATTACAGAACTCAAACCACTTCTTTGTTCTGGCTATTTTAAGCTGAGCATTACACGTAGCAATGTCATCATTCTTTCTCCCAGTGCTTGGTTTCTGGTCTGTAAGGAATGCGACTGAGGATAAATACAGCAAAACCACCATGAACTTATGCGACCTAAATCAAACAGAGGAGGCTGGAAAAGCTCACGCTGTACTTGTGTGGCTTTTCTTGCAGAAATTCGGCAGCGTCCAGATGGGCTCCATATGTGCTCACTCTCTCCCTCCAGGGCCCTCTGGGAAAGCCCATGGCATATCAACACGCATCCCGCACCGCTGCTACAGCAGCCCTCTCTTGATGAGGTTTGCCCCCAGCAGCACAGAAGTTGTTTATTTGGACATGGTTCCCGCCACACGCCAGCCTGAGACCCAGGGCTGGAAGGAACGGGCTCCGGCTCGCCGTGAGAGCAGCAACCCAATTCCCATTTCTCACGTGTGGTTCTGGAAGACACTTTTTAAAAGCAGGCAACAATCCTGGGGTGAAAGGAAGCAAAACCACCATTCAGAGCACAGCTGGGGGAAAAATCCAGGCTAGTGAAAGCTTTTTGCAACCTAACTCGGAGGTTGCATCAGGTCTGGAAGCACACAGTCTGCTGCAAAGGGGCATTATCCAGGCATGAGGTACCACACCGCAGATCAGATTTTGCAGCACAAGCCTAGAGTATAGCTAGAACAAAGGACAAAGTCTGTACTGCTCAAAACAAGACCACAACTTGCTCTAGAATCTGTACAAAGTTACATAAATGGAAAAGCTGATTCGTGGGAACAACAATAAAAGCTTCTCTTACGGATTATAATGCCACTGTAAGTGCATTCATCCAATAACCCAAGGCCTAAAAACTTGTTAAATCCCACACCAACAAAACCCAAGCCAAAAGATCCTAGTGCATTCAACAAGTTTTTTCCTACCAGAAGAAGCAAACACAAAAGTTAATGTCACCTCCATGCGCTAACATCCTGGGGATCAGGATTCTCAATGGAGCCCAAGCCCCTTACGGACCCAGCTCCCACTCACTTTTATTTACTCTTTGGCACAAACTGCAAAGACCACAAAATCCCCAGCCGGAGTCTGACTTTCAGTCCCCTCACCGCTTTGCAAAGTGCAGCCAGTAACGCAGGCCTGGCTCCTCTGCTCGGTACAGCCCAGTAAAGCCGCCTGCTGAGCGGGTTCCTAACCCCTGCGTCGCTGACTGGCGACTGAAGTTCAAGGAATGAGTAAGAAAAATAAGAAACCTTTTCTCTATTGCTCCAAAGCAAAGAGTAAAGTAATACAACCATCATTTGGAAGATACTAATTTAGAAAACTGATCTCAGCCTAATTCTGTTCCGAAGCACAGGAGAACACTAAATATGGGATCTCAGGCATGCACTTACGCTGTGAAGCAGTGTCGGGAGTCGAAGTAACCCACGCAGGCTCACTGTTCCAGGACAGCTCGCTTCGGCCCGTGCTCGGCACCCAGCTGGAGGGTGCCTCGGCACTGTGTACGTATGAACATGCCCCGTGCACGCCTCAGCGCTGGGACAGCACACACTGAGTCTGCTCAAGGCAAGGAAATTTGCGCCTTGGAAAGTACGATACACATTTAGTAAAGGTAATGGTGTAAATACCGCCAGCGCCTGGTTTCCCTCACCAGTGGATGCAGGCGGGACAGCGTCACTTCCCCCCCAAGAGAGATCCAGATGGGCACCCAGTGTCAGGGGTGTGAACACAGTGCTGTGGAAGGCAGCAATGGTTGTGCAAAGCAACTGCTCAGAAACAGGATCCAAAGGCTCTTTACAGTTACACCACATGGTGATGTGGAGTATTTGATCCTCGGTACCTACAAAAGTAGACACTCACTAGCAAAACTCGAGGCTGGAGCACATTAAGCCACCCCTCAATCGTGTTGTGGGCATAATCACACGAGCAGTTGACCAAAGCAAATCTGTAAGAAGTTCACCTTTGTTAGTGTTGCGTGATATGAAATGTCAAAAATATTCAGACTCGAACGGCATCGACTCTTTCATTTAAATGTACACAGGATCCAAGCTTCATGCTGCAGCAGGATTTTTGAATGTCAACAGCTTTCTATCAGACACGCAACACGGCCAATTCTACCAAAGCTCTATCACAGTCAAATTCTAGTAAGAAAGATACTAAAAGGCCATAAATAGGTCAGAACCGACTTGCTGCATTGCATCAAATGTCTGCTTAGCTACTTTCCTCCAGCAGTGGCCAAAAGCAGATTCCTTTACCCATTAGTCAAGTATGAGGACAAGTGACATTCCCTTACTTCTATCTTCTCAGCTTCTGGCAAACAGCAGTAGCAGCACTGCCTAATGAAGGCTTGATTACTTTTTAATGAGTTTTAAGTTTACTTTCTATGAAGGCACCTTAAGGATCAACATGTATTATCACAGCTTAAGTCAAATTCTTCTCTTAACAAACAACATCCAAGCACTGCAGGAGTGTGTGTGTGGGGTGAAACCATTCATCTTTTCATACCTGCTTGTCAAGGACTACTGTGGTGCTACCAGGTTTCTAACACTGAACATCTTATCATCGGCAACACCTGAAGACCTGTATAAAAGTACCATTTAATAAACCTCAGATTTTGTCCCAGCACATGAAAATGGTGCTCCACCAACTGAAAACCCACCTCTTTTCCCACCAAAGCCACCCAATTCAGAAGCAAATCTTTCTTCTGGCTGCAAGAGAAAGGAGGGTGACACTGTGCATTCCCCTTTAACCCTCCTCCTTACTGGCTGCTCCCCAGTATTTTTTTTTCAGTCTCTCATCTAGCATCTCCTGGCCCGCCAAGGTTCACGTACCATACGGGCAGCATCCTGCCCAAGAGTCCAGCTCAGCCACCAGCCTGCCAGCTGGATGCACAAGACTCACAAGAGTGTTTTGGATGGCTGTGCAGATCAGACACAACATGCCTTTAGTCAGGAGATCTGTGTTCTCACCAAAAAAAGAAATTAAATATCCCTCTACTGTCTGCTTTAGATGCTTCTATCAATTCTGTACAGTGCTTAAAAAGAGTCATTACTGCCAAATCCAAGTTATGCAGAAGTCAGGATGCCAACGCTCTTCTCCATGGCAGTCATGGCCTGTTAAAAGACTAGAAGCAATACAAAAAATTATTTCAAGGTTTTATCACAAATACGCCTTAACTCATTCTGCTACAATAAACATACATGTCTCGTGTTTTAAGCAAAGGTTTTCCCTAGTTACTTGTGGCTCCTCAGCTGGGAACACATTCAGAGCTCATCCTGCAGCAAGGAGCAACACGGTTAAAAAAGAGAACTCCAATACAAAGGAGTTAATTGACTGTCGTGATCTGGTTCATGTAACCAAAGACAGTCACTCCAAGTGTGCTCATCTCTGCCCTTTGCTTATAAGCCTCGTGCCCAACACACTGAGTTATACTGACAATCCGGTTATTAGTTGTGGGAAAAAGAACCACTACACATTATACAACTCCAAAGTGATCTCTTTCTCAAACCAAGAGCAAAAAATACAGATCTCTCTGTAGTCCACATCATGGTTCTCGGTAACCTGGATTTACTAAATCCTGCACGACACTACTTTTCAATCGGCTGGTAAGTGGCACTCCTGCAGAAGGCTTGACATCTGGCCAGTGACTGATACTAGTGACTGAAGGGCAGCAACTAAAAAACCTTGGCTGTGCCATATGTCTGAACAGCTCCCACTCCCCACCATGCAGTTCAGACAGTTACCATAAATTATCTGGATTTTTAAACTGTGATGTTCTTGGCACACCGACGCCTCCGAGCACTTGCCTGCACTGGCTGATGTACAGCGCCTGTGAGGACCACCAGTCACCTCTCCAAACACAGACCCCTCCATACATCAAGAGATTAGCTTTTTGTTTGTTTGGGTTTTCCCTTTTTTAAAAAAAAAAAAAAAGTTACGTGAAAAGTGACAGGAATGCCCAGCTAGATTATTTATCTGCATTTCAAAAACAAACAATCCCCATACAGCCGAAACTTCCATTTTCAGGGATTTTAACGCAAGATTTTAACATTAAAAATCGCTTTTCATCTTCAACCGAAAACCCAAGACGTTTGGTCGTGGGATGGCAGCCAGCCTTTTTACGCTCTGTATTTCTGAGCACATGAAACACAAGATCTCTGGCAGTTGGGCAAGGAAGGTGTGAAAACCCAGGAAGTGGCAAGAAGGGGCTGGCAGCACCAGAGGCACCAAACCTCACCGAGCACATGCTTTTTGTAGACAACCGAACAGCCTGAACACAGAAAAACACTGAATGCAAATGAAGTTTCCGACTGCCGAACACCGGGCGAGGTGTTTCAGATCCGGAGAGGTGTCAGACTTACTTGCCCTCTCCCGAAAGGAAGGATCTGCACTTGATTTAAAACAGGGGGGACGCCTGACTGCCGCTCAGCTCTGCTCACACTGGGCTTCGGGCCCCTGTGCGCCGGCAGGAGCGATGAGCAGCACAATGCTCCCCTCCCTTCACGTGATTTCTGCAAACAGCCCCACCAGGAGTCCTGTTTGATTAAGGATGGACTTTGCACTGGAAGCAGCCTCGTGTCTCTGGGTACGGGCTGGCAGCAGCGTGCAACTCAGATGCCCAGAGCCCTCCAGCATCCAAAACCTGCCCGTTCTCGTGCAGGGGCTCTGCCCAGGCTGCTCCCAGACCTCACCTCCTCAGCGCCGGGTCTGGGGATGGCGATCCAGGAGGGACTGCTGGGGAAGCACGGCTCATCGCTGGGACTGTATACATTTGACCTGCATAAATCAGGGTTATGGAAAGACACCGTCTCCTTGAACCCCAAAGCCTTGTGCCCAAGCACATATTCGCCCCTCCTTGCCCCAGCATATGCCTTGGTGTGGCTACGTGGAGGTCTGAGCTGGAGAAACTCTTCCAGTCGCACAGCAGTCGTGTTTCGGAGGGCCTCACCCCAGCTCACCGTGCTGACATGCAGATACCTGTGCTGTCATGATGAAAGGCATGGGGCAGGGAAGGGAACCAGCCTGGGGTTGCAGGACTGCCGCTCCCAGCAGCAATACCGACTGAAAGCATGTATCGAACCGTGGCCTCAAGCCATTCCCATCTCAGGCCTTTGCTCCAGTCAGTAAAAAGAAGGATTTACAACTGCAAATACTCACGTATCAGGATTTTTCCTAGTTTCCTTTGTGACTAGACTACTGAAGTTAGCCAAAATAAATGTATCTTGCAAAACCAAGCTTCTAAACCTAAGCCTCCCCTTATCTTGCTTTAGATGGGAATGTAAAGAAATGGTGATGTATGGCAAAGGCATAGCTTTAGCCACACGCACCGACACCGCCCACGAACCATCGCGGCACCCGGAACCGTCACAATCAAAAGGAAAATACCCCCACTACTATACAAAATAAATTGACCCTTGGCAATTTTCTAAGTCACTTTTGTGGCATTTAACTTTCATAAGCCTGAAAACTGCTTGTCTGGTCCAAAACCAACAGAGAAACAGCTTCCTACTGCAGGAATACAGGCTCCATTATCTCGGTTATCCGTTAACAAAGCATCAGCAGCAGCAGAATATGAACTCCTCATTTGCTGCGCCCAGTTGTTTCCTGCAGCAGACTTGGGGCTTGGCAGGCTGCTTTTCCATGGACATCTAACATGCACCTAGTCACAGCATCCAAACTCTGCGCAGCGTTCAACAAAAACAAACAGATCTGCTCCCCCCAAAACCCAGCATAAAACTGACTTAACTCCTGAACACCACAAACACGAGAGCGGCAGAAAAAGCAGATACAGGAACCCAATGCACATTTGCACTACCCTGCAGCCAACACCAGGCTTCCAAAACTACCTGCGAGAAGGAAGCACAAACTTCAGCGCCTGCTTAACAAAAACTGCCCCAGGGTCTGGAATGAACTCGTGGTGTATCAGCCAGTGCATCTCCAGCACACCACTTATCTGAACAAGGTTTATGGCTGGCAGAAAAGTAGAAATCTATCAACAAACCTGTTGTCACATCTTCTGAATTTTCCCTCATCAATCATTACTGCGTCCAGCTCTGGAGCCCCCAGCGTAAGAAGGACGTGGATGTGTTGGAGCGGGGCAGAGGAGGGCCACGAAGATGATCCGAGGGCTGGAGCACCTCTGCTACGAGGACAGGCTGAGGGAGCTGGGGCTGTTCAGCCTGGAGAAGACAAGGCTGCGGGGTGACCTTAGAGCAGCTGCCAGTGCCTGGAGGGGCCGACAGGAAGGATGGAGAGGGGCTTTCACAAGGGTGCGCAGTGATAGCACAAGGGGGAACGGCTCTAAACTAAGAGAGGGCAGATTTAGATTAGATATTAGGAAGAAATTCTTCCCCATGAGGGATGTGAAACACTAGCCCAGGTTGCCCAGAGAAGCTGTGGCTGCCCCCTCCCTGGCAGTGTTCAAGGCCAGGTTGGATGGAGCTCTGAGCACCCTGGGCTGGTGGAAGATGTCCCTGCTCATGGCGGGGGGGTTGGAACCAGACGATCTTTAAGGTCCCTTCCAACCCAAACCATTCTGTGATGCTATGATTTCTGACATTCACAGAGTTAGCTGTCTGGCGCAACTCAGGCAGAACAGCAGAGAACTGCAAGCTTCCAGAAACCTCGTGTAACACTCGTACACCGACAAAGCCTTCCAAGTCAGTGCTGGTACTCAGTGTCTGTACCTGGTCCACCCTGACAGGGAGGAGGATGTCCTCCCACCACCATCGGATCCGGGAGCAGCCCCACAGCCACCCATCAGCCAGCACATGGGATCTCTGCCACCACTCCACGTTCCCCCTTCCCAGCAGTGCCGGCTGGGGTAGCCATGACAGAAGTGTGGTTTGTGCTCACCCCCTCCTTCAGCCCTGGGATGCTCCATGGGCAACTCGGAGAGGAGCTGAGCAGAGGGCAGCCTCCAGCAACAGCCTCTTCTCCTGGCACGACTGCTCAGGGTATTGCCAGTGCCTCTACAGCCTCTCTTATCTTAGGTACTCTCTTATCTGAGGCACGAAACAGTCTTGGGAAATGGGAGCTTCTGCTATGCGGAAGAAAAAAAATGTTCTTAAGTCTAAGCTACCTCTGTCACAGAGTCCTTGAACAATTCCAAATGCACTCTTCGCCTCTCAGAGCTTCCTCTCCTACGCTGTTAGTTGGCAGGAATAATTGTTTTTTTCATATCACTGTTTATTTACTTTGTTATTTGGGTTAGGGATCATTCCTGGCTGTTTCTACAAACAGTATCAAATACACCACAGCCCAGCTTTATAGACAGGCTTTATGCACTGACTACAACGCCATTTATCGCCAACAAGATAATCAGGCTCAGTATCACATGAGATGCAGAAAACTCTCTATAACTTGACATATTCCTAGATATTCAGAAGTTCTCAACATGGCTGAGAAAAACAGCGGAAAAGGCATTGAGGGTGCCACTGAAAACCTGACTACTTGATCCAGAAGCTTTAAAAAGGGCTTTAGTCTTCAAAGTTCGGACCTCACCACTGTTGTCAGGTTCTGAATCTGTTTTTTTCAGCCAGGCTCTCTCTGAAAGCCAGAAGAATTATTCCTGCTTTATCTTCTTTTTCACAGAGGGCTCCAGGACAGGTCTTAGCAGTCCACGCAATGTCAGCAGCAACTGCACTCCATGAAAACTGCCGGCCATTGCATTACATCAGTTAAAACAGTGCAGGTCTCACCTCGTTCCGCCCCAAAACTCCAGTCTCCGCGGTCTGCACAGCACTCGGCGCGTGTTTGCTGGGGAAGAGAGCCTTAGATCAACACGCACCACAGACAGCGGAGGGCTACAGTCTGGGGGCTTTAGTGGAACAGCTGCTACCATCATTAATTTTCAGAATCTGTGGATTTATGCTGGCTTTATGCTGGCGATGAGGAGCCCTGGATGGCAAAGAAAGTAGAGAGGAAAAACATTTTTTGTTTCGTTCGTCTGAGGAGAGCTGAACTCTTGTTAGGAAAGGAGTTAAACGCACAGACAAGTATTGCAGCAGGCCCTTGCGGTCTGCAGTAAAAAAAGGGTTTATTTCCTGTATGGTTAGCACACAGACTGACAAGACTAAAAGTTTACAGCGCTAATTGTTGTTTCACTGCCTGTATACTGCCAGGTATTTGTTATCTTTAAATAAAAAACTACCTTAAGAAGAAATATAACATGACCTCAGGGATCATATGCTAAATCCAGGTGCTTCTGATCTGTATTACTTTCTGTCTTTGAATAACTCGTATACCAGAGACATTATTTAGCAAAAGAGATTTTTTGACAACTGCTATTCTAAAACTAAGCCAAACAAATTTTTCAGAAGACAGCTTTTTTCCCCTCAACTAAAATACCTAAATATCAAAATACAAAGGAAGAGGGGAGTAAGAGAAAAGCTACAGATGAAACGCAAGTTTTCCTCCTCTTTCCAAAAGAGTCAGGCTGTACGGAGATAGAACAGCAGGTCAGTAGAGCCACACCCAAGCACCCCGGAGACGAAGGGTTTAGCAGATGACAGGCTGTATCCGCACCAGCTTTCTGACAGGTTAATTTGCCTGGGTAACATTTCAAGTGCATATCATCCTGGGGGCCCCAGATCTCCTCTTTATTTTAGCACAGACTTGGACAAAATATTCTAACTTCAGAAACTGTGTCTTTAAGTGGAGGGGATAAATAAAAAGCTGACAGAACTGGCCACACTGCAGTTCTGAATACTTTCAGTAGCTGAAGCAATACAGGAGTTGGCAAACTTCTGCTTGCTATAGCCAGGAAGGCCAACGCCTGCGGGTTTGCTCTCACGAGGACTTCTCAGGAGATATCATGAAGTCCCTCTTTACAGGAATGTTTAGAAATGGAGCCTTTTCCAACACTGTAAGGTCCTTCCCGTCAGCAAGCTATTCTCATGCACTGCAACACCGCAGCCCAAAGGGAAGGGCTGCCTTCGACCCCAGACCAAGGGCACTAATCCAGATGCTGCCCAGGGCTGGGCGGCAGGCACGACCACCGACACAGTCACGACCTGGAGGCCACTTTGCAACCCCCCATTGTCTTCTCTAAGTTTTTTAGACCACTCTTGTCACCGTGGTATCTGCTGCCTCCCCCCCCAACCACAAACTTCCTTCTGCCTCTGTGCAAGCTAGCATCTGCTTACCACGATCAGAAACTAAGATCAACACACACTGCATTTTATTTTTTCAAAGATTAAGTCCCCCGGCTGTTTATTTGCTGTAGGATGGAGTTCTCCAGGCCTGGGCGAGCAGCCAAAATAGCTTCATTCCCCTGACGTTCTTCAGTCTCAGCCCAATGCTCGACGGCTGGCAGTGTGAGGTGATGGCTGTCCTAACGCCTTCCAAGCTGCTAATTTTGGTCCCAAACCATTCAATGGAAGACATAGCTGCCTGTCCAGCTGCTCCTCGTTTATACAGGTGTAAATTCCTGGAAGGAATATTCCCTGAGACAGCTTCATGGATGTACTTTGATCTTTTCACAGCATGCACAGCTCAAACCTCAGTCCTCCGCAGGTGAAACGGAGGCTCTCACAGCTACCTCCTGGTACATTTTAAAATGGTGAAAGGGAACAGAAATCAAGAAAAAGACTGCTCAAGTACAAAGCTTTCACGGACTTCGCCACCAGAACCATGATACTCGCTTATCTGCATTACAGGGTAGAAAGGAATTTCCAGTTCTTAATCAGGATTATCAGGTGACTAACAAGAAAGTTTGCAAACCTGCCCCTTTTTATCTTTTTATTTCTATTCACATCTATTGTATTTCCTGCCTAGCGAAGAAACAAAACAAAACAACAAACTCACTCCTACATCTATTGCCTATAAGTCAGCTTCACTTGAACTTCATTTCTACCCACGTCCAGTAAGAATGTTTTGGGATGTATTTTTAATTAATTCACTCAGCTTTTCTGCCCCTCACCCATTTTGCCAGTTGCTCTGCAGCTGCTGCTCCGGCTGCGTACGTTTGCAACATGTGCACAGGAATGATCCTGGATAAACGGCAGTAGGTATTTCCTGAGGAGTAGAATCTTGTCCTGCTGTAACCCATGGCAAAACTCCCAGCGACAGCAGCACAGCCAAAGGTTGATCCCATGAGATGAATACAGATGTGCTGTTTAAACCTGCCTGGAAACTATTGCTGTCATAAAAATGTGGTTTTATGTGAGAACTATTATTATTTTCCCCAGAGGCTGCCTGTTTTCTGTCTACACTGGGCTTTGCCAGTTTGTTCTGACCTATGCCTAAGGCAGGAGGGGCTTCGGATACACCTATCTTACTGCTGAGGTCTAAACCGGATGTATGTCAGCGTCTGCTGTTCATGCTGCAAAACCCTGTTGTTTCGGGAATCACCTGCTGCCCACATCACCAAACGCCGATGTTCTGTATTGCAAGCAACGCGGAGATTGCGACCGGCGACGAGACACACGAAGAACAACGGTGTTCACTCCTGCGAGCTCTCACTCACATCTCCCTGGCTGCCCAAGAGCCCAGGAAAACAGCGTGACATTTCCACTTTGATTAATGGAAACCTTTCCCCAGTCACAGCCGAGCACAACGCCCCGCGCCGGGCAAAGAGGCTGCTATCACCTGGCAGAGCTCGCCTCGGGCTGACTCTCCCGGTCACTAACACCCCAGTCCCAACCCGGAGCCCACGGTGCATTTCATTACATGCGAAACAGAACCTCTCACGGCAAGTCTGCCCTACGCAAAGTCTTACTCCGTGTCCAAACCTTGAGATTTCAGTGTTTATCTCTCAACAGAAAGTTCTGAGCCTGCCAGCAGCTACTGCATAACAAATAGCTTCAAACAACATTTCTTACAGCCTTGTGCTCAGCTCCTGAACTGAACTGCCGTTGTTCAGAAGGAAACCAAAAGAATTATCACTAACTTCTTGGGTTTTTTTTCTCCCATCTCTGGTTTCTAAGATATAGGGGACAAATACAGTTAAAAGTTCCTCTCATTTCTAGTCCCTCACAGCATCTCAGAGTTTGCAAAGCAGACAGGGTAAGACTTCAGTCGCATTGGTATGTCTGAATGTAAAACAGATACAGAATCTGTTTACATTTCAGAGGAAATGCCTAGTTACACCTGACTGCCCAGAGCCGCCTAATGCTTCCACAACTGCAGGCGTTTGTAATAACCACCAAATTACAAACCAACACATCCCAAACACACACATGTACTCTTTTCCATCAAACCTTTTTCCTGGACAACGTGTTCTTAATTAAATGCAAACTATTAACGCAATTTGGGAGAAGAGCCAACTTCATCCCACAACAGAAGAACAGCTTTATTGGGTTACATCCAACACTCGCCTACCCCAGTGCTCTGCCTCCACCGGCCACAGATCCCAGGGAAGAGCACGCCAACAGACTGAGCGCAGAGGGCTACACCACATTCGACTTTCCCAGACTCCAATAATCTGCAGTTTTGAGTCAGAGGTGTAGTAATTATGTTTAATAGCTCTTAATAGACTTTCCCCCTTCATTTGTCTCACTGCTTCCTGTGTCCATGCAATTATTGCCATACGCCACGTTCTCTGAAGTACTGGAATAATGGAGATTAAACTATGTGTCATCAAACACAGTGCTTCATTTATTCTGAACCTGCCACCTGCCAGTCTCACTGGTTCTCCCCAAGTTGTTGCACTAGGAGAAGTTATGAATAATCACTTCCTATTTGTTCTCCCATGTCCGACATGATTTTATCACTTTTCATACTTTTTCAGCTCTTTCTCCGCTGCAGAATTCTACCTTATTTGGTTACTCCTCGTACAGCGTGAACCTCAACCTCCCTGGCATCCATGCTAACTTTTTCATATCGTTTGAAGACAACTGTTCCAGTCTACTATAGATACAGACACGCCACAGATTTATACAGTAGTATTGGTTTTTTTCCTTTGCTCTCTCCCATCCTAAAAATTCCTGACATTTTGCTTGCTTTTATGACTGCTAACATGGTATTTTTGTAGAAATTACCTAGTACAGCTCGAAGACCTCTCTGCTAAACAGTATCGGTTAGTTTAGACTTCATTCTTGCACAGGACGATGATTGTTTCTTCCCACCTTCCCACCCGGGACGGGTACAGGAGGCTGCTCTCACACTGTGCAACATCACCAACAGCCCTGTCACCGCACTCTTCCTCTGCATTGTTTAGGGTACAGCACAGGTCTCTGTAGGATCTCCTCATAAGTTCTGCATATTACAAAAGCTGCCTATGTATTCCAAAGTCTTGATTGTTATCTGGTTTATATAACCGGTGTGGAATCAATTATGTAAGCCAAAAAGGAAAAAAAAAAATTAAAAAATCCTTCCCTCTTATCCCACAGCAGCTCAGATTCTTTATGAAAAAAAGATTTTTAACCTGACCAAAGCTTGCCCAAAATTTTCTGGAAGTCCAGGGATTCAATATGAAGTGATCACCCTTATTCGCGTGCTCAGTGCCTGCTGCAGGTAACTCAGCTGTGAGGCACAGCTGCCTTCTCTGACAGTGTATTGATCCTGACAGTGTATTGATCCTGACAGTGTATCGATTCTGACAGTGTATTGATCCTGACAGTGTATTGATCCTGACAGTGTATTGATTCTTCCCCCTGTTCCGTCCCTGTCCACGTGCCTGCTGGGAACAAGTCTAACAAAGAGTAACATCCATTTGCCCAGCACAGGAAGATAACTTGTAGCTTCCAGATTTCCCTGAGATGCTTTTTTAAACCACTGCTGCCTTTGGCTCCTTTCTTCACTCCGACACCACAGCGATTCAAACAGTAAGTCCCTCGACAGGTAATAGTTAAAATTTTACGCTTGAGCGCCTTCAGAATTTAACGCAAAGCAGTATTCACGCACGGAAAAAGAGCCCCGATAAAACTAAACTTCAGATAGCTAATTAAGGAATCAGATCACCACATCCACGTCTCGCAGGGGAAATTCAGCCCAGCAGGAAGAGGTTGTAAGCCAGGATACGAAGGCCACTTCAGCTGTATCCAGACAGCACTAACTTTCATCCATCCGCAGTTTGGTGTTAACCCTTCACGTTTTCTTCTGGTGGCTCAAACCTCAGTCTCACTTTACTGCCTTCTGAATTTCAGAGAACAGGTCTTAACAGTCAGCTGGAGGGGCTGTCCTGGAAGTAGATAGGCACTACAGTTAAAACTCTTTCAGGCTTAATTACATACCTGACCAGCCAAAGTACTTCAAACTTAATCATAAACTGAAGGTGTCCCCTGAATATGGCTGGGGTTAAACAAATTTTGTTAACATCGTATTTTCATGTTTGAGTAGAAACATTCTGGAACAGATACTATTGATCAAAGTTGTGGATTTGGTTCGGGTTCCCAGATCACTGGTTAGTGCTGGGAGCTAAGATCAGCAGTTCCAGGGTAGCAGCTCAAGTGCTGGGGAGCAAAAACAGCTACATAGGGCCGAGCTCATCTATCTCTGGCAACGACCATGACACGTCCTCAGCTCTTCTTTTTATCATATACAGGAATCCTTAAGCTCTGTTTGAGCTTGAACAGCTGAAATCCATCAATGTTTGTTTAGTTCCATTTGTCTCCTCTCTCCCCAATCCCTCCTCTTCTGGGAGGAACAGCAATAACCTTACAGAGACTCTTGTTTTTGGCATCTTCTGCTCGTTACACGCATGCCAATTCACTGACTTCTACAGGAATGTTCCAAGTGTAACTTTAATGCCTCAGGACAAGAAAAGCTCCTTGCTCAACTTCACAAATATTTATTAAAAAAGCACAAGTGCTTAGCACTGACATGACGCTGTATGGATTGTATGTCAAGAAATGCTGAGGTTCAGGGTTCCAGCAAAGCCAGTGCAAGCTGACAGCATAAAGTTCTTCCCAAAGTCAGCCTTTTCTCCCCAAACAGTCCATGAGAAAGACATAATCCTGACGCATCATCTCAAAATAAAGGCTGTCATACCTGCAAATACAATCTACAGATATTCTCAGCAAAAAGCCTTTCCCAGCCTTAACTGGGGAGTATAGTTTCCCATCTTTCTCATGCTGTCAGAAAACTGCTTTTATTTAAGCACAGTAGCACGGTTTTTATTTTGATATATTGAAACTATTGCAACAACCGCAGTCAATTTAATCTCTGGCTCTATTAAATATTTCAGTGTAATATTTTAAGAAAAATATTTGACTTATCTAGAGTTTGGAACAATGGCTTTAAACAAAACCCACGAGGCAGATGGAACACATCCTAGCTAACTGCCTCGCTAGATTCGCGTTACGTATTTTGTCTTCCACCCTTCAGTTTGGTTAACAGTGGGTATCCAAGAAAGTACTTCATGTGCATTATGTTTACACAACAGACGGGTTTAAGAATCAATACCAAGCCTACCAACAAGTCAGATCTCACCCACAGCATATAAACTGCATGAGCCAAGTATCACAAAAATATATATACACTTGTGAGATTGTTTCTAAAACTATAGATGCAGCTTATTCTTCCCATAACACATGGTTTTACCTAAACTTGCATTGTATTTCAAGACTGTTTCTAAAAGATTCGCATCAGCGTATTCTTCTCGTGTTAACTGCAGTGAGAGGCAGCACCATTCGGGGCTGAAGGAAGTTCATTAGCAGCTCCAGAACGTCTGCTGCCACTGCTCGGGGCTTCCAGGACGACAAACGTGACCGCACGCATCCGGGCTTTGACAACACATTTGCAACCTTGAACGCGACCGCAGAACAAAGCACACTTCCTACATGCACCGACAAAGACGCCGGGCGCGAAGAACCACCCCGCTGTAGCTGCATTTGCCCTCCGCAAGCCCCCGCACAGGGCCACCCCCTGCTCCGGCCCTGCACCGCCCGGGTGTTCACACAGCAAAGCCCCAGCCGCTCGGAAACCCGAAGGCAGCCACACAGCACAGAAACACAAAGCAAGCACAGGAAAAAGACCCTAGAGGGATGTAAATGCAAAATATGATTTTTTTTTGCACAATCTCCATCTCGCCACGTATTACATCACTGGGATTGCTTCAGAAGGATGAGGCAGCTTCACCTAAAGCCCAGAGTTGTTGAGCAGGGACACGAGCTGGTGGCTGCACCCAACTCTGCTCGTTTCCAGCCGCTCTTATCCAAAACTGTGTTCCCTCAACTGCAACCCGTAACGCTCCAGAGAGCACCTGCCACTGGCCATATATCCCCAGCAGCACCAGACTGCACTCCTGTGCCTTACTGGGTTGCGCTACGTGGGGGAAAAGCAAAGAGTACTTGGGAGCAAATGTTTGCTCTCCAGACCACGAGCCACTTTGCTCTTCATTTCCTGGTGGGTGGGGAGGAGAAGACCTAGATCTTTTCCCAAGCAAGAAAACAATACAAGAAAAACATGAAACCCCCCCACATCCCTAGATTTGTGAATGGAAAAATAAACTAAAATTTCCTTTCCTCTCTAAAACCATCCCTAAACAGCAGGTCTCATGTGTAACATGGGACTCCGACACCGATTCTGGAGATGATCTCTTTCTTTTGTCATGTCTGCATTCGCTGTAGGAGGCGAGGAAGGAAAACCACCCACGCAGCCACCAAAGCAAGTGAGGGGGGAGAGCCTGGAGAGACGGAAGCGCGGGCTGTAGACCACAAACACGAAGTTCCTGGCTCTGAGGAGCGGTCTGGACACCAGGGCTTCAGGGCAGCAGCTTCCAGGGCCCACAGCGCTGGCAGCGGCACGTGGGAGAGCTCAGCCCACCGTCTCTCTTCACTGCCATAGCCACAGCCTCCAGGTTTCATCCATCCTCCTGGAGCTTGTAAGGGGAGGTCAAATGAACGAACACAATTCTCTCGGACAAAGTCCGTAGTCAAGGCCAGTGCAGTTGTTGGCAACAAATGCATACTTGTAAGACCGAGAAGAATTTAAACAGCTGGCTCCTTTCCACACGAGATCAATAAAACTGGTAATCCAGCTGCCTCCAGGAAGACGCACACAAGTGCTTCTGGCGCTGCAGGAAAGCCAGAGCAATCTCTTACCCAAAAAAAACAACAAAATACCTAAACGCCAATGGAGGAAATCACAGACTGGACTTGTGCAATTCAGCTTCTTCCCTCCTGCAATTCAGCTTCTTCCCTCCTTGTATCCTTTTTCTTGCAGGAGCAAGAGTCTAATTACTCTTTGGCCTCTCCTCATTTCGTTTCTTGAATTACTTGAACAGAAGTCTACAGTCAAATCACTCTCACAGCCTGCACAGTCCCTGCTCGAGTCAACGCTTGGGTGCTGCTGAATGCGGCATCTGCGCCTGCCATTTCACGTTTGTAGCCTCCAACACTGTCTCACATGAAGTGGCACTGTTCGCTTCAACTGTACGTCACGCAGAACGACTCCTGGACAGAAGCTAGGCACACATACTCCTGCGTTTGGTGTCTAGAGCTCATCTTCATCACTACAGTCCCCCGTGCGTCCCTGCCCCAGCCCACGACTCACCAGTACAACATTCACACTGAGAAAGATGAAAGGGCAACTTCCCATACGAGACTTCCAAACACAGCAGGAAACTGGTGCTGAAACTCTTGCATTACGATTCCTGGAGTGAAATTCAAATAGGAGGCCAGACCAAGACTGCAATCATCATATTTTGGCCAAGCCCTTAATTATAAACTCCCAGTATATTCAGTTATCTCTGCTTATGAGAACCATGGCAATGAACCACCTCAAACCAAAGCCACCTCTACCTTTACCTTTACCACACAGAGCATAAAGCAAACCCCATGATCGAGTACAAACACAGGACTTTGCAACCCATGAAACACACCAAAGATAACACCGAGCACTAACTCCTTGTGCTGCAAAACCCGACAAGGGCCCTTGCCCAGACTCTGACACATAGACACGGGAATGAAGCGAACTTCACCAGAAATCCCTTGAAACATACTGGTAAAACGCCTTTGCTTAGACCTCAGCTTCACGCGGTATTTTTTCCTTACACATACTACTGAATATAAACTTTATGGAGAACGGTGCCTTGGGGAAACATTTTATACTCTATGATGTGGCAAATTATACTGCATAGCAAAGTATGACTTTGCCAATAAAAGACCACAAAATTTGGGCACCCTCCAAGACTTACAGCCCCAGGCCATGAGGTGTGAAGCAACCTCAACCCCTTTTCCCTTCAGTGGGAGAAGATGCTTTCCCGAGCCTCACAAAACCTTTGCCAACTTACAGAAATGGGGCAGCCGTGTTCCAGGAAGGAGGAGATTTTATGCTTACCTCTGTTTTGCTTCCACCCAAGCAAATTAGCCTTTTAAAAACCAAAATAACACAGTGCTGGGCGTCGCTGACAGTACAAAGCCGACGAAGCAGGAGTGAGAGCCCTTACAGGGCTGACACTAGCCAGTTCAGTTACTTTGCTGGAAACAGCTTTGACTCTGTTCCATCTCTCTGTGGCAACCTCCTCTGATGTGGATTTTCCATTCCCCGAGTGGATTATTCCAAATTCAGCACCCGGAAAGGCTCCTCAAGTCCTCCAAGCAAAGCCTGTCTCACCAACAGCTTAAGACCCACAAAAATGACTCATTCCCATCGAGCACATTTCCCTCCGGACAGGTGCCACTCTGTCTCACTTTAGGTTGAAACATCAATTAAAATTCTTACACTAGAAAGAAAACAGCCACGCGGTGAGGTACTCGGCGGACCCCTGCCAACAGAAACACCCTCGGTGTACTCAGTAAACCGAGAACGTGCAAGCCCTGCTCCCGCAAGATTACTTGAGCTGCAGTTTAGACACAGGCATGAGTGTGTATATATATATAAATCTGTATAAATGTATAAAACTGGAAATTATGTGCATCTTACGCTCAAATTCCACAAAAACAGACTACGCCAACGCCATACTCAAATTCCACAGCCAAGGACGCACAAAGGAGCCTAAAAGGCAGCAGTAACTCAGAACTGAGCCTTGTAACGTGTACAATCCACACAGGGACGAGACGGCATCACAAAAAACACTAGGCTGACAATTAAAAACCTAATTTAAAAACAGCAAAACATAGTCAGGATTGAGATCAGTGGTTGCTTAGTATCACCACACAGACAGAAATCAATAACTGCCATTACGAGGTCACTGATAAAAATCTATAGCAACTGAATCAGTCAACTTGAAACCTATTAGCAGCTGTATCAGAAAGAAGGAAACACTTTTTCAATCTGCTAACGACAGCTTCTTTCCTTCGAGATGATCATTTTGTATAAACCCAGCAGAAATCCCTGTGGATCCCCCCTCCCCCCAACAAACAAACTACTCGGGATTTCAAGACACTCTCCAGATCAGCATCGGATAATCACCTGCTTTTCACAATCACCACCGGCACGTCGATGCCAGCACTGACATCAAGATTAAGAAAAATGACACGGGAAGCGAGCGACAGCAGGGACACCCGAGGCACATGCTCCTGTGCCATCTGCACTCCATCACTACAGGGCTCAGCCTCTGTCATTAGAGCTAAACGAGGGGTTGCAGCATCACAGCCCGCAACGGCAAAGCCTACCAACGCGGGGCTTTATCTGCTGAAGACCGCAGATCAGTCACCGCCATCAACCAGAGGAGGAGAATTCAGCGAGGGCTTTTTTGACCTTCTGTACATCACCGACCTCTGAAAGTTTGGGAACCCGCACCTGAAGCGCACAGCCTGACAGCGGCACGAAAGGTCAGCCCAGAGCCGCAGCTCAGTCTCTTCATCTGCCGGCAGTAAAAGTCACTGATCATTAACTGCAATAGCTGGCATTTTCTCAGCCTCTGGAATTTTGCAGCTCTTCACCACACTGACACTAAAGTGCGACAAAATCCCCTGGATTTTAGACTCGGAGCATCTTTCACGTGTATAAACTGAAATCGGAAGATCCTGAGGATGCTGCCGCTCTGAGCTACATCCAAACCTAGGCACAAGCCCTCAATGTTTTTGTTTGGCTGTTTATTTTCCTTCTGAAAAATACAGTCTTCTGACCGAACTCTGCCTACACCACGCTGGGGCCATACGGAGCGAAACCCGGTGTTCCCGCAGGGCAAGCGACCACGGCTCCTCGGGCAGCAGCCGCAGACGCCTGCCACCGCTCACCAGCCGACCTAAGAGGAACAAACTCACCCAAACCGAACGGTGACACAATCAGTGACACAATTTAGAAACAAACTTCAAGAACAACTACAAAAAAACCCCCAAGACTGTTGGCTTTGCCTCCCCAGCGCGGGACGCGGGGTGCGACAGCGTGCCACCGGCTCACGCCAACCCGGCCGCGGGCGTGGGAGCCAGAACCCACCCCGCCAGCCGCGAGAATCACCAAGGAAAGGACATTTTCTCCTCGATGGCCAAGCTGCAGCACAAACGCTTCTCCCGACGAGTGCTGGATGCCCGGCTGCCTCAGCTTCTCCTCACGCTGCCCGGCTAGAGGCGGGCGAGGGGAGCTGAGGGGGCTGAGGGGAGATGAGGGGAGATAAGGGGAGATGAGGGAGATGAGGGGGGATGAGGGAGATGCGGGGGGATGAGGGGGGATGAGGGGGTATGAGGGGAGATGAGGGGAGATGAGGGGGGATGAGGGGGTATGAGGGGAGATGAGGGGAGATGAGGGGGGATGAGGGGGGATGAGGGGGGATGACGGGGGATGACGGGGGATGAGGGGGGGAGATGAGGGGAGTTGAGGGGAGTTGAGGGGAGCCCGCACCCGCCCCGGTCCCCCGCCCCGTACAACTTTCCTTACCGCCGTGGAGCCGGAGGAGGAGGCGATGTAGACCTTGATGACCATGCTGGGAGCTGGCGAGGCGGTGGGGTGCGGAGCCGGGCGGGTGGGTGGGTGGGTGTGTGCGGGCGGCACGGCGAGGCGCGGGCTGGGGCTGGGGCTCGGGCTGGGGCTGGGGCGGCGGCGGCGGCGGGAGGGCGGGAGGGATGGAGGCGGCGGGAGGCCTCGCCCCGCCTCGCCGCGCTCGCTGGGCTGCCGGCCCCCCGGAAGAGGGAAAAATGTTTTTTTTTTTTTCAAAAAAAAAAAAAAGGGAAGAAAGAAAGGGGCGAGGCGACTTCTCGACGAACCACGCGAGACGTGCGGGGGAGGGGGGGCCATGGCGGCGGGAAGCCCCGCTGAGGCGGCGCGGGGGTCCGGGCGGGGCCGCCGCCGCCTGAGGGAGGGAGGGAGGCAGGCAGGGACGGGCGGGGGTGAGGAGCGGCGGGGCGAACACCCCCCCCTCATCCCGCCATGGCTGCCGCCTCCTCCCCTACCGCCACGGCCGTCCCCCCCGCCCGCCATCGCCTCCCCTCACGCCGGGGCTGCCCCGCTCCTCGCCTCGGTGGCGGGGGGAGCGCCGGGCCGCGCCGGGGGGCTGCAGCCGGGCACCGCGGAGGGGCGGCGGGAGAAGCTTGGCGTGGGCAGCCGCTGCTGGGCAATGATACTTAGAATTAACGATTTCCTTTTGGAAATGTGTTCCAGCGTGAAAGTTACTGCCCAGGCGATGCGTCGGCCGTGCCCGAAGACAGGCCGCGTGGGCATCGGGTCGAGTTCTTCACCTTCTCGTCATCACCGCATCGCGCACGCAAATGAAGCGGCCAAGAGGGGTGCTGGGCCCCCTGCCTCCCTTTCCTCGGCGGCTCGTGGCCGTGCAGTGGCCGGGGGCTTCGGGCTCTGCTCGGCGGGTGCAGGGTGCTGGGGCTGCGCCGAAGGGCGACGGCCAGCTGTCATGGACCGCGGCGGCGCCGGGTGGGTTAATGAGGGCCGACGGACGAGGCCTGGAAGAGTTCTTAATTGTTACAGCCATGGTGAGACGTTATTTAGGGAAATTTATATTCAGCACCTGTCTGCCACTTGCCTCTGGTACTCCAAATATCACCTTATATATATTTCATTGTACGTTCTGATAGCAACTTCAGAGAAAACGGGAAATACCGACGGTGATAAACACAGCGAGCTGAAATTGTACCACCTACAAGCGAAGATGAAAGAAAGATGTTTGTTCTGCTCTTGGCAAAAAGGGGGGAGGTATTTCTGAAATGGTTTTTCCAAACAAAACAAGCCTTCCCGTTTTGAATTATCAGGTGCTTTTTCTAACCGCAGACATGAATTTTAAAAAAGCCTGCTGAATTAAAAAGTCTGTTGAATTAAGTCACCTATATTCATGTTACAGATTTGCCAATAGTAAAAGGAAGGAGAACTATTTTGAGGGTGACATGCTTCATTTTTATATTACTTACGGTACGTATCTGAAAAAGATTTCTTTGAGACTGTCATGAGATTTATGTATGTTCTGAAAAAGCAATAAGCCAAAATTTATTTAGGAGGATGGTACCCAATAAAAATTTCCTGGTTTGGGGAATTTCAACATGTAATAAAAATGAACGGTGTGCTGTTTAATCTCTTTAAAACAAACAGAGTGAAGTCCAGGAGATTAAAATTCTTCAAGAAATGTTTCTTCAGATGTGTTTGTACAGCCCCCTTCGCAGCTGCGTGAGAAATGCACTGGCAATTCCCGTTTCCCCCGGCGCACCAGGCTATGTGCCAGTCTGCAGCCTGACTTGGGGCAAGGAACACTACGGGCAGAAACAGCAGCTTATCAGAAAGAACAAAAAAATGCAGGTGGAGCCCGGGATAGAAGGGTTTGCTTGAACTTTGGGCTCGCTTGTCGTCCTGCTGGCCTGCCGCCTGCTCTCTGGCTAGCTCTCCTCTTGCCTTCGGCTCCTCGGAGTTGAAATTCATCTGGAGTGAGCTGCACTGTGCCTTTCTGCCTACTAAAAAAACTGGTGTAATCATTACTCTCAAAAGTGCACTTTAGAAGGCATTTTATCGTCATGAAAGAAGATTTATTAAGAGCAACATATGAATTGAGTATTATTGAAACGACTCACTTCTCTTGACTCATAATAGTAAATTTTCTACTCCATTGGCAGAAAAGCACAATGTTTTCTATTCCCCAGCTACTTGTGTAACATCCATGGTATTATTTTTGTTTTCACTATTAAACAGTTGTGAAGTGTTTAATTACCCTTCTCAAGGTAGACCAAAATCTCAAACAAAATTAACAAATTGATATTCTGCCTCGAAGAGGAAAATCTGCTGTTCTCGTGCAGCCAACAAAGTCATGCGTATGTAGTACCTAGCGATGCTTGCTGTCGCCTCGATTCCTCCGTGCGCTTGCTGTAGCGTGTGTTTGCACAAGGCCATCTTGCCAGGCTGCGTCTTTGATTGCTGTCACTGGAAGGAAAGCGAAACGGTTGAATTTTGGCTTGGATTATTTTATATATTACGCAGCAGCAATACGGAGGAAGTGGCAGCGCTGGCACTGACTTCAGCGGCAGCAGGAACGTAAGTGCTCCCCGATGCGGAGCCCAATGGTTCGCCCACCCCAGAGCCACCTGGGGATTTCAGATAAAAATGTTGACAGGGATGGCAGAGATCCTCTCGCTTTTTTCTTAAACCACAGGCAAAGATGGGGGCTTCTGAGTACTGGCAGATGAAGCCATTTAAAAAAAAAAGAAACGTAGTAGAATCTCACAATGAAAGACATTACAGTAATCAACGGCAAAATGGTGTTCTCTAGACCCCTCCCGGTGAGGAGTCTGGAGAACAAGACTTATGAGGAGTGGCTGAGGGAACTGGGGCTGTTTAGCCTGGAGGAGGCTGAGGGGGGACCTTCTCGCTCTCTACAACTACCTGAGAAAAGGGTGTAGTGAGGCAGGTGTTGGTCTCTTCTCCCAGGTAACCAGTGATAGGATGAGAGGCAATGGCCTCAAGCTGCGTCAGGGGAGGTTTAGATTGGATATGAGGAAAAAATTCTTTACTGAAAGAGCGGTCAGGCGTTGGACCAGGCTGCCCAGGGCAGTGGTGGAGTCCCCAGCCCTGGAGGGGTTCAAAAAATGTGTGGGTGTGGCACTTGGGGACATGGTTTAGTAGGAATGGTGGTGTTGGGTGGATGGTTGATGGTCTTAGAGGTCTTTTCCAACCTGTGATTCTATGATTCTATGAAAATCTCTCTTATACAAAAGGTCAGGAAGCGCGCGGGTTCCAAATGCTCCAAGGCTTCTTCGCAGCCATGGAGAGCAATCCCTCCAGAATCCTGCTGCACAGATTTGGCAGGTAATGTGAGACTGTGCCGGGCTCCCCTCTCTGACCGTGCTTGCACTGTTACTAGAGCAGGTGATTCGCGTCTGTCCGAACTCCTGACATGGAGGAAGGTGTGATGGGGAGGAAATGTCAGCTCAGCGTTCTCCATAGCAAATGAGAAATCTACTCGTTGTTCCCAGTCCCGGCCTGCCAGGCTCACCAGTGATGGGAGCCGAAGGCAAACTGCGACTCGGAGCACGTCGCCTACTGTCACCCAGGCTCTGCCAGAGCCTCATCCCGTGGCCGCCTGCACCGGCGCGCTGCTGATTTACGGCTCCGCTGCTCCCACGTGCTCATGGAAGGGTGTGGGGAGCCCAGGAAACCTGCTTCTCCTCCTCCTCCCTCTCCTGGTCTGGGAACAGAGCAAGGCCATGGCTCCTGTTCTCGCATGTCATCATGCAACACACGTGGAGGCTGCACAGGACGTGCCGCTCGGCATCACTGCCTTCTGCCTGTCCAACCCCTCTGCGACGGAAGAGCTAAAATCCCTCGTGGCACACAGGCGCGAACCTCTGCAACGTCAACCGCGACGTCACCGTCTGCTCCTGGAGCAATGCCTGCAGCAACGCAGGTTCGAGCAGGCTGCGCGCCGCACACCCTCAGCATCCTCACGGAGAGTGCGGCAGGGCAGAGCAGGCCCTGGGCAGGCAGGGCAGGCCCCAGCGGGGCAGAGCAGGCCCAGGGTGGGCAGAGCAGGCCCGTCGCAGGCAGAGCAGGCCCAGGGCGGGGCAGAGCAGGCCCCGACGGGGCAGAGCAGGCCCAGGGCAGGGTGAAGCAGGCCCGGAGCGGGCAGAGCAGGCCCGTGGCAGGGCAGAGCAGGCCCAGGACAGGGCAGAGCAGGCCCCGGGCCCCTCGGGAGACGGCGGCCCGACCGCGAAGGCAGCTCCGCGTGGCGTGGGGGCAGCCCGCGCCCCGCCGCGCGGCCCCCGCGCGCCCCCTGCTGGCCTGCGGCGCGCCCCGGCCAGGGTCAGGGGGAAGAGGAGGAGGAGGGGGGGAGGCTGAGGAAGCTTCCCTTGGGGCCACAGAGCACGGCTCACGCCGGGGCAGTGTCCTGGGTGCGGGGGATGCAGACGGTGACCTCCAGTGGGATCCCAGACCGTAACCTCCAGCAGGATCCCAGACCGTAACCTCCAGTGGGATCCCAGACCGTAACCTCCAGCGGGATCCCAGACCGTAACCTCCAGCAGGATCCCAGACCGTAACCTCCAGTGGGATCCCAGACCGTAACCTCCAGCGGGATCCCAGACCATAACCTCCAGCGGGATCCTAGACTGTAACCTCCAGCGGGATCCCAGACCGTAACCTCCAGCGGGATCCTAGACCGTAACCTCCAGCGGGATCCCAGACCGTAACCTCCAGCGGGATCCCAGACCATAACCTCCAGCGGGATCCTAGACCGTAACCTCCAGCTGCCAGGTGAGGCCACTCTTGACAGCACCACCCGCTCTGCCGGCGCTGGGAATCTGCAGCCGGACCCGAGATCCTGCTCCGGCTCCCTGCTGCTGCCAGCAGAGCCAGCTGGGCTGCCACGCCGTCACTGACAGCAGCAGCACGGGGCTCGGCCACAGCAGCCGGCGCGGGGATTGTCACCGTTCCCTGCCCCTGACACCTCCCCGTCCCTCTGCTGACTTCTGTCCAGAGAGGGGCTGGCTGTGCATGACTCCCCGCTTCGGGTTTAATCTCGCCTTTTCCTCGTGCTCTGGACCGGCTGTTTGTCACGCCGGCCCCAGCTAGCCCTGGCTCCGACAAGCCCTGCGCCGGCTCCCGAAGTGCACTCAGTTACCCTGAAGCACCTGAGGGAAGTACACGGAAGGGGATACTACGGATACCAGGATTTCAGCCAGAACAACAGGAACAGTCACTCTCTTCATGCCGTGCTAGGCCAGTTTGTCCAGCTGGGCGCTCTCGGAGGGCTGCTGCCCTGAAAGGCAGGAGACAGAATCCAGCGGTCTGCCAGCACCCTCGCCTCGTCCCTGGCTCCTGCTGACTCAGGACCCGGGCTGGACAGAACACCTTTTTGTGCTCTGAACGCCTTCCCTGAGCCCGTCCAGCGAGTTCCTGCTTGCTGTGAGCTCAGGGCAAGCTGAAAGAAGGGGAAGTGGAGCTGCAGATCCGTGTGCGATGCCTGCTGTGTCACTGTTTGAAGTTTTTACATACTTGGTGACAGCCCGTGCATTCGCAGTTGCAGAGGCCCTGGGGTTTCCCAGGACCAGGTCAGCTGCGGTGAAAGGGCCCGCTCACAGGCTTGCTCTCCCTCTTCCCTTTCGTGTTCTGGGCATCTTCAAACGGCTGTTGGAAAGACTTGTTAAAAAAATAAAAGCGCTAAAGGTTGTGTGGCTTCATAAAACTTTGCCGTGCTTACTTGGTCACAACGCTCTGCGGTGCTGAGCCTCCCTGGGGACGGATTTCGAAACCTGGCGGCGGCAGCCCTCTCCTCGGGCTTTGCGTGGAAGCAGTTTTCAAGGAAGGACGACGCGCTTCTGCGGGTGCGGTGGGGACCATCTGGCAATGGTTAGGTTGTTATTATTCGCTTTGTTGATTTATTCTAACCCTTACCGATGCCTCCGCGCGAGGCAGATCCTCAGGCAAGCTTGTGAGTTCCTGCCTGGGAACTTCCCCAGCCTCCTCCACAATAAGCGCCGATGTAAAAACTCATTTGGGTTCTCTGCGCCAACATTGTCTTTTCTGCGTGTTCCTTTTATATCTCAATAGCCGATTCGTTCTAGAAAACGCCTTTCAGGCTTCCTGCTCCTGACGAGCCTGAAAAATGACTTACTATGCTTTTTAAGTTTTTTTGCAAGTAGTGTGTCAAACTCTGGTCTTGACACAACGGTTTTGACATTCCACTTGTTCATGATCTTTTCTGTTTTCCTCATTAGAACACAAGTCCAGCTTTTTGAAGGATGCCATCTCGCTTCCGATAGCCTCCCATGTCCTGCCTTTTAGCCACATTTGATTCCTTTTAGCCATTTTTTAACCATGCTTGATCCTTCTATCCACTTTTTTGACAGGTGCTATGCATGTGTTCCACGCTTCCAATGTGATGTCTTTCAGTGGGCTCCATGCTGCATAAAAACCTTTTACTCTTTTATCTACCCCTTTCAGCTTTTTTTCCAAGCAGCCTTCTCAGTGTTACAGAGTTCTCCTTTCCAAAATTAAGAACAGGGGATTTCTTTGGCTTTCATTGCTCTGATCAGAGTGGTGACTCTTAAGCATGTAACGGTCACTGCTTCAAAGAATGGTTAGTTAGGTCCTGTTCTCTGCCCTCAACCAAATCGAGAGCTGCTTCTCCTTTCATGGCTTCCCTGAGCAGCTGCGCCAGAAGAAGTCATTAACAGTGTCTAACCTTCACCCTCAGACAGAACAGCTATGCGGTCGACATCGAGACGCTGGACATTGCCCACTGCAGTTGTGTGTTCTGCCCTTGCCGCCTCCCTCCTCTTCATCATCTCTGTTAAGTCAGCTGATGGAGTTAATCCTGTGTTATAGGGATTTCCACTTACTTCTATGTCGAGAAGTCACCAAACCTGTTAATAATCGCCCTTGTGTTAGGTGAGGAACTATATTTTCAGGTTCATAATGCCAGATTGCACATCTGTCCGGGAACGGCATGCAGCAGACCCCGCAGGTGCCTGCTTTTCTCTGCTGACCATAGAGGGAGTCCAGGCAACTAACTCCAATGTAAGCGTCTGCTTTTGGATAGATGAATCCTGCTTGTAGGCCCCTGGAAGTTGTCCTCATTTTGCAGATTATATTATTTATGCATCCCGGTCCGGCATTTGCATTTTCTGCCCCTGTGTGGTATCCCTCTGACCCTGCTCCCAGGCTCGATTCCAGGCAGTTTTGGGGACAGGACTCCACGCAGTGCTTCATGCAAGGCCAGGAACCGGCAACACTTCACCCACACATGTGACTCCTGCCGCTCTTCAGACCTGCCTTTCCCTTCTCAGGCGCTCTACCATCACTGGTATTTTTGAAGAGAGAGAATTGTTACCGTAACGGCAGTCATCATGCGTTGGAGACCTGTACAGCAGTGCGCGCCACGTGAGAATTGTGGAGGAAAAGGCCAGTAACAGACAGTGCTGGCAACTGACCAGCTGACGAAACTACCCATTTTCCTTTTGTGCTTTTTCTGGCTTCATTTTAGTAGCAGCCTGAGTTTTGACTGCTTTTCCAAATTACATCTTCTTTTAAAGAACCAAAACTGGAAGAAAGCAATAACTAAAAGACAAACTTGCTGCTGACAGTCAGCTTGTCTGACTGCAATGGATTGAAATTTCTTTCTTAAGGAAAGGCTGCGTTTACTTCGGTGCTTGCAGTCATCCCCTTTACTGTTGAGGACTATCTAGGAAGCTGCAGCTACGCCAAAAGATTTTGCTGAAGTAAAGAAAACAAACAGACTCAACGAGAATTCTAACCCAACCAACAGACTTACACCCTCATGTTTCCAAATTAATAAGCGCTACATGTTTCATTGCAATCAATAGCAAATTTAATACATAAATCTTTACCTAGGACAAACCACAAAATTTCCCAGGACAAACTACAAAATTAACCAAGCACAAACATCTTCTGTAGATCGATAATCCACTCATCCCCAAAGCTGTAAAAAACAAGGCCAGCGGACACTTTAAAAGCCAGGTACATAACATGAGAACAGGTTTGGTGATATTTTGCCACAAAACAATGTATGCATTAATATTACTTGTCACACGTGCCATGACTATGAGCGCATACAGAATCCTAATTTCCCTTGCCTCCGAATTCGTGGTCATGGGGCTGTTGCAGTTATGCAAACCAGGCTGGGAGCTGAGTGTGTGCAGAGCCCATGTCGTGCTTGCTTCTGGTTTAACAGAGGTGGTCACGGCAGGCGTCAGCAGGGTAGTCAGGGCAGCTTCACCACGCCACCGCCACACTGTCAGCACCTGCGGCTGCATCTCTTCCACCCCTCTGATTCCAGAGGCAGCGGTGGTGAGGAACGGCATCATCCCTGGGCCTTCAGTAAGACCGAGCCTTTATGCATTAGAGACAGACGAATCAGGGAATAAAATGCCTCGGGTCTGAACAGCACGACCAGGAGAGCTGCAAGACTACTGTGATCCCGTGATCTAAAGGAATCTCCTAATGTTCAAAACCAACATGAATTTTAGCACAGAGGAATGAGAAAACAACATATTATCTAACAGCCCGTTTGGGGAAGGCTCGAAGTCAGTCACCCAGGAGTGACTTTGATGTATTTTGCCTTTATTCAGGAATATCTTAATCTGCTTCAGTTCAAGAAGGTGATCTAGGAAAACATTCATCAAGTCCTGCAGGTCTTCGCTGACATCAGGAGCAGGCTCTCCTCCTCTGCAGGCTGCTCCTGCCTTGGGCAATGGCAGGAAAATCTACATGAGATATTGGGAACCGGCAGACATCTGCAGAACCATCTGATGTTGAAGATGTGGTTACCAGCACCTTGGAGGATGCTGGAGAGGTGTAGATCCCCGAGATGCCTGGTTAATGGACACAGAGCAGCCAGGAGTAAAGACCACCGGGGTATCAAAATCGAGTTGACTGAGTCTTGCCCTATTTTGCAAAGATTAGGGGGCAAAAACTGAACCCAGTTGCCATAGTTTCAGTCTGAAAGTCTTTTCAAGCACTTGGGTTGTCTCTAAGTTCCCAATTTTCTAAATATTACTCAACACTTGAGCATTGCTCTGTAAGTTTAGCGTGGGCCATTCAGAGTGCTGGCTGTGTTGGTCAGTTTTGTTTTGACACAGATGTTACTGTTTGTAGGCTGGATGTTTTTACCTCCAGAGTCAATAACCTAGTTACAGAAGCAGAATTAAAATTTTAGCATGAAGTTTTCTCATGGAAACAGTAGCACAAAAAAGATTAATTTCTGGTTTGTTGCTTTGATTTACCCTTGACATTGTCCCGTGATATCATATCATAAATTCAGATTTAGGTCTTTTTGTACTGAATAAAAAGTGCCAGTTTTGGCAAAAACGCCATAGAAGACCATGTGGTTCAAGCCAAATAAACTTACTCTCCTGGGCTGAACTTACCAAAAAGGTTTAACCGGTTAGCTTTGTACCGGCAGTCTGTGTTCCAGATCAGTTCATGCCACTCTAACACATCCTCAGATCCTTTTTGTCTTTTCACGCCCGATGCAAAGCTACCGTACAGCCACGGAGCTCCCGTGACCTCCATACCGTGTGCGGTGACCAACGTCATAGTGAGCCTGCTCCCTGTCCGGGTCGGATTCGTGCTACTGCGTGGAGCCATGGTCTCCTCTGCTTGAACACTGAGAGGGAACAGCAAGGACGGACGGTCTTCATCGCATGGCCAGTGCTTCTTTTACCAGCCGCTTGGCTTGGTCACAGGTAAACATACAGTTGCTTCTGCCATTTAGAAGAAAATTCAACCAGCCATGGCCACCTCCCCACTGAGCTGACAGGTGACTTCCTGTTCTTTCCAGTTCTTATTGCATAAAGGAATATTTAATTGCTCCTTCCACTTGGCCTGAAGGAAGGGCGTTTAGAATATCCATAGGCTACAACCAGGTCTGTCATTTTCTATAGGTCTGCAGAGTAACAGCCATTCACACTTCCAGTGTAACAGCATTGTATCTATTTATAGTTTATCATATCTATCCAGAGGCAAGTGATTTTCTAACTAATGACTATTAAGGTCGGTCTGTGGTTTAATGAGCATTTTTAGAAGAGTCAAAATGTTTCAAAAAAATATAAAGGTGAAAAAGAAGGCATAGCGAATATAATGCAAAAATTAGTAGTGAATTTTAAATCTGTGCTTAATTTCCAGTGCAGATTTTGATCCAAGCTTTCAACCAAATTGCCCATCGTGCAAGTTGTTCAGGAGAAAATGTTCACAGAGTCTTCAACAAATTCCCATTCCTTTTCCACAAATGTACAAAGACTTCTCATAGAATACAGAAAGAGTGAAACAATAGCTGCAGGGAGACAGGCGAAACCTTTCAACGCAACTGACAAAAGCAACTGAAGCACAAACCTCGGTGGTAAGGGAGAACTTCTGTTATCGGACACAGACTCTTGAAAAAAGACCAAGAGCTCTTGAAATGTGTTTCAGACAATTTTCAGTTCAGAAGATGGAGAAAACTATCGGAAACGCTATTTATAATCTTGGTTAATACAAGAGAGCTTGAAGGTGGCATGATTTACAGGTCATGAGAGAGAAAGAAACCCATGGACATAGGAACACGTTCTATTTATACACATTGCAAGTAAGAGCAAAACAAAAGAAAATCTTATTACTGACAGAAAAGGAGAACAAATAAAGCAAGGCATATACACATAAAAAAAAGCTGTGCCTTCTTTGCTTCAGCCTTCAGATAAAAGGAATTGCCACCACTTACTAAACACAACCTTTTAAAGAAGATGGCAGCAACAGGTAGCAGCAGGGAGGAACAGACTAAGTTGCATTTCGGTTATGTGGTTATGACGAGGTCGGCAGTGCCTGGGAAATGCACTTCCCAGTATTTAGGACGCCAGTCTTGAATAATTGGTGTGTATCTACAAAAAAAATCATGGCGTGTGATGGTTCTACATTGACTGGAGGAAGGGGGAGAAAGTTGGACCCGTGGATGGAAACCTGCTCAGCGTAACTCAAAATCCAGGAAGATAACAAACTATCGACATGCGATCACTTTGAGGCAACGTAAAAAGGGACAAATCAAAAAGTCGCCATGAATTTGTCAAGAATAGGGGGAACAGCTGTTCAGAGAGCAGCACTGAAAGGGATCCGGGGATTACAGGGGATCAGAAGAAGAATCTGAACCAACACGGTGATGCTGTTGCTAAGTTGGCAAATGCCATGCCGAGATAGGTTCCCTAAGTAACCTCATGATTGGAGATAGGTGCAAGGAGGAATGCAAGAAGGAAAGCAAGGAGTCTGGAGCAGCCCAAGAATGAATGACAAAAGGTTTAGACGGCCTATGAGATCATGAGACCTATGAGAATTTAGTCTAGAAACGTGACCTTTAAGGGAGAATATGATAATATTACATGAAATGATACGGTATCTAAAATCTCAGTGTAAACTGATGCTTATTAATTGCTCTATCTGCTAGGTGCTGGGCAAAGAAACTCAAATTCACAAAGTACAGTTTAGATGCCGGGCAAAAACTTTGTGGTTTGAAGGACAGTCGAGTGCTGAAACGGGCCACCTAGGAAGACCGCAGAATCGCCCTTATTGAAATCGTGCCGTGAAAAGCCTCACTAGTCAGCAGGGTATTAAGCAGGTATTCCTTATTATGGCGAATAAAAGTGAATCAGTAGGTTTTCAGGAAGAGATTAGACTGGCTGTCGGCAAGAACAGTCCCACATGAGAGCAGAGGTGACTGCTGCATGTCTTAGTTGCAAAGCGCTTTGGTCCTAAAGGCAGCATTAATGCACACCTTGTGCCTTCCCCAAAGAAACACACCAAACAGATGGCGGAAACCCTGACAGCAACTGCAGTTGGTTAGGATGGAAATTTTCCTTAAACCACGCAGAAGCCTTTACGGCCTACCTCACAGGCCCAGCTCCAGGAGAGAGCTCAACAGGCTGTAGCTACGATCTAACAAGACCGAACGGCAACTAAGGAGCCAAACCAGCTCCCGACCCCTCCTGCCCGGCCGCCGCCCGGCCCCGCAGGCCGTGACGCCCGCTGCTCACCCCGCGGGGCCGGGCAGGACAAAGGCCACAGCCGCCCCCGCCGCCTGAGGTAACGGGGGGGGGGGGCGGATTGAGGGCCCTTTCCAACAGGTACCGCCAAGGCGGGAGGAGACGGCGGCAGCCCCGATCCCCCCGCCTCGGGCCCCGGCCTCTGCCGCCCACCGCCCCCGGCTGCCACCCCCGCGGCATGGCGGCTTCCCCCCCCCCCCCGCCGGGAGGCCCGGAGCCGCCGCCGAGGCGGCCATGTTGTCGTCCTGCGGCCTGTGGTAACTTTCGGGGAAGTTTCTTTCCCGGCCTCTGGGGGGAAGGAGGGGAAGGGGGGGGGGGGGGGGGGGCTGGCGAGGAAACCCGCGGCCGCCGGAGCAGGACGCGGCGTGGGCGGAGGGGCCGGGGGAGGCGACGGGCTGGGGGGCCGCCCGCGCTCCGCTCCCCGCCCGCGGGCCGCGCCGGGGCGGACGGCGGCGCCGTATTCACCGCGCGATTTAGGCCGGCTCGGCTGCGCAGACAGCGTAGAGCCGCCGTCCCTCCGTCTGCGAGCGTCCCCGGCGCCGCGGCCGCCGCCCCGCCTCCCCCGCGCGCGGCCCCGCCTCCCGGGGCCGCTGCCCGCGCTGCCATTGGCCGCCGCGGCCGTCACTCGGCGGCTGGGCCCATCTCGCGCTCCCCATTCATGCAGTTTGGTTGCGTGTTGGTGTATTTTACTGTTTGCAATAAAGAGGGGGGGATTTTTTTTTGTTCAGTTTCTGCTGCAATTAACTCTTGGTCCCTTATACATCTTTCTTTTTTTTTTCTTTTTTTTTTTTTGCAATTTCGCAGAACGGTCGAAACAGTTGTTTTTTTTTGGCGGTTGCATTTATTTTCTTTTTTTTTTTTATAGACACCTATACGTTTTGCAATCAACTACTAAGGTAGCAACTATGCCCAAAAGAAAGGTAAGTACGAAAAAAAACCAACAAACCAGAAAAAAAAAAGAATAAAAAATAGGGGAGACAGGCGGGGGAGAGGGAGAGGAGCGTTGGCAAAAAAATTACCTGTAAAATGTTTTTGGGTGTTTTTTTTTTTTTGCGCGCGCGTGTATGGATGCGGAGTTTTTTCTTTTTTTTTTTTTTTTTTTGCATTTTTAATTTTTTTATCTGTTGTTCCTAAAGCGGAGCTGGGAGCGGAGGGGGTTTAGGGGCTGCCGGGCTGGGCGCAGGGGGAAGACCCCCCCCCTTCCCCTTCACAGCCCCCCAGCGCCGGGAGTTCCCGATCCGGGCTGCTCGGCGGGGAAGGAGAAGGCGGCTCGGAGCGGCCGTGTCTCCATGCTGGATTCCCAACAGCCATGGTGCCGCTTTGCCGCTGCCCCTCTGGAGAAGGCGGGCGGGCACCCGGGGCTCTGCCGCTCACCCCCCCCCCCCCCTCAAAAAACCACCAACCTCCCCCCCCACCCCACGCTCCCAACCCTCCCGGCCACCTCCGGGGGCATTTTAGGGTGGATCGAGCCATTCCCCGAGAGGATTTGAGCCTAAACGGTGCCTCTTTTCTCCTACGTTTGCCTTTGTTCTCTCTCTCTTTTTTTTTTTTTTTTTTTTCGCCTTTCCCTTTCCCTCCTCCTCTCCCACTTCTTGTCATACCAGATGGTTGTGCAATGGTGATTCGGTGCCATTAGGCGGCGCAGAATTTGAAAAGCGGCCTTTGGAAGGAAAAGCTGGGGGGGGGGGGAGGGAAAAAAAAAAAAAAGAAATTTGTACCAGCGGAATTACGAACTTTGGGTCGAGGGTACCACAGCGGGTGTCGTGCTCCCCCCCCCATCCCGCCTCACCGCGGTTGAGGCCCTCGCTCGCCGCCATTATCCTTGCGAGGGGCCGGCGACGACCTTGTTGTGTGTGAGGTAATTTGGCGGGAACTTTTTAAACGCGAGGACGCCTCGGCGCGGTGACGTGCGGGGGGGGGGGCGCCCCGAGGCGTTGTGGGAGTTGTAGTCCTGAGGGAGGAGGGGGGCGCTGCGGCCTCCCATCGCGCTCCCGTCCCGCTCCTGCCTTTCCCGCCTTCTCACCTCGGTCTCTCGCTTCCCTTGCAGGCTCCAGTGGAAGGCGAGGTGAAGGAGGAGGTAAGGGCTGCTTCCCCGGCACCGGTTCCTCTATAAAATATCGCTGAGGTTCCCACATAAATGACAAGGCGTGGGGTCTGCGGCCAGGGTTCCCTGCCCCTTTACTCTACTCTCGTGAGACCCCACCTGGAGTCCTGTGTCCAACTCTGGAGCCCCCAGCGTAAGAAGGATGTGGATGTGTTGGAGCGGGGCCAGAGCAGGGCCACGAAGATGATCCGAGGGCTGGAGCACCTCTGCTACGAGGACAGGCTGAGGGAGCTGGGGCTGTTCAGCCTGGAGAAGAGAAGGCTGCGGGGTGACCTTAGAGCAGCTGCCAGTGCCTGAAGGGGCCGACAGGAAGGATGGAGAGGGGCTTTCACAAGGGTGTGTAGGGATAGGACAAGGGGGAACGGCTCTAAACTAAAAGAGGGCAGATTTAGATGAGATATTAGGAAGAAATTCTTCCCCATGAGGGTGGTGAAACACTGGCCCAGGCTGCCCAGAGAAGCTGTGGCTGCCCCCTCCCTGGCAGTGCTCAAGGCCAGGTTGGATGGAGCTCTGAGCACCCTGGGCTGGTGGAAGATGTCCCTGCTCATGGCAGGGGGGTTGGAACCAGACGATCTTTAAGGTCCCTTCCAACCCAAACCAGTCTGTGATTCTAGGGTTCGTGGTGCCCATCTTTGGGCCGTCGCCTGAGGTGGGTGCTGGGTGTCGCGACTGTGCCCCACTTACAGACAGCACCTCGGCGACAGAGCCTCTGTGGTGTGGCTCCTGGAAGTAAAGAAACTTGCTAGCTTGCTGCCGCAGTAGCGGGGTAAAACGTGGCGGTGTAGAGCAAGGACTGTTAAACAAAGCTGCGCTTTCGGGAAGCTGTCGCTGTAATGCCTGTAATTTCATAAATTCCTAGAGTTCGCACGGGGCTTCGTGGCGTGGGGTGTGTGTTGTGTTGCTCTGGGTATCAGTTCTGAGAAAACACACTCTGTGAACTTTAGTGACACGTCTTTCTTTGCGCAGCCAAAGAGAAGGTCGGCAAGACTATCCGCTGTAAGTATCTTTACTTTTCTAATATGGCATTGTTGGATACTAAGTTCTAGAGAAACTATTATTTTTCCCCACCAGCATTGTGAAAGGCACGATTAGAGTGTCGCGATATTTAAAATTCCTATTCTGTGTTTCCAGTCCTTGAGTATCGCCACAGGACAGGCTTGCTTTCAGACGCTTCAGGTGCGATACGACGTCTGTGTTAGTTAGCATCCCATCTGGACACAGGAGTATCCAGAGTCAGGGAGTATTGATTTCAAGATGCATTTGTTCTCTGTAGGTCTTCCCCGTACAAATACCTGCTCGTAGCTCCTTAAATTAACTGCGCTCTCCTTATACTTGTAATTTGCCCATTGATTTTGCGGGCCCAACTATTGGGTAAACTAAGACCTAGAGGGTGTAAATCTCGGTCACGCAGTCAGGTTCGGCCCAAAGTCACAGCCTTAACCAGGCTCTTGGCATCCTTTTCTGCAGGTGCTGAGGGCACTTAGCCCTTTTTTAAGCCATCTCGGACATGCCAAGTGGATAATGGTTGCTGTTTAAAAAGGAAAGTACTTAATTTTAGTGAAAGCTAAGATGTGTGCTCATACATAGAGTTATGTCCAAATGTACCTTTGATTTTTGATGACCCCTTGCCTTCACAGCAGACAGGAACACCCAGCCATAGTAATGATCCGCTTGCTACTGCTGTTGGCCTCTGTACCATGACCACTGTAACATAACATACATGAGGAAACGTGGGTTTGGATAACGAAGGGTACTGATGTGTCTCTGCCATTTACTCCTGTGTACTGCAGAGTGAAGCAGACAGCTCAAAACTTATTTTTTGTTTGAATAGTTTTCAAGAGCTACCAACATATTGCTGAAACAGGTGTAGCATTCATCTGACTCTGATTCTTACGTGTGTTTTGTACAGAAACCTGCTCCGCCTAAACCGGAGCCAAAGCCCAAAAAGGCAGCACCTAAGGTAAGTGAGATCTCTTGGGCTGAAGCTGTGCTTTTCTTTCTCAAGGTGTTTGGGGGGGGGGGGCATGCGAAATCCACAACTGACCCATTTTGTTTTTTCATAATTTTCTTTAACGATTTTATTAAATATATATTATTGAAGGTATTAAGTTATATTATAAAATCATTAATGATGTGAGTTAAAAGCACGTGAAAGATGTAAAGATAATTTTATCTGATTCCTAGGGAAGGAGTGTGGTGACCTGAACAGATCTTACATCAGTTGTGGTGAGGCTTTACTGCTTGCCTTGCAAGGCCATGCTAAAGTTTCCTACAATGCCTGGTTGGGAAAACGATGCTTTGAATAGAGATCAGAGGCTCAATTAGAGAAGGCATTGAAAATCATGGTTTTAATTACAGTTTCTTACTATGTTTTCATGCAGAGGCACTCTTTGCAGTTGGTTATCAGTTGATCGAATTTTAATCGCTGGAGATGAAGTTCTACATGCCTGCTTCTCTAAGCTGGATATTTTTGGAAATGTCAAAAATATCGGCATATCTGACAGTATAGTTAAAAAAAGAAACTATTTAAGGCTCCCTTTTGCTTTGGAGCAACAGTTTGAAATTTAAAAGGGGACAGTGCTGCAATCCACGAGGTATTTTGTTGTACCCCCCTCCTATCACAGACTTCCCCAGTGGTCACAGTTGGCAGTGCTTTTTTCAGATCTATCAGGAAATATTCACATTGTATTAGGAGTTTGCAGCTGGGGAAAAAAACCAGCAACAACAAAACTTTAGTGTTCTTTTTAACCTGTTCCCATCATACATTTTCCATTGCGGTTTTGGACGGTCGTATGGGCAAAGCATGGGTGTGAGAGATGCGTTGGTTACAGAAGGGGATGACGGGCTGGCAACCAGGGACCCTTTTCTGGACAGTTACAAGGCCTTGCCATTGCGTATGGCACAGCAGACTCCCAGATGACGAAAACTGTTCTGCCTCCCGGTCCTGCTATGTGAAGCAGCAGAAATGTCACAAGAAATGGCCAAGAAGGAGAACCCCACTTCTTGTTTCGGGGACCCCACATCTCTGCTCTGTAATTGCGATGGTGTGCCGAGCAAATCTTACACATCTGTGTCTTGATCGTGCAGCCGGGTTTCTAGATCCCATTCCGGAGTGGCGAGGGAACCTAGGCACCCTGCTGCCCTGCATTCCTGTGGTGCCAGCGGCTGGCACGCTCTGGATCGCATCTCCCCCTGAGCCGCTGGTCCCCGGGAAGAGCAGAGCCCGCCGCTGGTGGTTGCTTTTCCAGCCCGAGAGGCAGAGAGCTGCCTTGGGGATCTGCAAGTCCAGGGTTCAGCCTCTGCTGGTGACCCATGCAGAGGTCAGTGCGGCTGTATACGATGCACGTTGTTGGTATTTTCTTTTGTGTCTTTTTCAAGTTCGCCTTTTTTATTTTTATGGAAACATCTTACACACAAAAGCTACGTTAACTGAAGTTGAAAAGTTTCAGAACTAAGCGTGAAGAAGTTAAGGACTGTGAGTGATTGGCAAAACATGGTTTGGTCCCTTTCTGCGCAAGCTGTGCGGTGCGGTCTCCCTCCAGGGTCACTTTGTTCTGCTGGGAGTGGTGCCTGGATGGTTGCTGCACACCCTGGCTGGCCCCAGTTGGACTGGGAAGGGGTTGCTCCTCTTGCTTCAGAGGTGCTGGTTTGGAGCCAGGACATTTGAGCTGCGTTTTTATCTCCCTTGAGCGCCTAATTACCGGATCAATATCTGTGTGAAGGGGAATGTAGTAAGAATTGTGCAGGCATCTTTAGTTCTCGTTGAGCCCAAATGCTTAACTTTGCAGCCTTCGGGTTCTTTGAATGTTTTTTGTGTCTCAGAACAGGTTACATTGAATGTTGTTGACGTTTGTGTCTCAGAACACCTTTTAAACTTAATCCGTATAGAAAACATAGAGCTGGGGAAAAAAGTGAAACACTTTATAAAATGCGTGACCTTATTGCTGAATTGATGTTGCCATCTGTATGGAAAAATTATTCAGGAAAATTGATACAATGGTATTAGCTCAGAACTAGAAACTTGGAGATGGAAAAATAGGAGTATCTCCTTGGCTATTTTTTTTCCTGGACTCGCTGGCTTGTGGAAGGGGGCGTGATCCCTTACAGAACAGTCGTTAGCTTGTCCCCAGAAGCCAGGGATCTTGCAGAGTGGAGCAGAGACCCCAGGATCCTCACTCACAGCCGCGTGCTGAGGGACACCTTCTCTCCGGTCAGAGTCCAGCCTCGGAAGTCAGTTTCTGTGGATGCTCCTCAAGTGCTTTCTTAAGAGAGGCTTTACCGGCAAAGGGTGGGCTACAGAGAATTACAGTTTTAGCTCCGTTACTACTTTATTGTCTTTTTTTCATGGGGTGGGGAAAAAGATACCCTTCTTCACACAACCCCGAGTCTTTAAAAATCCTTTATGGCTTACATTGGGAGAGCAAGTGACCAACATGCCTCTGCTCGTGAGTCTGGAGCATACTGGTACTGCTGGAGGAACCCTTTGCAGTGGACTACTTATGTGTGCTTCAGAGGTCTGATGAGGTCTGTTGAAGTGACAGAGAGCAAACCGGTGCCATAGCAGTACCACAATTCTAAATCTTACTGCCAAACAGCGCCAGAATACTTGCGTGCTGATATTACTGTGATATTTGTCTTTCTTCTGCCTCTCTTGAAAGTTGGGGGACTATTCAGCCAATGAAGGGGAAAAAGAGTGAGCGGAGACGTTCTCTTCTCTTTCTTCCTCTGGTGATGCTCTTCCTGCTCTCAGAGAGAGCCACCACATATCTCTGATAGGTGAGTCCCCGGAGAGGCTTCTTGAGAGTGGGCACAGCCCAGGAGAAGGGGACTCCTAACACCCTAACGTAGCAGAGTTTCTCAGGTGGGCTGAAATCCCTCAGCAAGGTCACGCCGGGGACTGGGAGGTTAGAGAGGGAAGACACCCTTGCCCATTTGAGTGCTACTAACCCCCTGTCTGAGATTTCCTGTGTTGTTAGAAGATTTGGTGTTAATTCTGGTGAATTTTCCAATCATCAGTATACTGAAGAATCAGGTGACTTTGCCTCTTAAGCTCCGTATCTGAGTTTACCCTTAGCAAGCAGCTCATTTTTAATGTGGATTAATTTTGTACACCAATAAGTGAGGTGTTGAAATAAGAAAGTATACATTTTGTAACTTCTGGTTGCTGAGACAGCTCCATCTTCTGAGTAGAGACAGAGAGAGAGAGATTTTCGGTAATTATCTGTTTATCTTGACTTACCTGTTGAGTAGTAATTTTGCAGATATTTATGGCTCCTTTGTGGAACTAGGTTAATCAAGTGAGGAACTCGGCTAGTTTGCTTGGTGCAGTTACTTATTGGCAGCAAGAGGCAGGTCCTCAGAAGCGAAACTAATGAGAGTCGTGCTTGTGTTGGGGTCGGGATGTGACCTTGCCCTATAGCAAACCATTACTGCACAAGCTGTAGCATCAAGTTTTGTTTTGATTTAGCCTGATCCACATATAAGAAACACGCTTGAATAATAAATGCAAACTTCTCGTCATTATTGAAGTGCTGAAGTTGAGCCCCCAACTTGTCTATCACTCCAATGGTTTATTATAGAAAGGAATATTTCTGGCAGGGAAGGGGGAAAGTCCTTTGACTACAGCTTTGTTACAGTTTTCTAAATGGGCATTAATAGCACATCTGAAGTGTTCTGGTATTGCCACTAGTTGTACATGTTCTTTTTGTTCTGTGGTATGCCTTTCAGCAGCACAGCAGAAATACAGGCCAGTTCAACTCCCAACATTTTTTAGCTAATTTAATTGAATGCCTATTTAAAATTGGAATTCTTTTAACCCCAGCCATGGCTGCTTTTGTATTACGTGCTTCCCAGTAGCACATTCAGGACAGAACAGGAGAGCACTTCTCCGTAGAAACTTTCGTCTTGGCTCTGTCACTAGGAAGTTCAGCGTGTAGAAGCAGGTTGTGTCGACACTTCTAGAGCTGAGAACGTGCTCGTGCAGATGTGCAAGGTGCAAATCGGCGTTTACCGTATCGTGGTCTGTTTTCTTAACAGAAAGAAAAGGCAGCAAATGATAAAAAGGAGGACAAAAAGGCAGCAACAAAAGGGAAGAAAGGAGCCAAAGGCAAAGACGAAACTAAACAAGAGGATGCTAAAGAAGAAAACCACTCTGAAAACGGAGATACCAAAACTAATGAGGTACTTTAGCTACAGTAAACGTGAGAATAAACACAGATGTATGGGTAATACATCTGCAGGAGCTAACGATCGGGCCTCCTTGTCAGAAGGCGGTGGGTGTCACTGCCGTCCTGTAAAGACAGACCAGCTGCAGTCTCTGCACAGGGCAGCTCCCGGGGAGAGCCTGAAAGGATAGCGCTCTCCTGCAAACTCATTCCTGCTATGCGGTAGAGCCCTTCCACAGGTGGCCTGTGCTGTCGTAGTGTCCCCCTCAGGGCTGGCACAAGAGCGATGCAGAATGTTGGGGGAACAAATAGAGCTCAGTAAGATTGCTGTCCAACCCTGAGCTGACTTTGCCTATCCTCTCTGGACCGCTGGATCGCCTCTTCTGCTCAGCACAGGTTGGTGCTGTGCCAGAAATCTGGTTTTAAGTTTTACACAATTCTTTAAAGCAATTCTTCGCCTCAGAACGATTCAACAAGAGATCTGCAAAATAAACTTGGTCTTGTCTCTTGATCTGCAAGCCTCTTTCTTACAGGTTCTTACTGTATCAGCTACTTACCTAAGAGCTGCCGTTTGCTAGGAGTAGCCACAAGCTTCCGTCAGCTCCTGACGGCCTTTTCCTGGCAGATTTCTTGCTGACAGTAGAAGCGCAACCTTTGCTGCGGGCTGCCTGTGCCCCTGTAGGCACAGACTAGCCTGTTGGGTTCTCTGTGGCTTTTGGTTTACCGTCATCTCTCTTCATGTGTCGAGTATCATTGTCCAGTTAACGGGTCGTTTATTCTTCCATTTTGAAAACTAATTCGGGAGCTTCTTTGCTAAAAAATTAATATGGGGCTGATGTACTTCAAAGGGTCTTTGGCAAGAGCTTTGCAATTTTGATATGTTGACTTAAAAAGTAATAGCAGACATTTTTATAGAAAACAGGTGAGAACCAATTTCCCCGAAGCTTGGACAGCAGACAAATATTGCAGTTTTATGTGTAATTCTTACTCTTCCCTCTGACTTAGAGAGATGAGGACTTGAACTTTCCCGAGCATGCGGTTGATCCTAATCTGAAATACGTTCTAAAGGCCTGCCTCTTTGGAGGCCCTTCACATTCCAGAATTAACTCGATAATTAATTAATACTCACCCATGTTTTAATTTTTAGAATGATCAGCTGACATGTTGTTGTTTTGATACTTTCTGTAGTAGCTGTGCGTTCTTGTCTATCTGCACAAAATGTTGTCCATGTGTGTGCTAGCAAACTAGTCTCTCTGATGCTTGTTTGAATGGAATCCGATTAGCGTTACAAATAATATTTTTATTCTTCCCAAACACTTTTATAGGCACCAGCTGCTGAAGCATCTGATGATAAGGAAGCCAAGTCCGAGTAATGTTAACCCTGCCCTATATCTCCATCATTTGGTATCCGTACCTCCATGCTGTATTGTTAACAGAGAGGAATATTTTTATCAACTATTTTATAAATGCAGGTTTTTTTAGCATGAATTTAATTATGGAACATCTTCATCTCGGTTACTTGGGAATTAAATCCCTAACAAACAAAACAAAACAAACAAAAAAAATCATTGTTTTTAAATTTTGTGATTGTAATAGTTTGTATGGTACATGGAAAGAATAAGTGGTGGTAGCTTTTGACTTCTGTCAGTGTGTCCCTTTTTGTGTAAGTCATGCTTACAGACTTCAGATTTTAATTTTTCCCTTGTATGTGTTGTATGGTTTCTTAAAGTGGGGAGGTCTCAAAACAAATAACCGTGTTAAACATTCCAGTGGTTCTGTGGGTTGCTTTTATAAAGAAGGTGAGCTATTTTCATGAAAAAAAGAAGAGCTGGAAATCTGTTGTTTCCCAAATGTAATTTTATTTTGTCAGTTTTGAAAAAAAATAAATAAATAAAAGTGTAATCATGTTTTTAAATGAAATACAAACATTTCTTTTAAAAGGGCAGGTTGGTTGTATGTACCCACTGTTAGGAATTTTGCTGGATTTATCTTAATAAAAAAGACTCCTCAAAAGCTGATTGTGGTTTGTTGCTTGTGCTGCAGACGTACTGCTGGAAAGCTGCCGAATTCCACAAGAGTTGCAGTGGCGCAGGGCTTCAGGCTGAGAGAACCTGCAGAGCTGGGGAGCTCTGGGCCGTAGCACGACGGGGGCTTGAGCCCCTCTCTTCTTCAGCCATGTAAAAAACCAAAAAAAGAGACTTTACGGGCCAGCCTCTCGGCGGCCGAAGTGGGAGTAGATGGTTTCAGAGGAAGCGTGCTGGCAGCCAGGAACTCCGGCCAGCGCTTCCGGATGAAGGCTGGCCCGGTAGACTCTGGCACTTGCTCAGGTGAACGTGGGGGACTTGGTGTTGCCTTCAGCGTGATAGATGACGTCACGCGTTCTGAAGGGTATCGTCTGGCTTGCTTGCATGTGCCTGTTAATTGATCATGATTTAGGGGAGGGTGCTTTCCTCTTAGAAACACTGCAGAAGCTTGGAGACTCCCCCGTCGACACCGAACCCTTTGTAGTATCAGAGAGTTCTCTGTTGATGTAGGAACATTCGCAGTCCTGGTTAAACTCCATACTTCCATTACCGTTGTTTATTGTTTTCTTCTTTAAACACATATTACTTACGTGAACATTACTTACTTGGAATGTTTTCTTGGACGCAGTTCGCGTCTCCTAGCGTGATGACGTGTGCGTACAGAAATGCTTTCTGCTAATGCAAGCTTCTTGATTCTGGGGAATGACAGCTAGTCCAGACAGCGCTTATCTGGGGGCTTAGTATTGGTTTTACTCAGCCTCAGTTTTGTTGCTACAGCTATTCTATGCGACTTTATCAAGGATGCTTCAAATTTTCCTCTTAAAGCCTCTTTTTATATAAAGTCTCTTCATACTGGTGACCAAACACATTATATATTTAATACCAAGAAAAATGTCTGCAATGCAGAAACCTTATCTTCTGCATTAAACTGTTTCACAGCCCAGAAATGTGAAAATCCAAGAGCTTGCATATTTTATCCTGTATCCAGAACCTAACCCGGCCCCTCTAGGCGTAGCGTCTTGTATTAAATGCGTGTTTCAGGAGCCGTACCCAGGGCACTGGCTATTAGGTGATGTTTAATGCGGATTTAATTCTCAAGGTCTAAAGCACCGGGGGTTTTTCTTCCTGCTGCACCACCTTTTGCTCAGTAGAACTGCTCGATAAAAGCATCAGGGTTAATGAGCTAGATCCTCCTCCGCAGTAAGCGCGAGCGAGTGTTGAGGGGCCTTTCCCCTTGCAGTACACTCCCCCAGCCCAGCACGGCCTTGGTACGTTGCTTTTCGGGCGCGCTCCGTAGCCTGTCCTGCAGTGACAACTGACGGAGAGGAGTAGCCGGAATCCCTTGCCTGGTGGAAGTGTGGTGAGATGTGGGCAAAACCAGGGAGGTTCTGAAAGTCCCGGTTTGAAGACGATCCAACAATAGTTCAAATGTCACCCTGACACTTTTACATGTGCAAATTCCTGAATTTAGCCTGCTTTTGAATAAGAAAAGATGGCCAACAAGCACAGCAGCGTGCTTTGGACACATGGCACGACCTTTTTTACGGTCTGACCGAATGCTGCTTGAAGTCGATGAGAAATACCAACGGGCCCGCACTGCTTCAGGGAGAAACTGCGTATTGCAATGAAGTGTTTTACACCTGCGTATTCCCCCCGCCCCTGGTGGTTTCTCTAAAAGGGCTTAAAATGGCAAATCTGGTTCTGCAGCGAAGGTGAGCTCCTTCTCCAGAGCTTGGTACCGTTGAACCATTTCCCTTTGGCTTTAGGCTCCAGTCACTGAGCGGTTCGAGCATTTTTATTTAAAAATAGCAGAAGACACTATAAATATGGTTGATATTTTCTTCTTAGCAAAGGGCTCACCCGTACGGCAAGGTGTAGTCAGCCCGTCGTACGCTAGCTGAGGTCGCTCTGTATGTCAAGTCACGTTTCTCCGTTTCAATACGGAGGTTGTTGCACAGAAACGTACAATTGAGCGTTTGGTTTTGTTTATTCCTTCCTCTTCTAGTGCCAGGGCGAGAGTTGTTCTTCATTCTATAACTGTTGTTAGATTCCTGTTTTAAATAACTACAGAAAATTGCTTCAGAGCTTTTCAGACAAGCCGCCTCGCTCCGATTCGTAACTTTTCTGCGCAGTGGGGTACTGAGGGGGTTGCACAACCGAACGGCTTGCCTGCCTTCTGCCAGGTCCTCCTCGTCGGCTGGTCCTGATGTCTAGGCACCGCGTCAAAGGCTGGCTCCCTGGCAGCTGGCACGCCGCGCCGGGTGTTTGGTCGTCCGAAAAGCCGAGGTTTCGGGCTGGCTGTTCAGCGCTGCGCTGGGGGCAAGCAGCACGTCTTTGCCTGTTCCGGTGCCGATTAGGGAAGATCGGTAGAACTGCTAGGCAGGCAAAGTCGGCTGCGGGAGTTTGATTGTCGTTATTAATCATAACGATTAAGGACCTTAGAAGATGCGAACAGATTGATGAGTCCAAAGATAGTGATGGTTCCGAGGTGGCATAATGGCATTTTTAGCTAGGGGAAGAGATTTAAAGGGAGGTCGGCAGCAGTTTGTGATGGTGAGGTGCCCGCGTAGCTCGTCGGTTGTTGGGCAAGGTACGTGTCCAGCTGTTGGCTTGGCTTTTGCAGTGAAACCTGGTGCAAGGAGGCAATACTGATGTTGTTCCTTGCTAAGCAGGAACCCTGCAAATCGCGAAGTCTTCCATGCAGAGAAAACGGCCGTGTGGAGGTGCGTACGGTCTGTGGGTACGTCCCGCTGCGCCGAGGAGCGTTGGGCATTTGAGCAACCAGTGCCAGGCGCAGACGGTGTTGCGGTGTCGAGAGGACAGGAGGGTGGTTTGGGTGGGAACCAGTGGCTGGGGCCACGTTTTCCTGTCCAAACAGAAGCACTGGAAGGTACAGCTGTAGAGTCAAGGTCAATACAGCGCGATGACAGCGAACAGCGACCCAGTTTTGGGTGCAACACTGGAGGGGTTGCGTTAATGCTTCAGACCTGTCTTACTGCTGAGGAGGTTCGTCATCATGATTGTATTTGGGAGCAATCGTGGGGCAAAGCAAGGCTCTTCACTGGGATTTCTGTTTTGTCGTTCTTTCCAGCCTTGGTGCATTAATATGACTCATGCCAGAACTTTTGGTGCAGGCTTCTGGCGCAGCACGGGGCTGAGGTGACTTCAGGGTGCTGTTCAAGTTTAAGAGCAAGCATGGAGACTTCCCATTCCTCACAACAACGCATGTTCTCACAGCATCTTCAACAGAACTCGGGCGAGCATTGAGCTCACACGAGGAAGAACTTCTTCCCACTGAGGGTGACGGAGCCCTGGCCCAGGCTGCCCAGGGAGGCTGTGGTGTCTCCTTCTCTGGAGATATTCCAGCCCCGCCTGGACGCGGTGCTGTGCAGCCTGATCTGGGTGACCCTGCTTGGGCAGGGGGTTGGGCTGGGTGACCCACAGAGGTCCCTTCCAACCCCGACCGTTCTGTGATTCTGTGATTCTGTGAAGCATTTGCTTATTGCTTTTTCAGAACAACGAAAGGCTTAGAAAAACACTGCTCACCGTCCTGGAAAGCGAGGGCTGGAGTGGAAGGAGGCACCTCGCGACTTCTTCCTGGTGTCCATCGTCAGCAGTGTGCTTGAGCAGCACAGGGGGAGCAATGGGAGGAAGCGTGGCTGCCATCAACAAGCAGAAAACGAAAATTGCAATGAGGTGCTTGGGATTTGAAAAAAAACACGTTTAAAATGGGGGGAAAGGAAAAAACCCACAACCCGGCCGAAGCACATAGAAGGCTGGCTTTTGTAGGCACCTCCTGCATCCACCTTTGCTCCTCTGAAGGAAGTGACTGCACACAACGCCCAGAAAATCCGGCAGGTCTGATTTTCAGACCAAGATCGACTTCCCTGGTAGTTCATGGAGTTACGTTGGTGTTAATCTGATGGAGCAGGAAGAAAATTGAATCCCCCGAACAGAAACGGATGGCTCTTCTTTCCGATGTCCCCGTGGCGATGTTCCTTCCCCGTGCAGCTGGTGTGGGAGCCCCTGCTCTGAAACCTCACGCCCTGGATGGGCTCCAGAGAGCCGAGAACACCCCCCGGGCCCCACCGCGATGTGGCTTTCGAGGAGCCCCACTTGTTTTGGGAGAACAGTATCGACATGGCTTCTGGCCAGAGACTGTCCCTGTGCCCGAAAGAGAGGGGAACTGGCCACAAGCGAGCGCGGAGCTGGGTGACAGAAGCCACCGGTGTCTCGTTTGGCCACCGTCCCCTGCTTTTGATGGAGCGTGATTAGGATTGGGCTTGGGGCGACTCGAGGAGGGGACGGGGAGAGGACAACTGTGCTGCTCCCACAGCCTTCGCCTGCCCCGATTTCGCTACCTCTGCCAACGCTGCTGGAAGAGGACGGCGAGGGGCTGGCGGGAGAGGGTCTCGGAGGAACGGAACACGGCCTTCCCGCTGTGGCACCGGCAAGGGACTCGCTCGACACGTGTCAAATGGAAGTATGTCAGTGATGTCCAAATGCATTAGCGCGGGTTTCAGACTGACACAACACCTGAAAGCAGTGGAAGGGAGAAGGTGCTCGCGTGATGTAAAGGGAACAGAATCGCGGCTGAGAAAGCTCGGTTTCTGAAAGAGCGGAAATGGGATTGACACCGTAAAGCTCTCAAAGGCATGCTAATACGATTGGACACATCTTAAACGTTTCCAGATGTTCTTAAAAAAAGGGGGGGAAGCAGAAATAACAGAGGCAAAAATGCTGTATTGAAACCTAAAAATAGAGCGGTCAAGATTTAAACCAGGTTCGTCTCACTGGAAATGGGAAGTTTGTCTCTCCAGAGGGGAGCCCGGCTTCGTTCCTCTCCCCGGCCAGGCTCCCTGGCACGGCGATGAGCCCCAGGCCCCCTCTGGAGCAGAAGTGAGGGGCGTGCAGTGCGGAGGCCGTCCCAGAGAGGTGCAGGCTCTCCGGCTGGGGAGTTTCCAAAGAATTGTCCCAAATTGGAAACGCCTCGCAGTGCCGAGGCCGAAGCCGCTTCTCCCTCCGAGCGTCGGCGTCCGCAGCGCGCAGCCGGCCGGTGTCCGTGCCCACCGCGCTCCCGCGGCGCGGGTTTTTGGTGGGCGTTTTGGCGTGGCTCCCTCCCGGCCAAGCGAGGTGCGTTGCTGTGGTCAGGGGTGTAGGGGAGCACAAGCCTGGAATTCGCACTCGGAGCTGCTTGTGAGCTACCCGAGAGCCGAAATCCAGAAGAATCGCCGGGGTTTTGTTTGTTTGACATGAACAACTTGGGGAGGGGGTGGAAGTACGTTTCTTGGAGCTAAAACCAGATGTGAGACCTCTTGGCCTCAAAGCTTTCTGGTTCTCTGCTGTCTGGTTTCCCCCCCCCCGCCCCAGTAAGATGAAAGAAGCTGCAGAGAAGGTTTAGATGGCGGCAACGCTCGGCTTTCCCCCTGGCGACAAGGATGCTGGCAGATGCCGCTCTGCAAAGCCACAAATGATCTTTTTTGTCTTATGGGGGGCTGCCGTTCCCCTGGTCTTGTAGTTAGAGGGAGGTGGTCACTAAACCTAGGACCGAGCCCCAGCTTTCCAGCTGGGCTGAAAGTTTGCTGCTTTTGATCTTTTCTTTCGTCTCGCCGGAGAGGGGCCGGCCGCAGCTACGTCGCCAAGTCGCCGTGCCGTTGTGCACGGAGAGCATCGTCTCTGCTGAGGAGGGAGAGGCTGGAGCGGCCGCTCCGAGAGGATCCCGCAGGACCTGCCTTCCCCTGCGGCCGCCTCCTCGAAGTCTTTCCGTGGTGCAAACGGACGTTGGCAAATCTGGGCCGAGCTTTCCCTGCTCCGGTCTCGCCACGCACGCTGTTACAGCCCGGGCGTATCAACGCAGGAGTAAACTCTGACTTCCCTGCTCTGCGTTTGTGCCTGTGTAGCCCAGCGGGGTCCACCTCTATACCTGGACCATTACCCTGGGAGTAATTAAAATAATTAACAAGTGTAATTAACTGTTGGAGGGTAAAGGAGAGTTTTAGGACATTATATCAGCAACAATTAAATAAATTACCCTTTTTGTCTTGCAAAGAACCGGCGGACCGTGGGGGGGGAGAAAGGAGGAGGGAGATGTGTAGACTCATGCAGGGGCACGGAGAAAGTGAATAGGGGTCGGTGGCTCTTGTGTTGGAAGACAAAGCAAACAAAGGGGCACCAAATGAAATTACCAAGCGGCAGATGCAAAACGACCGTACTTCGCACAATGTGTAATGAAGCCGCGGGACTCGTCGCCCAGATGGATCCCCGAAATCCTAACGGGTTAGTAAGTGATTAGGCAAACTCTTGGGAGACGACCAAGGTTTGCTTGGCGCTGCCCTTAGCTGCTGTTGCGTAGGCTGGCGTTGAGATTAGATATTAGATTAATAGATTAGATGTTAGGAAAAATTTCTTTACTGAAAGAGTGGTTAGACGTTGGAACAGGCTGCCCAGGGAGGTGGTGGAGTCCCCATCCCTGGAGGGGTTCGAAAAGCGTGTAGATGCGGCACTTTGGGATGTTGGCATGGTGGTGTTGGGTGTATAGTTGGACCTGATGATCTTAGAGGTCTTTTCCAACCCATGATTCTATGGTTCTATGATTCTATGAGGTGACAGCCACTGCTGGGCTGGAGGAAGGTGGTCCAGACACCCAGCTCTCACTGCTGCTTGATTTGGGCTCATGAAATACTTCAACACCTTTTTGGCCCATCTTGACTATAAATCCTTCTAGCTTCATTTGGTGCTGTAGGCTCTAGGTGGTGGTCACGTCTGAATATTCCCATCCAACCGCACTGCAAGCGTAGCTGGATCGTCGAGGAGGACCCTGAGACTCCGAGGTTGATCAGCGGGTTGGGGGTGACGGCACCGTGAGCAGGAGCTCGTACTGCGGCTCCCCACACCGCTGCCACGGCGGCAGTGTGCTTGGCAGCGTGTCACCGGCGAGGCTGCTCCACGGGGTTGGGTGACGTGGTGGCAGGACCCGTGTCCCAGCTCCCGCTGCAGAAACACCCGAGCTCTCCGGGGTGACCAGCACTCCTCCCCGCCTGCCCGGCAGCCTCTTCGGCGCGGAAGCTTGGGCTCTGCGTGTCCCCATCCTCCTGTCCCCACGGTCAGGGCTGCCAGCCTGCTTTCCCTCGGGATGCAGCGGGACCGTGATGGGGATGGTGGCTCGTGCCAGCCCTGTAGTGGAGAAGAAGCAGGCGTGGACTCTTGTTTGGTTGTGCATGTCCTACTTACTAAAGTGTGTGAGCTTGGAGGAAAAGCTGGAGCACCTCTCCTACGAGGACAGGCTGAGGGAGCTGGGGCTGTTCAGCCTGGAGAAGAGAAGGCTCCAGGGTGACCTTAGAGCAGCTGCCAGTACCTGAAGGGGCCGACAGGAAGGATGGAGAGGGGCTTTTCACAAGGGTGTGTAGGGATAGGACAAGGGAGAACGGCTCTAAACTAAAAGAGGGCAGATTTAACTGAGATATTCGGAAGAAATTCTTCCCCATGAGGGTGGTGAAACATGGGCCCAGGTTGCCCGGAGCAGCTGTGGCTGCCCCCTCCCTGGCAGTGCTCAAGGCCAGGTTGGATGGAGCTCTGAGCACCCTGGGCTGGTGGAAGATGTCCCTGCTCATGGCAGGGGGGTTGGAACCAGATGAGCTTCAAGGTCCCTTCCAACCCTTTCCATGCTATGATTCTATGAAAAGAAACAGCAGTTTGTAGAAATCCAAGTGGACAGGAAGATGAGGTCCTGCAGTCAACAGAAGTTTCTCCATCAGGTTTAGTAAGGTGAGGATTTCATTCTCTAAAGCTTTGTGTAAATTCAATGTGCTGGGTCAATGGTGATAGTTCTTATAGGTGAGGAGATCTAGGGAAAACCAGGCCAGCTGCCCAGTGGGGCAGCAGGGTCCTCCACGGGGGATATGGAAGCTAAAGCATAGCACAGCCCTGCTGGGGCCCCGCTCTTCTTCCGGAGGTTTTCCACCCGTAAACTGAAATCCAACTGGGATCATACGGGATCATCCTACATCTACCGGTTCTGCTTCGGATGTGCCCGTTCGGCTCAGCTGCCTTTTTTGCTTGAAATCTAATCCCTCGGAGATGGTCCAGGTCTTGTCAATAGATGTGTTTTCTTTTACTTTCTTCCTTGGACTTTTGGGTCAGTGGGAACGGACAGCATCGAGGCAGAGGACTCGGTCCTGCCCTGGCTGGTGAAACCGCGGCAGCGCCGTGCCCTCTGCCAGCGCCGGGGCTCTGTTCCTGGCCACACAGCCATTACAGCACTCGCTAGCTTGTTTTTTGTAGCATTCGTCTTCTAGGATTTGCATAAAAGACAATTCCTGAATAAAACAGACCGGCCATGCAGGGCTAGAAGAGAGAAACGTAAGAAAAAAGGCTGTTGTGAAAAGGTCTCTCGCACACCCAGCCGTGCTGCCTTGTGTATCACGGGAAATTCCTCCGTCTGCTGGGAAAACAGGGTCAGACACATTCGAAGAAGAGACTATAACTCATCTTTAATTAGATATTTATTGCAAAGATCCCTGTCTTGCAGGTGCCAACTTGCCAAGCTGCCCTTTGATCTTGGGAGGCAGCTTTGTCCCGTTCTTCAGAGAAGGAGCCTCTGCTTTCGCGTCCGCAGTGAACACTCGGGGCACACACGAGCGTGCGAGCCCTCGGCTCCGTCGCTGGAGATTCGCAGTCTGGTGTCGGGGCATTCAATGCCGTAATTAACGGGGTTTCTTGCCCCAAGAAGAGCCCGAGGTTGCATAAACTGGGCTGGAAACGATCTGCGCTGAAATACCGTGGGAACACGGGGTCCTGCAAGAGCAGCCTGATGAAACCCAGAGCAGTGAGCGCCGGGGTCCCGCTGCTGTGACCAAACGGCCGTCGAATTCCTGCTCAACTCCGCGAGCCCGGCGGTGAATTCGGGGCGGACGGCTGCCGAGAGCCAGCTCCGACCCGCCGCCGCCGTCCGCACGGGCACGGCGGGGAAACGACCGGTTCGAAGGCGCCGGGGGACGCGTGCCGGTGGCTGGAAGACGTCTGGCTTGTGGTGCTCGCAGCAGGGCCCCGCGGTTGCTGGCGTGCGGCGGGCAGCTCCCGGGGACGGCGTGGCCGTGGCCACGGCGCCAATCGATCGGTTCAAATGGGTCTGTGAAGGCATCTCAGCAGCTCATTTCCTAAAAGCCAAATGCACTTTATGGAGCGGACAGTAATTGCTCCGTATGTCTTTTACAGCCCGTGGGGTAAACACTGGACAGCCGTCGGCGCGAGCTGGCTTCGAGCCGTCGCAGGGCATCGGGCGAGGAATGCGTGCTGTGGAAGCTCCCCGGTGTGCGCGCGGTGGGGTCTGCGGGGCTGAGACACCTCGTTTCAGCTCTTTTCAGTGGTGCCCAGTGACAGGACAAGGGGCAACGGGCACAAACTGAGGCACAGGAAGTTCCGTCTGATCATGAGGAAGAACTTCTTCCCTCTGAGGGTGACGGAGCACTGGCCCAGGCTGCCCAGGGAGGCTGTGGAGTCTCCTTCTCTGGAGATATTCAAGACCCGCCTGGACAAGGTCCTGTGCAGCCTGCTGTAGGTGACCCTGCTTCGGTAGGGGTGTTGGACTGGGTGACCCACAGAGGTCCCTTCCAACCCCTACTATTCTGTGATTCTGTGATTCTGTGATTCTGTTTCCAGCGGCTCCGGTTCTGCCACGGGGTTTGTGCCGGGGACGGAGCCGGCCGGGAGGGATGTGCCCGTTTCGGGGGGCTGCAGGGGCCTCGTCCCGGGGAGCCGCTGGCTCCGGCACTCACTGATCATTTTCCATCGAACTTATCACAGAATCACAGAATCACAGCATGGTCGGGGTTGGAAGGGCCCTCTGTGGGTCACCCAGTCCAACCCCCTGCCCAAGCAGGGTCACCCAGAGCAGGCTGCACAGGACCTTGTCCAGGCGGGTCTGGAATATCTCCAGAGAAGGAGACTCCACAGCCTCCCTGGGCAGCCTGGGCCAGGGCTCCGTCACCCTCAGAGGGAAGAAGTTCTTCCTCATGTTCAGAAGGAACTTCCTATACCCTTATCTGGGCAGATTCTTTGTTGGGGCAAAACAAATCGCCTTTTCCATTTCCCCTCCCGTGCTGCAGAGCATCACGTTTCGTGTTCCCTGCTTGGCCTCGGCTCATCCCATCAGGAGCATCAGCGCTGCGGGGACGTCAGACCCCCGCCTCCCCAGCCACAGGGGCTCCCAGCCCTGGTCCCATCCCCAGCCCGGTCCCTAACGCCCCGCTGCGACTTCCCCTCGCTCCCTGCCGCTGGCACCCGTCCCCCTCCCCAGCTGGGACCCGAGCTGGGACGCCCAGCGCCGGCAGCAGAGTGTCCCAGCCTCGGCATCCCGGGACGTCCCTGGGAGAGCAGCAACGTGCAGCCCTGCAGCAGCAGTGTGGGTCACCGATGACATTTTATCTATAGTTATATATATATATTCCAGTATAAATAACAAAAATACATTGTATATAAATACATTAGAAAATATATATATAATGTGGTTGTAGGTCACATTTTTAAGAAGAGAAGCGACTCCGTGGTGGGTGCTGGAAGCCCTGCGGGATGCTGATGTCCCACACCCCCCCGTGCCCCCCGCGTCCCCCCCGTGCCGGGCTCCTCTCCCCGGCGAGGGCGGTCATTGGGTCTGGTCATCGCCCGGCTCGAGCCCTGGACTCACCGTCTCGCTTCAAAACCACCGGCCCGAGCGCGTCCTGGTGATCGCTGGCACCAGGAACCTGACGAGTTTCGTCGAAAGCTGGGCCGATTCTAGGGTGGAAGTTTTTATTTGTTGCAGCCCTGGCTGACAAAGCCCATGACATCATCCGCTTGGAAGCGAAATTCTCTGCAGCTGCTTGTGTGGCGCGAGGGGTTCTGCTTCAAAAAGAAGATGGATTTTTGTTCCTTTCTTTCAGGGCAATTTTCCCCCCAATTGCTGGAAAACTGTGTGCTAAAAGGCTTAAAAAGCGGAAAGGAAAAGGGCAGCGCGCAGCAGTTTGAACCATTCATTTTTTTTTTCTCATTATTTCCTTTCCAAAGACCTGGGGGGGGGGAATAGCCCCATTACCCCGCGCATCCAGCGCGCCCAGCCAGGCGTGAAAAGCAACGCCAGTGTCATGGCAATGGCAGATGGCACGAAGCGGGAGGGAGCGCTCCGTCCCCGACCTCCGGACGGGCCGCGCTCCTAATTAGCTCTGGAGCAGGGAGTAATTAAACCCGGAGGTAAGGCAAGTGATTAATTTTCCTCGGCGGGCGCTTGCAGGGCAGAGCGGGAGGGGATGGGGCGCGGGAGTGGGGCTGCTCCGGGTCCAGCTCTGGGCTCCCCAGTTCAAGAAAGATGAAGAGCTACTGGAGAGAGTCCAGCAGAGGGCTACAAGGATGGTGAGGGGACTGGAGCATCTCCCCTACGAGGAGAGGTTGAGGGAACTGGGCTTGTTCAGCCTGGAGAAGAGAAGGCTGCGAGGGGACCTTATAAATACCTACAAATATCTGCAGGGTGGGTGTCAGGAGGATGGGGCCAAGCTCTTTTCAGTGGTGCCCAGTGACAGGACAAGGGGCAATGGGCACAAACTGAGGCACAGGAAGTTCCGTCTGAACATGAGGAAGAACTTCTTCACTCTGAGGGTGACGGAGCACTGGAACAGGCTGCCCAGGGAGGTTGTAGAGTCTCCTTCTCTGGAGATATTCCAGACCCGCCTGGACGCGGTGCTGTGCAGCCTGCTCTGGGTGACCCTGCTTGGGCAGGGGGGTTAGACTAGATGACCCACAGAGGTCCCTTCCAACCCCTACGATTCTGTGATTCTGTGATTCTGTGATTCTGTGCCCGACGGAGCCGGTGCTGGGAAATCGTTTCCATCCCAGCTGAGCCCTCCTGCGCACAGATACGCCGTCTTCTCCGAGTGACCGCAGGCTGCGTGAGCCGACATAAACGCGGCGTTGCCGGGAAATGCCGACGGCGAGGAGAGAGGCAGCGCTGGGACTCGGTGCCGACGACATTAAAACGTGACACGCTCAGCTACTCGGCGTTGCGACGGCACCTACCTGCCCAGTGCCCTGACTCGAACCAGCCCAGTGTCAGGCCGACGTTTCCTTCCCGCCGCCTCCGCTGTTGCGGAGCGTTTTCTCCTGCTAGATAACCTCCTTTCTTTTAATCCACTTTCCTTGGTTTGCCATGAAGGAAGCGGCTGGAAGTAAATTCTTTTTGTTGCTGTCAAAACGGGTGCAAAGCTCTCACAGAGCGAGATTTATAGGGTAAAACGCGCACGCAGTGCTATGAAAAAGAGACTTCAGCTCTTGATTCGCTGGAGTCGAAAAACAGCTCCGGGGAAAATCCAGAACTGGGTAGCTGCGGGTCGCTGGACATCGCCCCGGCTTTTAGACTTCACCTGGAAAAATGCAGTTCGGGAGAGCAGGGCCCTGCTCCCGTGGGGCTGGGGGTCCCCTGCCCGCCGTTGGGCTGCTCCGGCCTGCGTTCCGCTCGGAGCCGAGCCCGGAGCCGGCGAGCGGCAGGGCCGTCACGCGCGTCCCCCTCCGGCTCGCAGCGAGGGGGGCTCTGAGCTCAGCTCTGCTCATCCCGCCCGGGCACCTGCACCCCGGCAGCTCCCACAGCCCTCCCCTCCCCACCTGGCCCTCAGCCCTCCCAGGGTCCCTCCCCGGGACCCGCAGCATCCCCACATCCCACAGCATCCCTGGGACACACATCATCCCCACATCCCACAGCATCCCTGCATCCCACAGCATCCCTGCATCCCACAGCATCCCCGCATCCTGCAGCATCCCCGCGTCCCGCAGCATCCCTGGGACACACATCATCTCCACGTCCCACAGCATCCCTGCATCCCACAGCATCCCCACATCCTGCAGCATCCCCACATCCCACAGCATCCCTGGGACACACATCATCCCTGCATCCCGCAGCATCCCTGCATCCCACAGCATTCCCAGGACCCGCAGCATCCCCACATCCCACAGCATCCTCGCGTCCCACAGCATCCCTGGGGCACACATCATCCTTGCATCCCGCAGCATCCTCAGGGCATCCCCGCATCCCGCAGCATCCCTGCATCCCACAGCATCCCCGCATCCCAGGGCATCGCACAGATTGGTCCCCGTGTCCCAGGGGGCCAGGCAGAGCCACTGCCCCCCATCACGGTGACCCCAAAGCAGGGCAGACAACCGAAGTGATCCCACGCCCAGCCCCTGCCAGGCCCAGCAAAGCAGTCTGACAGCTTTCTACGATGGCATGGCCGGCTGGGTCGATGAGGGGGGAGCCGTGGATGTTGTCTACCTTGGCTTCAGCAAGGCTTTTGACGCTGTCTCCCATAACGTCCTCCAAGGGAAGCTCAGGAAGTGTGGGCTGGATGAACGGTCGGTGAAGTGGATAGAGAACTGGCTGAATGGCAGAGCTCGGAGGGTTGTCAGCAGCGGGGCTGAGTCTGGTTGGAGGCCGGTAACTAGTGGTGTCCCTCAGGGGTCAGGACTCGGCCCAGTCTTGTTCAACTTCTTCATCAGTGACCTGGATGAAGAGTTAGAGTGTACCCTCAGCAAGTTTGCTGATGACACAGAGCTGGGAGGAGTGGTGGACACACCAGGAGGCTGTGCTGCCATTCAGCATGACCTGGACAGGCTGGAGAGGTGGGCAGAGAGGAACCTGATGAGGTTCAACAAGGGCAAGTGCAGGGTCCTGCCCCTGGGGAGGAACAACCCCAGGCACCAGTACAGGCTGGGGCTGACCTGCTGGAGAGCAGCTCTGTGGAGAGGGACTGGGAGTGCTGGGGGATGACAGGGTGACCGTGAGCCAGCAGCGTGCCCTGGCTGCCCAGAAGGCCGATAGGATACTGGGGTGCATGAGGAGGAGTGTGGCCAGCAGGTCGAGGGAGGTTCTCCTCCCCCTCTACACTGTCCTGGGGAGGCCCCATCTGCAGTGCTGTGTCCAGTGCTGGGCTCCCCAGTTCAAGAAAGATGAGGAGCTACTGGAGAGAGTCCAGCGCAGGGCTACGAGGATGATGAGGGGACTGGAGCATCTCTGCTATGAGGAGAGGCTGAGGGAGCTGGGCTTGTTCAGCCTGGAGAAGAGAAGGCTGTGGGGGGACCTTAGAAATGCTTACAAATATCTGCAGGGTGGGGGTCAGGAGGACGGGGCCAGACTCTTTCAAGTGGTGCACAGCGACAGGACAAGGGGCAACGGGCACAAACTGGAGCAGAGGAAGCTCCAGCTGAAGATGAGGAAGAACTTCTTCCCTCTGAGGGTGACGGAGCCCTGGCCCAGGCTGCCCAGGGAGGCTGTGGAGTCTCCTTCTCTGGAGATATTCCAGCCCCGCCTGGACGCGGTGCTGTGCAGCCTGCTCTGGGTGACCCTGCTTGGGCAAGGGGTTGGGCTGGGTGACCCACAGAGGGCCCTTCCAACCCCGACCATTCTGTGATTCTGTGATTCTGTGAAAATCACCCACATCCCAAGCGAGGGGATCTCCTACCCCAGCCTGGGGGGGTAAGGCAGGCCAAAAGGCCGGCACAGGTCAGTAGTGGGTTTGCTCTCGTCCTGGCGTTCTTCCAGCCCAGACCAACGCGCTGTTCCTGTTCACCGCACAGTGACGACCGAAGCCTTTACCCATCTCCCGCAGAAAGATGCTCATCTGCACAGCCCTTGGTTCCTCTGGGGATGGCCGGGTCTCACACCCAGCCCCACTCTGCGAGGGGGCCGAGCCGAGGGGGGACCCCGCTCTCCCCTTAACGTGAAGCTGCAGGGCAGGTGGAGCATCGGGGGACTGCAAACCACCCAGCGGTCAGCACTGGTGGCATCCCTTGGGGACCTTCTTGTAGTGATGGACATCTGCTTGCGTTCGCTTTCATTTCATTGCTGACAGAAATGGAAATTTTTTGGTTTTATATCTGCAACAGCATCTGGTGATAGGTCAAGAGTTCAGGAAGCCAAAAAAGAGTATTAAAAAAATAGGATCTTTCTTTAGCGGTTCCCTGAGCACGTAAGGTTGCTTTCCAATGCACATTTTATTTTAAGGTGAGTTATTTTGTTGCTATAGTAATATTCTTCAGGTTTTGAACGTTTTGGTGTTCTTCCAGGCTAGACTTGTCACAAACAGGCAGCGTCCCACGGCCCTGCCCGGGGAGCGGCTTCCCACGGCTCTTCAGCTCCGGTCCGCACGGCGAAGCAGCGCTGCGCTCTGCTCGGGCACGGCGGGGGCACGGGACCCCGGGCAGTCGGGGGGACGGCGGCCACGGCAAAACTCACGCGAAAAAAATCTTCCCCTGCTGATTTCTTCTCCTTTCTCCCCAGCCCGTGCAAAAAGACTTTGAGAAGGTCAAAGATAACGCAGTGGCTTTACTAATTAGCACTTATTAACAATGTGGTGCAGTTGCGCTCCGCACGCAGGCAAGAACAAACCCGTGTTTGCCCCAAAGAGCTTAAAATCTCTGTAAATCTTCTTTGCAGCTGCACAGGAGTCTCGTTTCTTTACCCCAAGCCTAACAAATTTATTTCATCACGAAGAGAACTGCACTGCTTTCAACACGAGGGTCTGTAACGACGTTAAGAGCGATGCAGAGAAACAGGGATTCCCTGGTAAGGAAATCTTTCTGTGGTCATTTGGGTGAAACGGGTTCTGTGAATGTATTGGAAATCAATATTTGATTCTATATATTTATATAACAAATATTCAAACAAATCATATAATTCAGATGTTAAAATAATTAAATTGGAAATGCTTTCTTGGCAATAATTCGTTTAATTAAAGCAGGCACAGTGTGCCACGCATTAGCCTAAAACCCGTCACGTGAGTGCCAGGGACACACGTGCGACTGAGAGCCTGGGCGCTTGTGCCACGCCACAGCCAAAACAGCTCCAGCAAAGCAGTTTTAAAGGTTTGTTTGCTCGTTTAATTTTGAATAAACCCTTTCCAGATTAAGAAATCAAGGCTACACGCACGTAGAAGACCTGAGCGCCGCGTAAGCCTTCCAGAGACCGATGCGTCTGGGTAAATCCAGCACGGATTAAAGCAAAGCTTTCGTCGCACGAACCCTCCCCGAAGGGAGCCGGACGCTCGCGAGGCCGCTGGCGCTGGGAGAGGGAGGGAGCCGGGCCAGCGGGCAGCAGCCAACGCGCGCCGAAGCCGGGCAGAGCGGGGCGGTCCGGCGGCGTGGAGGCAACGGCGCGCAGCTCTGCCGCGCTTCTCTTCCGCGGAGGGAATCGCCGAGGCAGAGCCATGCCGGCAGCGCCGGAGCCGCCGCGGTTCTCCGGCTCCCTGATGGAAAACCCTCAGAAACACAACAGCAGCCTGGCACAAAGCCGCAGCCTTCACAACGAGTTTCTTTGCTTTTGTCGGCCCGAGCGAAGCCCGTTGTGTTGCGTTCACTCCCTGTTTTGTATTCAGATTTCTGACGCCTTTGACTGGGGGAAGGGTGGAAGGGGCAACCCCTTTAATTCGATAATCCCCCTAAGCCTCGCTAAACGCAGTCACTGCGGGCTGCGTCTGTGAATTTTACAGCGGTGTTTTGGGTGGCCGCAGCGTCACACTGGAAAACGTCCCATCATTTATTTTGCAGCTATTCACGGGAAACGGCTCCCAGCGCCGGGCAGCCCGTTCATTAAACCCATGTTGTCAAACGAAACGAACTCTGTCGCCCCAGGCGTGGCTGGAGCTCAGGGCTGCCGTACCGATTCCTGGGCGAGGTAGCTCAGAGCCTGGGTGCAAATTGCCAGAATTGATATTAAACCTTCCATTTTCGCAGTCGGCAAAAAAAATCTCCTTTTAGGCTGAGGCGGCAGGTGGGGCTGCAGGGAGCAAAGCCAGACCCCCAGCTTGGGGACGCCTGCGTACCCCCGGGACGGCGCTGGTGACGGGTCCTGCCCCCCAACGCGCCCGTGCCCCACGGCGTTCGCTGTCGGGGTGGACGGGATCAAGGCGCTGCAGGAGGAACGGTCCAGCAAGAGTTGTTGTCATGTTGCTTTCTTCTCCCACCAGCGAGGCAGTGCTGCAGCGTGGGTTGTTTTTCCACGTGCTCATAAGAAAGACCAGAAGAGATTCTTAATGACCACGGGAGCATCTCATGGGCCTCCGTTCTCCTTAAACTCCTCCGCCGGTGCTCAGCTCCCGGCATTTCTCTGATGTTTGCTCGAACCTGATGCATTCAGCTGGCAGTGAATAAAAAACCTGTGCCAAGAGGTTAGCGTCGCTCTCGATGGGGTTTTTCGATGCCCCTTTGACGGGTGCACTGTACCTCCCAAGGAAACGTGCCCTGGCTGTTCAAGAAGCGTCTTGGAAAGAGTCGCAGCAAAGAGAAAATGCACAGACACAAGGGCAGTGGGGGGCTGGTATCGTCAACAGGCAGCAGCAACACAGTCAAGGGGGGAAGAAGGGTTTGGAAGAAAGGTCAAGGTCTGGAAGATGTTACCCGGAGCAAACTAAGTCACCCAAACGTGAGGAAGGAGCAAAGAAAGGAGAAGATTAAGAGACTGAGGTCTACTAGACTGCCACAGAAACAGAACAGAGAGAAGTGTCCAGAGAGACGCCAGAAAACACGCGGAGAGAAGAGGATCCTCAACAGCAAAATGGCAGGATCCTTCAGACTTCATGAACTGCCCAAGAGTGTGGCGGGATGGTTGGACTCGATGATCTTCGAGGTTTTTCCAACCTATGATTTATGATTCTATGATTAAACGGGAGATGCTTTTTTTCACCTCTGCAGTCTGTGCAATCGCCTTCCGTGCTTACCTCACTATAACCCAGCGATCAGCACGAAACACCTCAGGAAATCAAAGGCCGATGATGGAATTCTGCCTTCTGGGCAACCGTTTGCCTCTACGTCTTCACCTCACGTCTGCTGGCCTGGCCTGTTATTTTCCACCAGGTACCAGCCCAGCACTCTGCCACGCAGACCTCGGGGACTTCGCAAACTCCAACGAAAAGCTCTTTTTATCGGTGTAAAAGAAACAAACGGGAGCAGCCGAAAGGGCAAGTACTTGCAGGTGTTGAGAAACACTTCACCGGAGATCAAATTAAATTAGTCCTTCTGTCAAGGAAAGCGTTAAGGGACCTTCCAAGAATGTAAGTCATCTCCAAATGGAGATGACAGAGAAAACATAGTCTGCCAAGCTGTATCACAAGACCTATTAAGTTAAAAAAAAAAAATTTAAAAAGGGAGATTCTGAAAATCAGTCTCCTGAAGACATCAGAGAGAAGACTTTTCCCAAAGGCATGAAGCTGGAAGGCTACAGGGGAATGTATGCGTTCACTAAATGATGGAAGCACGAGCACTAAATGAAATTCCTGGGTCACTGTTTAGTGCAGACGAATTTTGGGATGTTCCCATGTTAAAGCCTTTCTTTATGAGGGATAAGATAGAGAAGTCAGCTCAAGCTGAAGATCACTAGAAGAGGCTTTAAACTCAATAAATAAAAATAACGGGAACAAAATTCCCGTATGGGACAGCATTTTGAGACTTCCAGAAAAGTGCTCAAATACAAAGTTGTCAGGCTACTTAACCCCAGTTTGAGACCCCTTGCCTAAGTCAGGCCTGAGATTTAAGGACCAGAATGACAAATGAAATCAAACTTTGATGGGTGCAAAATCATGCAAATCACTACAAACACACAGGAACGGGCTCTGACCTACTATTGCTCGACGAGGAGATGCAGGCATCGCTGCGCTTGACATTTTCACAGAGCTACACGCAGCGCTCAGAGGCAGTGGGAAGGCAAACAGACCATAAGGAATTACCAGGGAGGACACGGAGAACAAACAAAAGCCAGCGTTGCGATGGCCCTGCACGAGCCCGTGGTGTGCCCACGTGTTTCAGCCCTCTCTTCGCAGGATGGGTACCCAGAAAAGGTGGAGGAAGACAAGGGGAGGGAGTAGCGGTCTGCAAAAATTGCCTTGTGGGGTTGAACGGAGTAGGGCTTTCTTCTCTGGAAGAAATGCCTGAAAGACAGTGTGACAGGGGTACATAAAGAGCATGGTGAAGGGGTACGGCTGCGCCTCGGTTTGGGTTCGGTTTCGTCTCCTTGGTGTTACTGCACGACTCACAGAGCCTGTTCCATTTTCCTCATCATCAAACAGGAGCATCGGTTGCATCAGTGACTTACAAAGTTCATCATAAACTCACACTCCTGTGGGCAAACTTCTACAAGACAGATTTCTAATCCATCACCTCATGCAGTAATTCATCCTTAATTCCTATTTTTTTATAAGACTGTATTTAAAAAATATTAATAAGCTTACTTACAATGTCTCCGTAGAATCATAGAACTGTTTACATTGGAGAAGACCTTCGAGATCATTGAGTCCAACCACTACAGAATCACAGAATGTTAGGGGTTGGAAGGGACCTCTGGGTCATCCAGTCCGTTCCACCACCGACCCATGTCCCTAAGTGCCCCATCTACACGTCTTTTAAATAACTCCAGGGATGGTGCCTCAGCCACTTCCCTGGGCAGCCTGTTCCAGTGCTTTACAACCCTTTCAGTGAAGAAATTTTTCCTAATATCCAATGTAAACCTCCTCTGGTGCAGCTTGAGGCCATTTCCCCTTGTCCTATTGCCTGTTACTTGGGAGAAGGACAGATGTTATGGACCTATTGCCTGTTACTTGGGAGAAGGACAGATGTTATGGACCTATTGCCTGTTACTTGGGAGAAGGACAGATGTTATGGACATCAACAAATATAAAAAATATCTCACACCATTATTAAACTTTTTTATTTCAATAAAAGCAGCACTTTAAAAAAACTCTTGTGAACGCTGTGCGCTCCTTCACAAAAATAGCTAATATTTTTGTAAAACTGACAAACAGAATTAAAACATAGAGAAATCCTCACAACTTAACAGAGCAAGGGTATGGGATACACGGGGACACAATCCTATTTAAACGATATACTCAGCTGAGGGAGTTCCAGTAAAGCCCGCATGCCCAGCTATGCGGGCAGAGAGGTGATGAATTCCCAGTTGCAGTCAGGCACCGTCTGGGCGCTTCCAGAAGTCAAAAACGCAGGATCGGGCCCTAAAAAAACCCCCAATCATAAACCAAACATCACAGGATTATTTAAAAAAAATTCGCAAGCTTTGAAGTTGCTGCATTAGCCCCCCCCGACGCACCGGGCGGTATTTCTGGGGCGAGCCCCAGCCCGGCAGCAGCCGCGTCTCCCCGAAGGGCTGCGTTAGGCAGCTGGGCCAGGCTGGGGACAGGGGCTCAGTCCCAACCCGGCGGCTCCCAGCGACGCAGGCTCAGAATCAGGCCCTTAGGCAGCGATTGCAGTGCCAACAATAACAAAAACTACCTTGTTTCTTACAACTAGTAGTCATTTTGCTGCTTATAAAACCTTCAGGGCTGTAAGCCATCCAAGTATCATGCTGAAACCCAGTGATGCTGACTATATTTACTGGAATACGGACGTTATTCACCTGGTCCTTCTGCCTACAGAGCTATGAGCACACAGGTACACAGATCACCGTTGCCCATTTTCATATGCGTTTCATCCATATTGGAAATTTTGCATTTCTATGTAAAACAGAGACACGGATAAATGTTTACACAATACTCAGAGAGAATGAATTTATTCGAAAACCAGGCAAATAACGAGTTCCCACAACTGCGGCGGCGCTGTGCACACCGTCCAGCCCATCAGCAGCGAACACCGGCTAATGGCTGCCGTAAGAAATACGAGATATGGATCGCTCCACGGAGGAACAGCTGACACTGTTCCAGGCAGGTGGCATTTCAGGCTCTAGTGAATGGATTTTAAGATTCTGAAAAGGAAGAAACACCATATTTGCATCACACAGAACAAGTAATCTAGCAACTTTGACGAACTATTATGAGATAGAATTTAGAAACAAAGGAGAGTGGCGTCCTGACTATTTCTCAACAGCCTTTCCTACGGGATAGTGTTACACGCAGCTCCCGGGTATCGGGCACCATCTAGAGGGAAGACTGGTATGATGCAGCAGAGAAATTAATTAATCATTTTTTAAAAACAGCAAAAAACCTAGAGCAGATCTTGTATAATACCTAACAGCTATTTAATCATTCTTTAGTAGCTCTTATCAAGGGAGAAAACCGTATGAAGGAGCGGAAATTTGGAGCTCTGTCCCGCAAGACAGGATGCTGATTTGCACACGGGAGCTCTGCACGCAAGCAAACCCCGCGACTGTAATTATTGCTAATTATTTTGCACTTCCTATTTTTCTTTTTAGAATGAATAAGCTATGATACCAAAATTTAATTTTGAGGTTGCTGCATTTGGAGATCATCTTACCTTCACTTTTCAGCATCCATATTTGCTTACAACTGCACAGTACAAGGCACCAATTCCTAAACTCTTCCAAACAGCACTTATTTTTGTATCAGTTAAACCTTGGATTTAATTTCTGCAACAATTACTACCCTTGTTTACCACTTAGCTGCATATGAAAGGCCCAAGCTGAGCAGGATACACATAGAAACGTGCATGGAAAATACTAAAAAAAAAAGCTGAAAATACTTAACCTGCTCTGCTGTTTAAATCCAAATGGATTCAGACATGCGCATTCCCACCTACGCTTACGGAAAAGGACAGGTACAGTCCAGGCACAGCCCAGCACACCTGCACAATTCCACTCGAAACTTTCTTTTTTTTTTGATTTGCAATTGTACCTTTCTGTTCTTTTGATTTGCAACTGTACCTTTCTGTCTGGCTGTGAAAAACCGCAATCATGTTTTCATGCCGTGTTAAAGCACAAGTCAGAACTTGGCTCATCAGGAGAGCGTAATGATAAATAAAATGAGGGAGGCGTTTACCTGGTGTTACAAGCTGACTATGGGGAAGTTCATTTAATTTTGTAGTTGAACTAAACAGGAGTAAACTCTGCTGGCTTGTGTTTACTCTCAGCTACAGCGACAGGACGCGATGGACCATTTCGCAGAGGAGGTACAGGCTGCCGGCGGCCAAGGTACGAAAAGTGCCCCGAGTGCAGGCCCTGGTGCAGCCCTGCGTGAACCAGAAAGAGGGAAAAAGTTGAAAAATGGCTTATTGTTAAGTGCTGAGAGCTTTCTACGACGCCAAACAGGTGGAAGCAATGGGTATTCAAATACTACCACGAGAGCTGTCAGAACGGGGCTCTTCAGAGGGATAAAGCGCATCAGGTTAATCACATTTCCTTATTCTTAAAAGTGGTCTGGGTGTGCTAATGGTGTAAGGGCAGAAGAATGAGGCAGTTTTTCCGAGGGCTTTTTTCCACACAGATTTTTGCTCAGACTAACACGTGTACACAAAGGTGCTGTGCTGAGGAACCAGGGACTCAGCAGTAACCAGAGGTAGCAGCAAGAAGGTAGAAAGGCAGAACGAAGTGAGCCTATGGAAGTATGAAAAATGCATCCACACGCCTGAAACGAAAACCTCACGAACCAGCCTGGCCTGTGACCCGCCTCTATAACCTCAGCGAGACCTCTTTCAGGGCGGTATTTTCCAAGATGTTCTCCCGGTACGCGTCCAGCCCCTGTTCTCCCCCCTCTCGGGCTCTCTGCGGATCAGACGGGTTTCCACGCTCTGCACCCTGCCGTGCCGGGCGGGTTTCCACGCTCTGCACCCTGCCGTGCCGGGTGGCGTGGGGGAGAGGCGGGTAACCCGGCAAGGTCTGACAGGTTTGGCCACGGCACAACGGGATCAGTTCCACTCTGCGGGGCGGTCTGTGAGCACGCATTTATCTACAGGCTTCTACTCCCAGAATCCTTTAAAGGCTTTCATTTTTTGTATTTTTTTTTTTTAAAGAGCAGTATGGAAAGAAACTGTCACAGTCCAGCATCTCCCTTAAAGCGTCTCTGCTGCTGAATACCGCTGTTGTTCATCAGCGAAGATTACCACGCCAGTCAGCACCTTCTTCTTCGCTACTAAATGCTTACAAATATCTGAAGGGTGGGTGTCAGGAGGATGGGGCCAAGCTCTTTCCAGTGGTGCCCAGTGACAGGACAAGGGGCAACGGGCACAAACTGAAGCAGAGGAAGTTCCGTCTGAACATGAGGAAGAACTTCTTCCCTCTGAGGGCGATGGAGCCCTGGCCCAGGCTGCCCAGGGAGGCTGTGGAGTCTCCTTCTCTGGAGATATTCCAGACCCGCCTGGACAAGGTCCTCTACAGCCTACCGTAGGTGACCCTGCTTGGGCAGGGGGCTGGACTAGATGACCCACAGAGGGCCCTGCCAACCCCTACCATTCTGTGATTCTGTGACACTCAGTGCCACTGTTGCTGTTGGCATAACAGGGTTCTGATTTGGAGAAAGATGAATAAGCACAACCACAGAACCTTGCTTTCACTGGGAGATTTACTACCACCCCCAGCACGCTGCTTCTTGGATCAGAGGATCCTGGAAGAGATGAGTCACGGCTGCGTGTGGCTGCAGCTCGCCTGGAAACGGAGCTCCCGGGGAACGCCAGCGACGCTCCGGGACGGGCATTACTCACCGGGCAGATGACTCCTCAAGGGGAAAACCCGGGAGGAGCAGGAAGAGGTATCGATTGCAGTCCTTACAGCAGCCTTGGGGAGTCACTAAACGACAGGAAGCTGAGGTGCCAGGGCACCAGCAGCACGGGAAGAGGCTCGGGAGCCACCGCAGAGCAGCCAACCACAGCCGTGACCGCGCTGAAGGACTCTGGCCAAGCCACGCAGCGGCGGCGGCGGGCGCGACTCACGCTCCGCTCGTACCCGAGCTGGGCGCCGGATGCCGCAGTCTGCGTACCCGCACCCCGCAACGGGCGCAGAACGAATGGCCGGGTGCTGACGAACGCAATCCTCTCTCGGGGAGGCACGGATCCATCTGCGCTGCGCCGAGGGCGCGGTGGGGTCGTGTGTTTATAAGCGCTCAGGCAAACAGCCCGGGGCGAGGGTCCCTGTCGGAATGGCGCAGGAAGGACACATGCAGAGGGCAGATGAGTTTACTCTGGGAGCATTTTCCACCCAAGGCTTTCCACCTGAGCGCCTGTTCAGTTACTGCGGAACTTCCCATCGGCTCTAGATAGGCCCTAAGAAAATAACCCTGCCGTGGCGGCGCGGCTTCATGCGTTGCCACCCCCCCAAGCTCAAATACAAGCACACCGTGAGTAGAGAGGTTCACTCAGGCACCGACCAAAAGGCACCGAGGAAGGACACCATGCTCACAAAGAAATAAATCCGGTAGCTGTTAGCACCGCAACGCACCAGGACGCGGTGCTGCACAGTATTTATGGTGCCGTGTCTTCTCTTGACGCAGAATCCTATCTAGCTCAGAAAGACTGGCATGTACTTTCAGGGCATACTATAAAACATCACCCGTGTGTTTTTCTTTCCATTCCTGTCACGCATAAACAGACGAGCTTGCTGTTCTCCGTTCTGAAGACATGTGGGAGAAAGATTACCTCTAAAGGCAGTGACTATCAGCAAGCTCTCTTCCTAGCTGGTAATTTATCTCGAGAACTGCAGTTTCACGCTGTGCCTCTCATGGGAAGGACCCGTGCTGCAGCTGCAGAGGCTCCAGCGCAACGCCAGAAAAGTGGGAGAGTTGTTATTATCGGAAAGCCGCTAGAACTGCGGTCTGCAGCTTGGTGAGGCAGCACCTCGTGTCTCTGCCAGCGACGAGGTGATCAACGAACCTGCCTTAAAAAAGATTCCAAGAGCTGCACCTGGGAGAGACTTTTTTTTTTGTTAATATTTAAACTCTCATTAGCAGCTTGAGGACTTCAGAGAATGAAGACGAAACGAGGTCTATGCATTAATCCAAGTTCCTGGCACAAAATGAACAACTTCCACGGCTGTATTAAGGCGGATATAGGTGAATTATGCGGAGCAGCCGAACGTCAAGCGCCCGACTCCTTCTCCGGAGAGCTTCTGGCACTTGGTCACTGAGGGAGAAGAGGCTGCCAGCGGGAAGGACTGCATCCCGACAGTAACGGCAGGGACAACTCTGAGACAGCACTTCACAGAAAGCCTAGTCATGAGCAGATGCTGCAAACGCATGCAAAAATGAATTTATTCTTAATGTTTCAGCGGCATCGATTTACCATGATTCAGCTCGTGGTATTCAAAGCATGAAGATGAGTTGCCTTTTATCTTCCAGTTGTGACAGCGATTGTTACACTGCCAAGACTCGGGGAGTTCTAACACCAAATGCCAGGTATTTATGGTGGCAAAACACAATTTTACAGTGAAGAACACTGTCAATCCACTTCGTAAGTTTTAGCAGCTTATTGCTAAACTGAAATAAATCTCTGGAGCTGTGACAGGATGCTTCCCATGGAAAAAGATCTTTGTTTCCCTTCAGAGTATCTACCGGGCTTGATGCCGAAACCTTTTACCTTTGAAGGTGCCACATCAATCATATTTTAATTTCCTGGACGCTGAGAGCAAGTAATTTTAGCTTGGCTCCCGAAGGCCCCCCACTCCGTGCCCACGGCAGGGCAATGCCCCTCGGAGCATGGCACCGACCGTACCCACCAAGGCGAGGCCGTGCTGGCCACAGATCCTCTGAACACCCAGGCGCTTTTCCAGCCGCCCAGCACCCTGCAGCCACCGCTCAACACCTTCTCTTGGGCACCTCTGTCTGAGTTTACAGTGGATTAAACAACTTCATGGACGCAGCCAGAGAAAACGTTATTTTTCTGTGCCTCCAGCACATCACCACGCCCCTGCCCCACGTCCAGGGCCTCTCCCTACAGCCAGGCCTTCCCCAAGGCGAGCCGGTGAGGGCTGTCAGCTCCCCACCTCCCCACCCGCCCGACCAGAAACTCAAGATTCCCGAGTCCCTGTGTTTTGTTGTTTTGGTTGTTTTTTTTTTTGAAACCTAATTATTTTCCGGGTCTCCATTTCCCAGCCGCTACCGGGCAGAGGCCGCCTCGAGGCCCTGCAGCTCCGACGGCGGCCAAGCCGCGCTCTCCCCGCGGGACAGCGGGCCCGACCGGGGCTCTCCCCGCTCCCATCCCGCCGGGGATACCACCAGGCCCGAGCGCCGCCCAGCCCCCTCCGCCATCTCCTCACCCCGCCGCCGGCCGGAAGCCCCGCCCCCGCCCTTCCGGTCCCGGCGCTCCTTCCTCCGCCTCGCTGGGCGCCGCGCAGCGCCCCCGCGCGGCGGGAGGAGCGCCCCGCCCCGCGCTCGGCGGCCGCCTCCCGGGCCGGGCTGCCGGTGGGGCGAGCGGCGATGCCATGAGCCCGGGCGGGAGCCGGAGCGGGGCCAGCGCCGCGCACGGGCAGCGGGGCTGCTCCCTGGGGGCTCGGCCGCAGTGAGAGGCGGCCTCTCCCCGGGGGGCGCCACCCCGCCACCTCCCCTCCCCCTCGGGGCCTCCTGAGGAGGATGGCGGCGGCCGCCCCGACCCAGCTGGAAGCCGGTGGGTAGCGCTGGCGGCGGGGGCTGCCCTCCGCTCCCTCCCCGCCTTGTAACCGTGTCCCCTTCTCCCCCCGCCCCTCCGCAGAGCTCTACTACCTGATCGCCCGGTTCCTGCAGTCCGGACCCTGCAAGAAATCCGCCCAGGTGAGCGGGGAGCCGGGCCGGGCCGGGCCGGGCCGAGGGGGGGGGGGACGGGACGGGACGGACGCGGCCGGGGCCGGGAGGGCGGCGGGCGGGGGAGCCGCTGCGCTGCGGGCGCCGGACTCACGTCCTTTGTCTGTCTGTCTGTCTGTCCGTCCGTCCGTCCGTGTGTCCGCCTCGCCCCAGGTGCTGGTGGAGGAGCTGGAGGAGCACCAGGTAGGGAAGCCCTCGGGACGGGGACTGGGGGGAAGGGGGGCCCTTGCCCCGTCTCCCCCAGCCCGTCTCCTCACGGCTGGGGGGGGGCTGGCAGCGGCTTCCCGGGGCCGGCCGCGGTCTGACGGCCGCCTCCGTCCCCGTCCCCCCTCCCCTTCGCCCGTCTCCCTCCCGCAGCTGATCCCCCGGCGCCTGGACTGGCAGGGCAAGGAGCACCGCCGCAGCTTCGACGACCTGGTGAGCCGAGTTTCCCTCGCCGCTTCCCCAAGTTCCCCCCCCCCCCCCCCCCCTTCCGCCGCCGGGAGCCGCTCCCCGTCCCTGTGTCGTCCCCCCCCCCCCGGGCTCGTTCTCCTCGCCCCGCCGAGGCCGCGGGGAGCGCGGGAAGGGGAGGCCGGGCCGGGGGTCGCGGAGTTGGGGGAAAGGGGGGGGGGGGTGCTTGGTGCTGACCGCCTGCGCCGCGCTATTGTGGGGCCGGGAGGGTTATCTGAGGGCACGTACCCGGGGGCCGGCCCGGCCAATGGCGCCGCGCCTTACAAGCCGCGGAACGGGTGGTGGCGATGGTAGGCGGCGGCTGATTGGCTGCGGCGCGGCGGAGGAACTGGCGGGGAGGGCGGGATGGGGCGGGGGGCGCCGGTCCGTTCCCCCCCCGCCCGCCGCCGTCCTCACCCGGGGGGAAGGGGGGGGCGGCTTCCCTGCGGCCGTCAGGCCCGGCTTCTGCCAGCCCGGCGGCATCCCCCCCGGTGCCCCCGCCGCTGGGTGAGGCGGAGGTTTGACAGCCCCCCGGGGGGGGTTGGGGCGGCGGGCAGGCCCCGGCGGGGCGGGGGACGTGTGGCCGGGCAGAGCGGCGGGGCCGGCCCGGGGGGCCGCGGCCTGCGGCGGCGGCTGGGCCGGCTGGGCCTGCTCCGGCACAAAACAACAAAAAAACAAACAAGAAGGGATTTTTTACAATTTATTTTAGAAAATATAAGGCCGAAAGGCTTAAACGGCTGAGAAATAAGACGGGGCGGCTGCTTTGGCTGGGTACGAACGGGAGGCTCTGTCACTGGGGAAGGTGGGGACGGCCGTTCCCGCTCCCGCGGGGAGAACCGGGCCGGCGGACGCGCCCAGCGAGACCTCAGAGTCCTCGTGGTTTGTTTCCGAAGGGGGCAGGTGGCCTGGTTTCCATTCCCGGGGGCTCGGGGTAGAGCGTGGCGCCGGCTGGCGCTTTGCGGTTGGGATGCTGTGAACTTGCTGATGGCTTGTGTGATATCGATAGTGCGGCGTGTGTGCGATCGTCGCCGTCTCCTCACCTGGAAGGAGCGGGAAGTACGTCCTTGCCTTTCCCTTGCCCTTCCCGTCTCGCACAGCGCAGCAGCGATGTGGGGTTTTGGCGTGAGTGTTGCTCAGACGGCTTGGTAGCTTGCTCAAGAGTTGGTTTTCCACTTTAGCGGTGTTGTAGAAGCTCAGGTGCAGACGGGAGAGCTCCTTCTGTCGAGATGAGACGTTGGTACCTGCTGGCTTTCCCTTTCCAGAGTGTATTAAAAATTTAAGAGTCATGTTATGCTTCATCATACCTCTTGTGGATAATTCCCGGACTGTGTATTGAGTGAGCAGATATGGAGTAAGTACTGCATTCAATAAATTTTAATGCTGTACGGTCTTCCTCGAGAACCTGAAGCCTGACTCTAGGCAGTTTCAGGTTTAGCCTGCGACCGCACCCGGTACCGGAGAGGAATATTGACAGTGGGAGCATGAAGTCAGATTTCAGACACGCTGATTCTGCTTAGTCAGTTACGTTGACGTATACGCTTTTTCCTGTCCTGTGGGGCATGAATAGAAAAGCCTTCAAACTTTTTTTCTTGTGTATATTAGAAACCATATACTTTTCTTTAAAATTTCAGAAGCAGGAGACAAAACGTTGTAAAGTGAGGTTTGGAGTTAATGCGAAGTTGCTTCTCGCTGTATAAAATTATCAAAATTAAGTGTAAGATTTTTTTTTTCCCTCTGTCTTAAACTAATCAACAGTAATCAATCCTTTTAGATTGCCTTTTTATCTGGCATTATTTAACTGTTTAACATGATTCACAGTAAGGAACAGGACTATAAACAGATCATTACAGCGAGACAGGCTGCTGCTAGGGAGGATGAACTGAGCTTCTCTCTACTAACCCTGAGGCTGAAGCTCTTGCTGCTGAGGATGTCGAGGAAAGGCCTTTTTAGCGCTCATTGCTTGGGGTCTGATGTATTTGGAATTTGGACCTTGGGTCGCGTGTGATTGCATATTAACCTGAGCTACTCGACTTCAGGGCTAGCTAGATGTCTGAATGTCATGTTTAGCACAAAGCCAGGGTTGTGAAGAACACAAATAACTCTGACCTTCATTTTAATGATCTCAGTCACATAATGAGCAAAAAAAAAAAATAATTAGAGATGCTAGCAATTGGAGTTAAAGTTTCTTCTACCCGTTTCTCCTTTTCAAACGCTTACAGACAGAAAACCAAATTCAGTTGCAATCTCTGCCTGGTGTTGCAGCTACGCTGGCCAGGCAGGCCTGAGATAATTGAACCCAGTGAGAGTTTACAAACCCAGGGAAGTCTGGTTTGTTTGTTTGTTTGCCCAGTATTCTGCTTTGGCAGATCTTGGTGTGTTTCTTGTTCTAACTGCTGATGTTTCAGCTTCGTTTTCCACTCTCAGTTTGACTGTTCAGGTTAGCACTGGTGTTTTTCAGAAAATACGCCGGTACTCGTGCCGTGGAGTGTGTTGTTATTGCTCTTAGGGCTTTTGGAAATGATAAAGACATAACAACCAAATCGCCTGCAAGGTGGCTTTTATCTAGGGGATATGTACTCCCGCTTCGCTTGAGCTTTTAGTCAAGGTCTGAAAACTCTCTGTTCAGGTTTCTTTTTCTTTTTTTTTTTATTTGAACTTGGTCTTTTACTTTAAATGTCAGGTACCACAAGGCAGAAGAGTAATTTAAGACACGCTGACAAGAATCGTACCTAGCGAGCGCAGCCACGCAGCGAGTACTAGCTTACCTGCGTTCGTGTTCCCTTCGTCTTTTCTGCTGATTTCCACTTTGGAGTACTTTTTATGTGCAATGTCTGGCTGCCTGTCTAGGTAACAGTCCAGGTGTACTCCAAAGCGGTTTTTACTTTGTTATTGACTGCTGGTGGTCTGGGGACATGAAACATGTTGTAGAGGGGAGGGTCCTTGCCCTCCTGAAGAAGGCCTGAAGCACGTCAAAATTCCACGCAGTTAGGACTCCTATTTTAAATTAACCATAGCAGTTCACCGTGGAGTCAGCTGTTGTACAGACGAGTCAAGCTGAACCGACTCAGAATATCAGAAGAGTCTCTGGCAGGTTGCTGTTAGAAACTATCTGTGTTTATTCCTGATAAAGATAACTGGCTCTGGTCTGGTTTTCTGGAACTTTTTGACAGGCCACCTCTTCTGGCTCAGCCCGTTTTGTCTTTGTGCTGAAGAGGTGTATAATTTCAGGAAAAACAGAAAATCAGCTGTCGTTGGACAGCGTATTCAAGTGGGGAATTTGCATCCGTGAACGGCTGTGCTGGTGTGGAGCAGCTTATGGGATTTGGCTTTGCGTTCCTGCCTTGCCCATCCGCGTTGATTTAAAACCAGCTGCGAGTCCGAGGTGCTGTTATTTATAGATATTGCCAATCCCGGCATTAGCAGCGGAGAGGTGTTACGGTTTGTCACCTCAGGAAAATGTCATCCGGTAGCGTGGTCGTTCCAGCCCGTTCTCTCTGGGGAAACCGAGCGGATAATGGCTTTTTAAATTCGTGTGTATTTGCATACCGTTGACGTCTTGTGCGAGTCCACTATCTGAGCTTCCTTTTGCTGAGATTCCTTATTTGAGGTCTTGAGCAATTTCCTGATTGCTCAGCTGCCTTGGTCCTCTTGGTCTCCTCTGCTGCTTTTTGATACAGTTATCAGCTGATTCTTAATTGATTGTTATTTCGGCAAATGAGAGAAGCCTCGTACGTCTGACTGCCTAGAGGTGAGAAATCTGCTGCCCCTGCTTCACCACTGCCCGCCCGCCCGCCCAGGGGGGACCGGTCTGAAGGAGCCTTCGCAGGTCTGCGCTGCTGCCGGCACCGCTCCCGGTGTGCAGCTCTCGCCTCAAATTCAGTCTGTGCTCTGAAGCAACGTTGCGGTGGGCTTCCTGAAAGAGGTGTTTCGGACCTACCTGGTTCCCATCCCTGGGAAGACAGACATCTTCTCTACGAGCAGTAATCACAACGAGTCATTTTTTTGCAGGTTTGTTTCCTGTTTATTGAAACCTTCCTTGGAGGAGAAGTTGCCAGCAGTCACGCTGGGGGATTTTGTTTGTTTGTTTCTGGGATCAACAAGCTTCTTGCCTGTCTTCTTAGCTGCCGAGCGAGGACCCTTTCCTCGGTAGTCTTTGAGATTATGTGGTAATGCTTCCAACATCAGGAGCATAAACAGGTTTAGGGGTATGACTCTCCTCGCCCCGATGTGACTTCGCTAATAGTTCTTTACTTGCAGCCGCTTATCGCTGTAGCGACGTATTTGCATACCGGTTCAGGCAGTCACGACGGTGCGACATCCACCCACGGTTGTTTATGTAGGTTTTTTTAAAAGGATGGATTCCCTTTACCCAGTTCTTGAAAGTTTTTAGCTCTGTAACACCCGTGTGGTTACGATGATGCAGAACTCTTCCGTGGTGCTGTGGCGTTCTTGTGCTCTCACATCTTAACCTTTACAGGGTCCTTCACATCGTAAGGCAACAAAACATTGTTCTCTTTCGAATTTATCCCAGGGGGCAGAACTTGCTCTCACGTAGCAAGTTTTCAGCTCTTCTGCATTATTTTAACATGTGCTTTTAGGAGCTCTTGTTAAGCAGGTTTTTGGCCTGTATTACTTGTCTCTAATTTTTTCTGATTTTCTAACTGTTTTCTAAAGTATTTTCTAATATTCTGAAAATACTTTCTAATATATTTGAGGACATGATAATATTCTTGCCATTGTTTAATTTTGCCGTATGGGGTTTGGACTAGTGTACACCAAGAGGTGTGGCTACAACTGATGCTAAGCTTTGCCTTTTTCCCTGCTGCTATTAATGAAAATCTGGCTTGGGACACTGTTTTTCTCAGCTGTATGTTTGCAGCTTGATGTTTTGGAAAGATACTTAAAATCCATTTACAGCTATCTCACGCAGAGGTGAAAGGAAGGATTTTTGTTTCAAGTTCTTTTGGGAACCTGAAAATAGAATTGCTTGTTTTGCTCTGGGCTGCGGCTTAAGCATTTTATCTGGAAGTTATTATGGAAAAAAATCTGCAGGAGAATTCGCTGCTATTGCTGCCTGCCTCCGTAGCTGTTTGGTAATAACAACAGTGATAATACTCAGATTAAAGGTCACTTATTTGGGCTGTTCTGGCTTGTAGAAACATGAAAATGCGCAGGGAAAGGCGTGTGATGCAGCCTTTTTTCTGTAGTGTGGCACGGTTCTGGGTGCAGGTGGCAAAACTGGTGCGCAGGGTGTGTTGATAAAGTGAGTGGTCACTTTGAGATGTGCCTGGTCTGTGCGACGTGCTCTGCATTAAATGTCGCTTAGAGAAGTTTGCAGTCTAATAAAACTCTGCACTGAAATCTAGATGCTTCAGCAGCTCCCTCGTGCCGATTTAACTCTGGCTCCGCGGTGGATTTACTGACTTTCCTGGTCTGGGCAGCCATCGGGCAGATGTGTGGTATCCTGAGCCGCTTAGCGTCTGGACGTCGCAGGCGAGTCACCGCATCCCTCTGTCGTCTCTGAACGCTGGCCGCTCCGCACACGTGTTGGTGTTCGCCCCTTTTGCTATTCTGCATGCAGCCCAGTCCCTTTATTCTTTACGGAACCGAGTCCCTTTCCGTTCCCGAGTAGGTGCACGGAGTTGATCGGGACTGCTTGCTGAATGACTTGTGCTGTGTCTCCGCAGTAGGATGTCTGCTGCCAGGCTGGATTCAGCTCCTCTCTCTAGACGTAGCGTAGCGGCGATACGTCAGCACCGGCGTGCCTCTGGGTGAAACGCGAGGCGTTTCGCTGCATTACGCTAGGAGAACGGTTTGGGCTTTCTGTGAAGTTCTGTATTTCCAGAGAGAGAGGTATGGGTCGTGGGGTTTTTTTTTCCCTACCCTAGAAGTAGAATGTAAAATTCCACAGCTTCTGGATTGGTTACTCTCTTTCTTTTTAAGCTTTTAATCTTAAGCTTGATAAATTGCTAGGATTGGCAATTGCTGACTGAGAAGCGTGTTGCTAATTATCAGAGATGTAGAAAGGAATTTCATACTCGGATTGTATTAGATTGCGGGTTCTCTCTTTAGAATTGTCTTTGTTTCAGATCCTTTCAGATCCCTTACATACTGAAGGGAGGCCAGCGCAGGATGATACAATACTTTGTAGCATTAACACATCTGTAATATTTGAGGAATGAGCCAGAATGATAGGTAAATACAAAAAGTTCAGATAATTCTTTTATCTCGTGTTGCCTTCTGTTATATCATGTAAGTTACAATGAAAGACAATTCATGCCTGTGCACTGAACGTCGCTGGCTGCACGACCGAGAAGGTACCAATGCAGTTTTGGAACTCTGCGATTTTTGGGGGAGGAAAGTGAGAATGGCTGGAGGAACCGATCAGCGCAAGAGAGCGTTCATGGGGTCATTCCTTGGTGCTCACAGTATGAAAAGTCATGGAACAGGACCGTGTTCATGCAGCTGTCAAGTTTATCTTTCCTGCAGAGGGGTGATTCTTCTGTTTCCATCAAAAGCCCAGAGCTTTGGAGGAGCTCAGCTTTAATGTGGGCTGCAGCTCTTTAACGTGCAGGGACTGAAAGGATGTGTGGAGAAGCCTGTTTCTCTTCTGTAAGAGTTTCCATTCAGACGGGAAGAGTTTGGGTTGGGTTGAGTTAAATGGTAATTTGTATCTGTCCTTGGAAAAGCCTTTGGGTTTTTTTTTTTTTGGTGAAAATCTTGTTTGTGGGTTGGTGTCAGTCCTGCTTGTGCTGCGGGTGGCTGCGTTACGCAGCACATGACTCACTGCGTTGAGCCCCGCAGCACCACCGCCGTTGCCCAATTGGCATGAACGATTTCCCAACAACATGTAGTAATAATCTGTTTGATGACATAGGTCAGTGAACAATGTTTTGGCAGCAGGTCTGAGTGAAGCACTCACCTTTTCCTCCTTCCCGACGCGTGCCGCTCCCTCTGGTGTGCTGGGGCAGGAGATGGGCATGTCCTTGGGGGCTGGCTGGGCAGGATAGCTGGGCCTGTCTGATAGTGCTCTGCTGTTGAAAGAAGTGGTCCCGTTCCTTGCTTTCCACCAGCTCTGACGCTTCCCTGAATCGCAGTCAGCTTTGCTAAACCCGGCAGAAAACCTTTTCCTCCCCTGGTCGGGTGAGCACTCCCAGCCAGGGCAGCTGGAACAGCTCCCTCGGCGGTAGGCGAGCACCGCGGCTGAAGCAGAGTGGAGCTTGGTCGTGGTTTTAGCCGGACTGGGGAATCATTCCGGCGCACTGCAGCTCCACAAAAACTTGTCCTACCCCGCTGGGGGGGAACTGCGTGGGTGGTGAGCGCTCGCAGCCCTGTCACCGCTCTCGGCCTGTGACTGGGCGTGTTGGAAGGGGTCACGTCAGGGGAGAGGGGTGTGCGCGGGCACATGCATGCTATTATTTCTTTACAATGAGCGCTCTTCTGGCCCTTTCAGGTCAGCTTTAACATTATTTGGCGTTAGTTGGTGGGTTGGTAAAGCAGAAAAATGGTTTATGACAATCTCTTTCTTTGTAATATTGCAACAGATTCAAAAGTTGTAAATAGTTCTAATACGACTGGTTTTTCCGTCGTCAATCACAGGTACTTGAGAGCCGAGTGACCTGTTACTGTTGGTCTTTAAAAAGGAGATGGATGTGGCTCTATGGCCTGTGTTGAAGGAGCTAAATAAGCTCTGAAGTTGAGTTTTTGCTGGCAGCTAGTAAATGTTGTAGAAGTCAGGCAAGCGCAGGACATTCTGGGTAACAAGGCACAATTTATTTGCTGTTTGAACAGACTGTCAGAAAAACTATTGTGTCTCCCTAGAAAACAGTCTCTGTCGAAAGGGGAAAAAAGAGGAATGGTTTCTCGACATGACAAATTAGGAGCCTACACTTGTGGGTCTTAAAGATACCTGCTCCCAGCAGCTAGAAACCAGAGACTGGGTATTGCTTTTAGGGTCGCGTTTAGGGTTTTTAGGCTTTAGTACGTGTGCTTCTTACGGTGACGTGGGTGTCTGGCGAGGGTGTTTCAGCTAAGCAAGAAATGTGAAAAGAGTGAACTGAAGGGTAAAAGAGGCTGAAAAAAAAGTCCCCAGGCAGTAGTTTTGTCTGATCAGAGTACTGTGCTGGGAACTCGGAGTTTCGGGGCTTTTTGTGTGGCGTTAAGGGATATCCTAAATCACAGCTGCAGCTGCCACCACCTGGAATTTCTGGGCTGACTTTTTCAGCACTCCGTGTCACGTGAAAAGAGACGCCTTTGGTATAATTAATTTTGAGGGGGTTTTCAGGGGTTTTAGACTTGATTTCAGTAACTTTAACACTTGAACATGAACCAAAGAAAGAAATGCCTGTAGGAGCAAGAATAAAACACTTTTCAAACGTCTGCGTTATTTGTATGTTTAGGTGGCTGTCAATGCACACATCCCTCCGGATTATCTTCTTAGGATCTGTGAGAGGCTCGGACCCCTTTTGGACAAGGAGATCCCACAGAGTGTCCTAGGTGTGCAGACCTTGCTAGGTGTCGGGCGCCAGTCTCTATTAAGGGCAGCAAAAGGTAAGATTATTCTCAATTTATGTGCGATTGAATTTCATTTTCATGATCAAAACCCCTTTTGTTGCGATTCATGTTGTGGTATCTGTGCGTGTTTGCATGAACCCTGGTTTGTCTCCTGTGCTTGCCAGCTTTCTTGATGCAGTCTTGCTCAAGTGCAGTTATTGCTGGTCCTGTTACATACCTGTCTCTTTGGTTGAAAATGCCATGTTAAGCATCTCTCACTTGCTACAGCTGCCTGATCTTGTTACTTGCCTCCTCTGCCTCCCCTCCCCAGCACGTTGGACTGGTGTTTGTGTGAATGATGTGATGCACTGGGTTGGAGACTTGATCCATCTGAAAACCAGCCATTTTTTTCATACACATATACACATGCCTGCGTCTAAAATAACCCAGCAGTCTCTGGACTGTGCTGGGCTATTCTTCAGGCTGCTTTATTCCATCACTGGCTTCCCAGGCTGTGCAGGAGAAAGGTGTGTCCGCCTGAAGGGCAGGGCGGCATTTGGGGCAGCGTTTAGAGGGTTGGAGAAGGTGAGGCTGATTCTTCAGTGATAATTCCTGCTTGTCCTTGCTTAAAGTTAATTTGAACGAAAGCCCCATTTTTTTCATGAATAGAGCACCAGTCCTGTTCCTTTTGAAAAACTGCTCTGCTTGAGACGATGATCCGGAGAGCACAGTTTTGTGTTAAAACCGAACAGATCTGAGAGCCATCTGCCACTGAGAAGAGTGGTTCCGCCCTTCCCTCCTCACTCCGTGCCCCGACCACTGCTTCCCTGTAGGAGCCAGAACTTACTTGATCCTGTGATGTGCTGATTCAGAGAGCAAAAACATTGCGAAATTTGTTACTGCTGTTGTAGTGAATTAAATTAGCTCACGGAAGGATCAGAGTGCTGGAGGTGACACGGGCGGCAGGAGCGTCATGCCGGGAGAGGAGGAGGAGGAGGGATGGGCGAGCAGGACCTTCCTGTTCCAGTGGCGGTTGAGCGCTTAATTTACCGCATCCTGTGAAGTCACACTCGGATGCTAACAAGGACCGTCGCCTTCTGCTGATGCACTGGAGGTCACCTGGAGGGACGGGCTGTTTGCAAACACGCTGCCTCACGCAGAGTTGTGGGGCTGAGCCTGGTTTGGCCTATGCTTGGCTATAACTGGGTGGAGAATTGCAGGTTTGCAGGGAGGCCTGCAGAAGGGGATTTCTTCGTTTCGCATTCAGTTTGCATCCTAGAAGAAAACAGCAACAAAAAATGTAAAGAGAAAATAAACAGCTTTGTGCGGGGAAACGGAAGCTTCGTAGGCGAGTTAGGGGACAGAGGCTGGGGGAATCACTGACAGAGGCCGTGCTTCCTAAGCCACGTGATAAATTTATTGCAAAGAGATTTCTGCTAGGTTGACGGTGGGGTTTTGTCCCCTTCAGAAAAAGGTGCTGTGACACTGTGCCAGTTGGTGTGTAAACCACACTCGCTAATATGAAACAGCGTAGCTTTTTCAAAGTTGACACACAGAGATTTCCGCTCCCCCTAGTTGTGTCTCAGTATGAAGTTTCCATTTATCGTTGGTATTTATAGCTATTTTGGTCTATTTTAGAAAGTATGAGTGCTGTTTTTAATGTGTATCGTTGTAATACTCTGTGGTGCGGTCTGGGGTTTAATCAGAGGGTGCTCTCGGGAGTCTCTCCGCGTCACGTAAGCTTGCGCACTGCAGATCCGGAGATCTGAAGGGTGATACACAGCTCCACCAATCTGTGGCACTGTCCTGCTGTTTCGGGCCTTGTTCACCGTGGAAGCTCATTTCTCTCCTTCCAGATGGCCAGAAATGGAAGAAGTCCAGGTCTAATTTCTGAGGCACTCTGAACAGTCTCAGAAAAATCACTATTGTTCTAGAGAAAAGGCTCTCTGAGGCCAGTTGGCAGCAGATAGCTGGAGAATCTTCAAAGAAAACAGCCTTCAATTTAAAAACAATGTTTTTTGGGGGGTGGGGTGCAGAGGAGAATCTGAAAGGAGGGCATATTGCCATCAATTGCAGGAAAACAGATTTATTGGAAAAAACCCCTCACTTCTCCCACTTTCAGGGAGCAAATGTGTGCGTGTATGTGCGTTCTCAAACGTACAGTTCGTAAGAAGAGGTTCTGTATGCGTTGGGATTGCAGCAGGACTAAAACCATACCTGAGTTCAGTCCTGCCTCAGTACAGAGTGCACCCACTCTTTCATTCTCTTTTTCTTTCCATCAGTGTAGACTCCCTGCTCCCCGAAACGAAGCTAAAAGAAGCCGAGACCGTTTGCAGTCATACTGCTGAGGAACTAGAAAGCAGAGTTGCAATCTTCTTGAAGTGTTAGATCTCTGACAGACCTTTTAAAAAGACAAGTCCTATTTGGGGATGCTGGGAGTGGTGCTTGGTGCTCTTGATTCTGAGAAGAGCAGCTCAGTTGGACGGGGTTTGGCTGATCGTTTCACTAACCAGCTGTTAATCTCACCGGTACAGACTTCAGACATACGCTATGGAAAGGATCTGCATTTGCAGCTCTGCACAGAGGTCGGCCTCCCGAACTACCTGTGAATTATGGGAAACCGCCAAACGTGGGTGAGTGCTGAAACACACGGAACGTGGTTTTTTCTTCTCTTTTTGTTTTGTTCCAGCTGAAAGTTACGGACTGAAACACCACCGTGGGTTTGCATTAATGTCTTTTTTTGACTTTTCACCGTGAATTAGTCTAAACATGCTTTCTCACTGACAATAGAATAACCCTTTTGGTATTATTCAGACTTGGATCTTCCGACATGTGTGTACACATGTCAAAACATTGTGGCCACATTGAACAGCTTTGCACGTCAGCTTCCTGTTTGGAGGGCAACGTGCTGGAGTATTTTGTTATGATACACCTACGTAATATGTACGTGTGCTTGTAAGATTGAGTAGGCGTGGTCCCAGGAGCGCGTAGGCAATCTTTTCATTCAGGAATCTTAGCCAGAGCAAAGCGCCTGCCTCCCAGAGCACTTTTATTGACTCAGGAATTCACGTTAGCTCGATTATGACAGAAAACAGACTGCTTGCAACATCCTTCCTCAAAAAGGAGATAATCGCCCAAGCAGCGTTTGTGTTACTTTCAGTTGGCAGCACAGTTAGCTAAAGAACTTTAATTAGCCAGGTTTATAGCAAACAGATTCGATTCTTGCAGGCAGAGATGTACGTCCTGTCGGTCGTGTGCCTGTGTGTTTGTGCAAAGGCGCAGGCTTTGCCTGGTTTGTTAGGAGATGCGTTCCTCCCGTCCCTGCGGAGACGCAGGGGTGATGATGGCGGTCTGCTGTTTCTGCCACGTCTGTTCCTCTGTTTGTACTTCTGCACTTTCTCTCTCATTACTAAAAATGAATCTTTGTCATACACGAAGGTGACAAAGCCTGGGCTGTTTGTGGTTGAAAGCGATAGCATATGGGTCTTCTGTATGAAAAAAAAAAAAGGATATTTGCCTGAAACTAGTGCATAGGGAACTATTACATTAGTGCTTTTCCTGCTTTTGTCAGATCATTTATGAGTCATACTGTGGACATTAAAAAAGAAAACTGTTTTCATATATTAATATGGTTACTTCTTTATAGATCCATGTATTTATTCTTTTAGGCTGATTCTGCAGTTACTTTTTCACTAGCATTTGGGCTGATGGATTGCTGATAGGCAATAGATTTATTGCATGTGCTCAACTTCTACAGTTGTATTTCTATAAAGGCTCCTGGATCAACTCTTTCATAAGAGAAGAATCAGACCTGTTGGACTGGAACATATCTTTGGAATATGCAGTATTATTAACAAACCGTACTGGCAGATTGGACTTCAGCATTTGCCATGCTTTCATGACAAGGGTTCGTGCTGCTTGCTTGGCGACTGTTTAGTGACTTGGAGAACAGGATGGTTTCTTGGTTTTGGTGTTTTCCTACAACCTGTTACTTAAGAAATGCAAAGTTGTTATATGGAAAAGGGTCTTTTATAGCCAGGAATTAATTTTTATAAGTACTGGTTCCTGGAAGAATACAGTCCTCCTTGGCGTAGGTACATAAATGACTAGTAAGAGAGGCAAATGTATGTAAAGATTAAAATAAGAAGTTGACTACACTTAAGCTGTAGAGGAGGGAGGAGTTTGGTTTTGGGATTTCCCATTGTTAATCCTGAAGTGGAAGTCACAAAATTCTGCTGTGTGTATTTTTGCAAAATGGGTAGGCTTTTTTTCTGGTGAGTAGTGACAGCCACAGATGCTGCAGTGTGTGTGCGTCTGGTTTTAAAACATGAAATGAAGAAGTCTGCCCAACCTCTTTAACATTTCAGCATAATTGTGAATTCCCGTACTGTGCTGGCTTAGTCAGGCTGTGTTTTCTGGAATTACTTGCTGAAGTAGTTGGGCTGAAGTAAGAGACACCCATAATAATCTGTGTTCGTGAGGGAGATGAAATGATTGTGTAACTGCCTGTGTAGACAGGTAAATAAGGTGTAGCACTAGCAACGAAAAGTATTCTTGTATCGTTTCCCTTCCAGTGATAAAGGTTTAAGCTTGCCCCAAATGTGTGTTTTTCCGCTGCGAGAACGGGTTGCTTGTGGTTGCCCTCCCAGCTGGAAGAGTCGTAGCTGCCGTGGCTTGCTGTTCCATCTGGATAGGGCTGGGCTGGGAGCTTGGGATCTGTCATCCAAAATGAAGGGTCACGCACGGTGGAACTGGAGCAAGAAATCGGTGCTGCCTTTTCCCAGCGTGCTTGTGCGGATCTGGGAATCTTCTGGCTGCGGGAGTCTCCGAGAAGGTGCTGAGCCGTGGAAGTCGTTCTCGGGAACGTGGTGTTTGTGGGTTGAGTCGTGGAGGTCTGCGGGGATCTGCTGGGGGAGGAGAGGATGGGAAAATGCTGCCGTGGCTTTCGGCTGCTGACAGGGTAACGTGGTGGATGCGGTGAGGATGTCTCTTGGACCGCTGCTCTGCGGGTTTTGCAGCAGGGTTGCGTTTAGGGCTCTAGGGCTGTGTTTAGGGCTCCCTTTGTGCTCTTCCAGTCAGAAGACGGAAAGCTGGGTCGTGCAGTACCTCAGCGATGGGAATTACTCGCGTGTGATCAGCCTGCTTCGGAATACTGCTTCGATTTTGTCAGAGACTTTTTTTTTCCTGCAGGCAACTCAAAGCAGATTAGGAAGCAGGTTGTTTTCCCTCCTTAGTTGATTACTGGAGCTGTTTTATCCCGAGTGTGAAAAGCTGTGCGCGGATAACTGTTGGTAGTGAAAGCAACACCAAATTTGGAACCAGAAAGTTGGTAGCGTCGTCTCAGTGAGCGAGCAGTTCAGCTGGATGGAAATTTACAGGCAAGGTGATGCAGCTACCTGAGGCCTGCCAAGCAGCAGCGCTCCAAGGAGGGCAGCAAATCAGTGCTGCTTCTCTGCTGTGAAGCAGCTCCATGAGGTCAGCAGCTATGAAAGCTGGAATGCTTTGTTCTTCTGGTGGTTTTCCTGGCTCTAGCTGTCCCTGTGGCCACACATCCACGCTCGGAGAAGATATTTTGCCTGTGTGAGCCAACCGTGTTTGTTTCCCAGTGTTCTTACGAAATCCAGACCTGTGTTTCTTCCGCAGACTGCGAGCAGTACCCAGTCTTCGTGCTTGGTCAGGCCCCACGGTGAGGTTACTGCTTGCTCACCGCGTGTCCTGGCTACATGAAATGTGATGTCCTCAGTACGAAGTTAGAGTGCCGGTTTCAAAAGGTGAAATACTATGATGAGAAGTTAGCACCCTTAATATCAGAGAAGCTGTTTTTAACACAAGCATTTGTGCCAGTATTCTGTTTTCTATTACGACTTGCAAAAGATGGAGTGAGGCAAGGGTTGATAGGGAGAGGAAGAATTGGTTTGAAAACTGCTGCAGCTAGGTGACCGTGTCCACACTGAAATGGTTTAATTCCTTCCGAAGTTGTGACTTAATTTTGAAATTTATGATGTCTGATGATTGTTTTTTAAATTTGGTGTTCACTGGTGGGTCATTGTGGCAGGGTTTTGGTTTTATCCTTGCTAGGTGAGATTTCTTGCAAGGGTTTTTACATTTGTGCTGTTCTCTCTAGCGGAATGAACTGTGATTTAAGAATTACTGTTGTACAGCGTGCGTGACTCCCCGCTGCCCCCTCCACCCGTGCCTGTCCTCGCACTAAGGGCTGTAATTTTCCTGAAGGTGTGATCTTCAACGGCGAAAACCTGTGAGAAAGAAACAGAAACACGCGTGCGTTTTGCCCCGTCTCCCTCGGTTCGTGCCACAGGCTGTGGCTGGAGCAGGCGCTGGCGTGCGTCCGTCAGCCGGGGCTGGCTCACCGCTCTGCACTAGGGGACTAGATACGCTCACTTCTGGTGTGAAATAGCAGCAATACAGGTTTAACAGTTTTTTTTATTGTTGGGAAATAGTGAAGGGGGGTAGACTTGGCGGCTGTTACGCCCAGTGCGGCAGGAGTACAGACCCTAGTTAGGTTGCTAAAAGTTTTTAGGGCTACTATGCTGCTAATTCTCTGTGTGGGAATCGGGGGTTTTTTCATGCTTTTGGGCTTTATGAGTACACTAAGTTTGTTGTACTGAAGAAAGCAAACTTCACAGGGCTTTTTGTCCTGCGTGGGTAATTCTGTGTTTAGATATTGTGTATTAATATTCTCCCAAAAAATATGAGAACTGGAGTTGGGGATATTTGTTTTGTTTTGGGGCCGGGGTTTACTTTGCAGTTCCTTGGAAGGCAGGGATAGTTTGTGAAGTGCGGGAGGGCAGAGAGCTCAGTGACAGCTTTGTGTGTGTGGCAGGAGTTTCTGGTAGCTGTACCCTGCGCGTTGTCAGTGAGGATCAGGCGCGTGGAGTGTTTGTGCTTTTGTTCAGAGCTGCTGCTGCTTTGATAAAGGTGGTGCCTCCTCATTGCACAACAGTAGTTCTGTGTCTCTCTGAAACGCCTGATTGAAGCATTTCATAAGCAGTGCTTTTTAATTTTTAATTCTCCGTGGGAGACTGAGGAGTCTTGTCCCCATTGCGCAAATGGGGAAATAGACACGGAAAAAAATGAAATTACTTTCACATCCTCTGAAGCCGGACTGATTGCAAGTCTGGGTATCGACTGGAGAAGTTAGGTGCCGAGTGCCAGATGGGAGGTGGTGTGAGCTGGGTGCCTGGCTCTTCGTTGTTCCTTGTAGCACTTCCTTCGTGGGATTTACAGCAAACAGCAGTGGGGAATTTGCAGAAGGATTGCGTGGGCACACGGTAGTACACAGAAAGTATTGTGATTATTGGGAATGTTTTTGAAACACTAGTATACTTTTTCGATTCACACAGTTCTTTGTGTCATTAAAAAAATGTTCTAAGGCATTTGACATCGTTTAAAGGTAGATACGTTGTCATTACGTATTTAAATGATTTCAGCACTGAAAGGCACAGCAGAATTACCGTGTTGCTAAATGACTGCATCTCTGTGTTGGCATAACATTGTCCACAGCGTCGGGGAAAGGGAGGTGTGACGTTTTTAAGAACTTGTTTTCTAAGCTGCCATACTTAAATAGTGAATTAAATAACGTGTAGGCAAACCTGACAGTACCTTTGCACAGCATTGGTCGCTTTGGGATCTCTGTGCCCTCCTGTAAAAGCTGGGAAAAGGGGTTAAAGATTACGTTTTTACTTTGCTAGGGGAGACAGTTTCCATTTAACAGTTCCTGTATTATGTCAGGTATCAACTGAATAGTAGGTAGACAGTAAATGAATTTGGTTTAGTGTGTTTTGCTTTTTTAGTATTGCTGAATTTGTGTGTTTACATGAAAAACAAATATTGCTGGAAGATAATGTCACGGTGAGAGCCTGATGGCTTTTGCAAGCACCTACACCTTTTGTACAACATTTTTTCCTAGTTTATAGTGCTTCAATTGCATTGGGTGATTAAAAATGGTCCAAATGGTCCAAAAATACTTTCCGTACATCTGGAAACAATTTCTTTTTTCCCATTTGTGTCTCTGCTTGTGTATAAATGCTTCAGTCTTATAAATGTACAGAAGTGCGTTACGGGTTAGTAACTCTTGGAAAAGATGCTTCTTGACTTCTTGACCCCCCTAGTTTTGGGGGGTTTTTTTGTAACATATTCCAGAGTTGTTTTTTTGTGTAGATAGGTAATGATGTGATCATACAATTAAGAAGATGGGTCAAGTTGTTCACTGTACTTTTAAACTAAAGGACTGAAAGGCACTACAGAGCTGCACGCCGCTCCTGTGACGCCCTGCCTACTTCAATGTGCAGGAGACAAGATAAGGGGTTTTTCTGCAGGGAGCCTGCAATCGCAAGGGCTTGACAGAACCCACCAACACAGCAGTGTTAGGTCTTGAAGTGGCGCTGGAAAGTCTCAAAACTTGAAAATCAAAAGTTCGAGTGGTAGAAGTTAGGATAGGTAAAATGAAATGCTCCAAATTATCTCAAATTAGGCATCAAATAAAAGATTAGATTTAGGATCCTTTTGTATTCTACAGCCACAGTGATCTTCGTTTGATGATGTGTCCCAGGAAAGGCACAGACCTGCCTTTTTTCTCCTTTCCTTGTCTAGTGGAAAGATTCGTCGTTATCGGTGGTCAGACTGCTAACGGGGCTTTTTTTACATGAGGTTTTTCTGCAGTTAGATTTCAGGCTGTTCTTTTAAGGGCTCCTAGGTTTAACAATATGAAATAATTTTGTTGTTGCTGCAGTTTTCTCTTGTGCCTGCCGTTCTTTTGACGAGGGCTTTTTCTGTCGGTGCCTTGTATTTCTTATTCTTCAGTCACACTGTCATAGAAATGCAATGCTGTTGCTGCTGCTGCTTACAATGAGAGGGGTTTTGTGGGGAGCGTATGGAAGACCACTGACTGTGAAATATGATCTGGAACCCATTCCAAAGAAGGATTTTTATCACAAAAAAGGCTTTTAAAAGAAACTATTATTATATCCCAAGAATACATTTGTTGTAACTGTTATAAGGAAATGATATGTTACTAATATCAAGTTTTCTGAATCCACATAGAAAAAATGTATCCGTTGCCTGTTCATGAAATGAACACTTGGAATAACTGCTGGTTGTGATGGGAACTCTTTATTTTGCTTTAATTTTTGTAGAAGAAAGCAGGTGCAGGGTGTGGCGTGGTAGGTGTTGAAAGACTTCGTCAGGAGTGGGCTCTCTGTTACAAGACTGTACAGAATGTTCTGATAAGGTAGAAGCAGCTCAGATTTATAGATTATAATAGTAAAGCTGTTACCAAACGTGAGATTTGATTTAATATTTATTTGCTGTGAGCTCTGGACAAAATCCATGTCTTAGTTTTCTTTTTCTTTTGTTTTTCTCTCCCAGTAAACATAATTTCTGCCAGGCAATTAACTGGATGTGGACGTTTCAGCCACTTGTTCCCAACATCCACCTACCAACACATGAAAATGCATAAGAGGATTTTGGGACATCTATCTTCAGTTTATTGTATAGCCTTTGATCGCAGTGGGAGAAGAATTTTTACAGTAAGTTTAAAAATTGTACTTTTCTTGGAAGATTGCTTTGCTTGGTTTGATTTCTTTCTTTCCTGAGTCACTCATTGCCTCTCAGTTACCGAATGAGATGCAGACAGGACTTGCAGAAAAAGAAAGGAACAAAATTCTTGAAATGTATGGAAACCCCGTCTCTTTCTATGCTAATTTTCACTTTTCACTTGACTTAGTATTTTGAAATTGCTCACAGCTCCGGTAGACTGAAACTTAGTCAGCTCTTTGCTTCCCCATGTAGAACCTTACAGCAGGGATGTTCCGGTCCGGAGCTTGCAGCTCCCGCTTGAGACACGTGCTCGTTTTTCTTTCTTTATCGTCTTTCTTGCTGAATGCCACCTGCAGTATTCTGGGATTTGGAATTAATTTACATGCTGCTTGCTGGGTTAAATCTTAACACTTTCATTAAAACTACACTTTACCTTTTGATAACGTTGGAAATGCTGGCAATCCTCTCCTTACACTTCAAAAAAACTTGATGATAAGTAGACCACCTCATTACCTCACCTGCAATTTACTGCTCTACTAAATTTTCTTTCTAGAATTTGTAGTGTATCAATGAATACGTGAATATTATTGTAAGTTTTTCTCCAGAATACGTTAACATACATTTCTGTGATACAGCCCTTGCTTTTTGTTGAACATATTAAAAAATCAACAGATTTTTCAAATTAATAAGGCAGCTTTTAACAGTTAATGTTAATCCCCGTCTCATCTTTGCCCTCGTCTATTTATCACTAGGCGTTTAGAAACAGATTACCTGGCAGGCTAATTGTTGTCTTTGTGTGCTTGCTAGCTTCTGCACTCATTATAAATTGGTTAAATGGAGATGTTGTTAAGGTAATTACTCTGGGTCACTGTGAGGGTCTTTCCATTTTTGTTTCCACCATAAAGAAATCTTTCTTATCTGCTGTTATGAAGAGCTGAAAGTGATTTGTGTTCCAATTCAGCTGCAATTAATTAAATATAATTTAAAGACAAATGATGTTGACATTGCAGTTAGTTTAATTGTGTTATGTTTCGGAATATATAGTGGCAATCCTAGCCACTAGTGTCAGCATTTTTTGTAGTATCTGAATAGTGGAAAGGTCTGAACTGTCTAAAAATTCCTGGCAATATTGGGATTGAGTATGAAATCATGTAGCTGTAACTATGGGTAAAAATATTTGACAGTGATCTGCGTTGGATATGCTTTTGAATTGTGTCCTGTCCTGAACTGAATTCCCACTGGCGTAGTATTCTTTCGGTTGCACGTGGTGTTGCACGGTTTCTCTCTTTGAGTGGTCCAACTTTCCTCCGTTGGCAAAAACCGAACCTCACGGTGCAGCTGCCTTTCCGCTCCAGGAGCACGGCAGAGGCTCCGAGATCCCTCGGATGCTGAAGTGCTTTTTTGCCTTAGAGCTGAAGTCTTAATGATCACTTTGATTTTACTACTGCTTTGATCTGGCTCACACAGATAAATATGACCGTTGGTGGTATATAATTAAACACTTTATCTTCTGAAATTTACCTTAATTATTACTGAACTGTATGGAGAGGAGTTAAGTTAGCAGCGGTGGTCATATCTTAGCGTGAAACATAGGACAGTGGCTTCTGTTTTATAAATATCTAAATCCTTGGCCCCACGAGATGATCCCCAAACTCAGATGGTTGTGCCTCTGTGGAACCCCACAGAAGTTGTTCTGCTGGCAGGTTCATGGTGCGGTGGTGTTGTAGATGCTTGTTCCTCTACAGTGTACGCGTGTGTTATGTACACAGAACATACCATCTCATATAATCTTTGGACATTTTTGTGTGGCATTAGGGGTCAGATGATTGTTTGGTCAAAATCTGGGCTACAGATGACGGGCGTCTGCTCTCGACATTGCGAGGACACTCGGCTGAAATTTCTGACATGGCCGTGAACTACGAGAACACGCTGCTTGCTGCGGGCAGTTGTGACAAAGTAGTGCGAGTCTGGTGTCTGCGAACCTGTGCCCCGGTCGCAGTGCTGCAGGGCCATTCAGCTTCCATTACTTCCATACAGGTGAGGAACGACCTTTTTTTCTTAAACCCTGGAATTAAAACAGTAAGAAGAGATGTGGATTAGCAATCAGGGATAAAAATTATCTTTTCATCTGTGTTTGGTGTAGATTTGCCCCAGCTTGAGGGTGGTGTTCCCTGTCCATAGAGAATGTTTATTTTTCACAGGAATACTAAAAATCAGCTAAAAATCCTTACTCCACCTTTCTTATTTGCTCGTTATCTTGGCCTGTGCTGTGAGGAGCTGTTCTGGGTGTTGTAGCATCCGTAGGCGCTGCAGCAGCCACAGTACAGCACAGAGCAGAGCCTGCAGAGCGTCTGTGCTTGTGCCGTGCGGCTTCAGCTGGTGGCAAGCGCCCAGCGAGCGACAGCGGAGCAGGACAAAAAATGACTCAACTGCCAGCACTCGGTTCTCTGGCGGTGGCACAGTCAGTAATGGCTAGTAATTTGCAGTTTATTTGCTTTAAAAAAACCCCGCAACAGCCAGGCAGAAACCTCCAGCAACCGAAAATTCCCGGATCAGAAAGACAATCCCTGCTATCTGGCAGGTTATGCACGTAGAGGGGAGAACGAGTGGGGATGTCTGGCTCCGAATCCCTCTCCTCTGGAGCCTTGCTGCCTTTGATTCATCACGGTCTGCTCCAGCGTGCCGGGAGTCCCTGGGAGCCTCATTTCTCCCCCTCGTGCCTATGCTTCCAATTTCGTCTCATTTTAACTATGCCGCAAGTTAGTTACCATAAGGTGATTGTTTTGGAGATGTAGTTTGCAGCTTGGTTTTGTGTTATTTGTTTGTGTTTATATACATCACAGAATCACAGAATGGTCGGGGTTGGAAGGGACCTCTGTGGGTCACCCAGCCCAACCCCCTGCCCAAGCAGGGTCACCCAGAGCAGGCTGCACAGCACCGCGTCCAGGCGGGGCTGGAATATCTCCAGAGAAGGAGACTCCACAGCCCCTCTGGGCAGCCTGGGCCAGGGCTCCGTCACCCTCAGAGGGAAGAAGTTCTTCCTCGTGTTCAGCTGGAACTTCCCAGGCTTCAGTTTGTGCCCGTTGCCCCTTGTCCTGTCACTGGGAATCACTGGAAAGAGTCTGGCCCCGTCCTCCTGACCCCCACCCTGCAGATATTTATGGGCATTTCTAAGGTCCCCTCTCAGCCTTCTCTTCTCCAGGCTGAACAAGCCCAGCTCCCTCAGCCTCTCCTCATAGGAGAGATGCTCCAGTCCACAAGCATTTTGTAAAACTCTGGTAATTTAGAAAATAGTCGCGATCGGTCGTGGCTTTTCGAGGAAACAGCGTTGGATCCCATCATCAAAAATCAGGTAGCCAGAGGACTGAAGTTATTGCTGCAGTTATGAAATTAAAGCAAGAGGCTTTGGGATGAAAAGCTATCCGACTCCTTCGAGAGGCAGAGGAGAGGTTCGGGGTGGGCAGGGGTCCTGCTGTGCTTCTCTTCTTCGTTTGGCCTGGATGCAGGGATCATTTTTGTCTTTGTTACCATGTTTGATCCAATTCTGTCCTGGAAGGAAGTATTTCCTCATCTGCTTGTCCCATCAAAAGGGTCTAGGCTTGTTTCGTTTCTCCAATTTACTAACTTTTGTGTGGTAGAAACAAAGGCTTGCTGGTCAGAACATAGGTATTTTCCGTTCCTCAGCTTTGTTTTTGCGGAAGTTCAGATCCTGTGCTCATGCCCGGTGCGGCTCGCTCTGCTCACGGGGAGAAAGGCAATACGTTCGGGAAAAAATTCGTGTCAATGGCTGTTTGCAAGTTTCCAGCGTGTAGGGGGAGAAAGAAATTAGCTGGTTTAACTGTTACGACTTTTTTTTAGTTCTCTCCAGCAAGGAAAGGAACAACGCGATACCTCACTTCTACTGGTGCTGACGGAACAATCTGTTTCTGGCAGTGGCATGCGAACACCATGAAATTTAAGTAAGCCTCTTTAGATAATTATAAATATCTGAAATAAGGAACGAATTTGTTTTAAGGTTTAGCGTGGAGAGGAGCGCTGGGATAATTAAGTAAGGGCGTGTTCTTTCTCGGTGAACAAGTTTCTTGGGAGGTGTTCTCCCGCAGACGTGCTGGTGGCCCACTGTGCCCACGCCAGCGCGTGGGGCTTGCTTACGCGTGTTGTGGGGTCTGTGGCACTACAGCCCGGGGGGAGGCAGCCAGCAGGGCTGTTGTTTCTGGATTTTGTGCTTTGCAAGCCAGTGTTGTGGAAGAACTTTCAGCTTTTATGTTTAGGACTAAATCCTTGTGCAAAATACCCAGGCAGAAGAATTTCTTTGCTTTTAATCCGAAGAACGTACGTATGTAGAAACTTAAACCCATACTTAACAGGCAGTAAATGCTATTAGAATAATGACTTGCCAGGTTCTGTTTTAAATAGATTTGAATTGATGAGTATCATTATAAACAAAGTCTTTTCAATACATAAAGTGATGGTTTTCTTACTAGAAGAAGGAAGAAAATTACTAAAATCAAAAGTAAATTCTAGCAAATTTTGGTGAGAATTCAGAAATTAAGAGATATAGGATGGGTGTATTGACCTCAACCTGCAGAGCTGCAGTACACTGTTCTTGTTGAATGGCATTGGAATAAAGTAATGAAAAATAAAAACGTTGTGTCGTTGCATATAGGGATCGCCCTGTAAAGTTTGCAGAGAGGTCCCGGCCCGGTGTCCAGATATCTTGTTCGTCTTTCAGTTCCGGTACGTATGCATTGTCTGTCGGGTAGCTGAAGGTATTGTGTGAACTAGAATTCCTTTCCTGTCGGGACTGTTACCTCTTTTTAAATACAAATGGTATTAAACCCTTTTTCAGTTAATTATAGCCCTGTCAAATTGTGATTGTTTGAAATCTTCCATGCTAAGCATCTGCCTCAAGCTGCTGCTTCTCTCTTTTTTTTTTTTGTAATTCAGGCTAAAATGTCTTGGCCACTTCCAAGGAAGACTATGCTTTCAGTCTCTTGTTTTGCACATTAGAGATTTTTCTTTGTAATGTGCTTTTAAGGTGTTACCCTGTAAAGTTTTGGAGTGAAAAGTTCTTGAAATCTGGCGGACAGGTGGCCCCCGTTCAGAGGTTACACTTTTGCTAATCCTTCAAATTTGACTAAGTTCTAGGAAGGGCAATGCAATGTGTTGGAAAAGATCAGCTTAACTGACATCCTTTGCTGCAGCTTCGAATTCTCAAAAATAGCGATGTTTACAAGCCAAATTATGTAATTTCTCATTCATTTTTGCAAGCTGAAATTGAGAGCTATTCTAGAGCCATGTGAGTCTTGCCCACGTTCCTTTTTTAAAACGAGAAATCCTGAAATTACTAAAGCCGTGAACGGCACAGTAGTGCCTTTTTTGTGCAAAATTGGCAGTAGAACAAACATTACAAGAAAGTAGCTTAATCACTGACTCCCAGTTCAGCTGTAATTTCTCTGATGTGCTTCAAATAGATGTTGAAGATGGATTTAAAGATTTTGTTTGATATTTGCCAGTGAGGATATTAAACTGTTCCCTGTCTAATTTTCCTGCGTCGGCTGGCGGAGAGCGCTGTGGTAATTTCTGAGGGAAAGCAGAGCAGTTTGTTGGATGAATGTTGTAACTTGCAATCTTCCCTTCCTTTGGTCGGAAGGGTTTGGAGCTGGAGAATGTTGTAGAGCTCATGGTTGTGGCGAAGCTGGTGCGGTCTGAGAAGGTACAGCTCAAAGTAGAAGTTGTCAGAGTTAATTTCTCTGTTCAGGACATTTGTTTTGATGACACTGAAATTTTCTGTTTAAAACTAGTTTGCTGCTTTGACCATAAAGCAGTAATTAAAATTAGTTGTTCCTTGGATGGCCTTTGTCTCACAGAGAACGCTGTCTCTCTTAGGTGGCATGTTCATTGCAACGGGTAGTACTGACCACGTGATAAGAATTTATTATTTGGGCTCGGAATCTCCGGAGAAAATGGCGGAGTTAGAGTCTCATACGGTAAGAGACAACTGGAAAGAAATCTTCTTTTTCCCCTCGCTTTACCTTATTTCAGGAACTTAGGTTTTGTACATCCTATTTGGCTTGTTCTCTGTCTTTCAAATTTAGTTGGCTCTCAACACTGGGGTATTTAAGTGCCTGGAAATTTGAGGTGCAGTTATTTTTAAATTCCTCTGAGGCAGGAGATGCGTGCAGAACATGCTTTATGGATTTCATTCCCCCAGGAAACTGAGGCACGAGGTGATTTTCCCATATTCTTAAAGAAAGTCTGTGTTGGAATGAGGAATTAAAGCAGTTTTCATGCACAATGTCATTTTTCCTATTAAATTTACTGTTGAGCATTTGACTTTATTTGTGGACACCAATCCACAGAACAAGAAAAAACAAAGTCATTCTGGTTTTAGGGTGTGCAGTCAAACTTTACATCGTGATGGCAATTTCATTTAGAAAAGAAAGCTTAAGAGCATCCTTTCTCAGGTAGTGCAGAAGGGTTCTCATAAAAATTCAAATGATTTTAAATATCTGTACCATGACTTTCAATGTTAGTTTTCAAGTTTGAGTCTTGAGAGCTTTTATTCAAACCATTGAGCGTCTCAGTTTTAATGAAAGCCCATAAAGAAGCGTCACTAAACCAGTATCAAATCTTTCTTCATTTCTTGGTCGTTACCGAGAGCAGGTGGTGATTGCATTATTTGCTATATGTATGGTAAACAATATATCAGAAGAGCAAGCTTATAGCAGTGCTGATAGGGCTGTCACTTGCGAGGAGTTGGGAGCATTTATCTTTGAGCCTTAATAGCCTGGCTCCCACCTTAACAAGATTTTATGGGTTAAGGCTGAGGTCTAAATTGATTCACTGAGCTTCAAGGGCAGTCGTGGGTCTCACATTTGAGTCTCAGAGCTCCAAGCCAACAAACCCAACAAGTATTTTGCTCACAAAAGCAAAACTGTTTTCTATATTCAGCAGTTCAGGTTTGGAGTAAATTGTCATTCCTTTAATTTTTTGGAGCGTGCTCTTCTGAATACAACTGACTGCTGTCAGCCTGCCCTTGAAACAGTCCCCAACTGGACACTTGGTTATCGGGAACTAGAGACGTCAGCGGGAGTGAAGATAACAAGTGCCCGTAGCCAACACAAGTATTTAGCAAAATAAAAAAAAGGGGCAAACCGTGTCTAAAAGCTAGCATTTGTTTCTCCACGACTTAAAAGTGGAAATGAAGCCAAGGTTTGCATTTTTTGGATGAAAGGTTTTGATGCGCTTTAATGCTAGGTCTACAAATTGCAAACCTGCTGTCATCCATTCTTCGGTTAAGGCGTTCTTTCTCCGCCTTGCCGAGTGCTGTAGCTACGAGGCCTCGTGAGCTCCCACCGTTCGTTATCGCTGTTAAGGCTGCGGCGTGTGAAGGGTGCAGGGTCTCCCCGAAAGCCGGCCCCAGCGTGCTCCGGCAGAGCTGAGCTGCTTCTGGAGCAACGCGAAGCCGTAGCCTCTCTGCAGTGTCTAACACAGTGTGTCTGGGGAAGTTTTAACCTCAAGTGGCACTGCTCCCTGCTTGAATTTGTCAGACAGTATGGTGTAGGAGATGTATGGGAAGGTGCAATTAGTTAAAGAGGAGCTCATCATTACGGTCTTTTCGGAGGAGTGTTTCAGCCTACAAATCACTTACTGCTGTTTTTTTCCTCCCTTCTGTTTAGGACAAAGTGGTTGCCGTCCAGTTCTGTAACAATGGTGACAGGTGAGTGGCTGTCCTGGGATTTTGACATGACAAGTGTGGTATTTAATTTTCCAAATCACTTTTCAGAGAAAATTTGGTGCGACAGGAAGACCGTTCATGGGCTCTTGTTAATCTTAGACCAATTGTTTGAAGTAGATTGCAAGGTGTGTGCCATATCCACAGACTTGGACCTGCTCTCCTCTGCCGTAACAACAGGAACGTTCTGTAGCTGTGCTTTTGTTTTGGGTGTTTTTAAACTGAGCAAATTGGAAACCAAATTTTGTATCCTTTCTGTGCAAGTGTCTTACTTCACAGGTAGCCTTGTTAAGTACAGAAAGGGTTACTTCTGGAGTAAGAGCATTAGAGTAAATGTAGTTCCAAGCAACAGTTAGAACTGTTACAGATACGCAGACAGTCAAGTAATTCTGCAAGGAGCTCTGGTCTGGTCTTCACTGAAGGAGCCTTTCTTGCAAGGTGCTTTTACATGGTAAAATGGCAATAACACCTGAGTGTATTTGTTGTTTATAATGGGATCAGGAATTTGGTTTCTCGATTTCTTTTCTTTGTTACTTTTTCTTAACTAGAATATCAGGTTACATATAGGGGGGAAAAAAAAAGCTTGTTGGCTTTATCATTTCAGTCCTGTTAGAGCAAGTTGAAAAATAGCTACATATACATAGTTACTTATCTGTGTGGTGCTTGTCTGAGTTGGTGACTTCTGGGCATCCTTTTTTCTGGAGCTGCAGGAAGCGGAGGGGTGGCACGGTGACCGTACCGCTCGTCTGCATGCCGGGGCTGATGGCCAAGGGGAGGCCGAGTGACAGTAGCACTGCAGGTAGCTGCTGCATTCAAAAGAGTTACGTTTCCCTTGTTTCTGTGCTGGGGCACAGAGGAGGAAGCTGCTTTACCTCTTGATCAACTGCTCTCGCTGTGTCCTCTCTGTAGTAAGCAGTACAGGGATGTGACACTGGCTTCCAAAGACGTATGCTCGTGGATGAGCATCTGAGCAGTGTCATCTGCCCCGACCGAAAGGGTGTACCAACTCAGTGCAGTCATTGTGAAAAGAAGATAAACATGAAAGGGGAAATAAAACTTGGTGTGTTGTCGGAAATGAGATGGGAGGAAATCAAGGAACTGATGGTGTCTAAATGCTGAGTGTCGTGCGTAAGGAAAACGAGGAGCTGTAGAGCTGCCTTGTACCTTGGAGGGGTTTTTTCCCATTACGTCACTGTGCTCTTATTTGTGATCCAAATGACGATCATGTTGAAGCCGATAGTGTTATTGATAGATTATGTATATGTTGGGGTTTTTTTTGTTAAAATTTACTTCTCTTGCATATGTTTTCTGTATCTTTTATACCAGCTGGGGACCAAGGAAGCAGCCAGTGATTAGCATATTTTGAAAACATTTTCTGAATAATATGACATTGCTGATATGTTGCTGAAACTTAAGGCCATCCACCCTGTACTGTCTGTCTGATTTAATTCTGTGGTGAATGATTTCTTCTGCAGGCCCTCTCTGGGCACACTGAATAAGCAAGTTGTCTCTTCTGGTGCTCAGAGTTCTGAAAAACATGGGAAGAGTGTTTGTTTTCATACACACGCTCACAGTTCCCAAGAGCTCAACTTCTGTCATGTTCTACAGTGATAAAAGTGGTACGATGAATAACCAAGCCCTCATCCCTCATCTTGTGGGGTTTTTTTTTTTTAACTCTTGAAGTAAGAGAAAACCCCACCCCAAAACCCCAATTTATTTCCCAGGGGGAATAAGCAAAGAACAGCTCTTCAGTGGGATGTAAAGGTGCGGTTGATCCTCACATCCCACATTTGGATCCAGTCTATTTAGTAGATAGAATTCCCTTGCTTAATTTGTCTGCATTTGAGGGTAAAACTTTCCTTTACATAGGTTCTTCTCATTGCAGTTGTTTGGCTTTTCACAAGGATTTCCATGGTTTGTGTAATACTTTGGTCGTGTCCTACCCTACTTTTGTGGTGTCTCCTTGCAAGCCCCTATCTTTAGCCTTCACCGAGTCACCGGTGTGTCGGGATAGCTGAACGTCACCAAGCGTGATATTCAAAGGGTGAATCTTAACATTTCCTGGAGCGAAGGCTGTGTGAGCCTGTGTTCGTTTGTGTGACTCTCGAGGAGCCACAGTACTTCCTGTCGCTGGTTTCTGGCCCTGAGGATACGGGACAGTTGCTCTACACGCCCGTCGCGTTCTCTCTGAGCTCGCACTCCTCGGCTGCTGCCACCTCTCCAGAACCGGTCACAGAGGCACAGTCTTAAAAACTGTGGGTCTCGATCAGTTCATTGGGCTGCTTTATTCTTCGTAATAGTTTACTTACCTCTGACGACGTACCTGGCAAATGCGTGAATTTCTAGGCAAACAGGTGAATGCCCAGTTAATTAGTTTAGATGATAACAGTAATCCCGTGGTCTTAAAACTTATGAAGTGAACCATTCCAACCTGCAGAGCCCTCTGTTTTTGAAACTCTGCAAAGTCAGGATGCCGTCTCTTACGTCGCAATTAAAGTCAGGATGCTCATGATAAAACACGTAAAGGTGCCTGCGTGTCGAACTTCTGCAGCACGGCTGTGGTGGGGAGCGGCCTGGCCAGCTTTGATCAGCGTCTCCACGTAAAAGCTTTTGGGCCCACTTTTGCTCATATTCCTTATTTCGCTTGGCAGGAGGGTTAAGGGATGTGGGCAAGAGGAGCCTGCCAAGCAAAGCTGTGGCTTTGCCAGTGGAACTGCACCTGCAGTCGGAGGTCTTGGTGGTGTAAATGTGTGTGGGAACGTACCGGTAGGATTGTACCGACGGTTCCTGCTGAGCAGCGTGAGAGCACGGCCTCCCGGGGGGTGTCGGGGCGCGGGGTCGCTGAGAACTCCGCTCGTGTGCTGCAGTGATGCTTCTGGTGGAAAAGCCATAGCTTCCTTTTTATTTCAATGTGAAGAAGTAAAAATAAAAATAAAATGAACGTCACAAGCATTTTTAAACCCTTTTTAATCATGATGAAAAAAATTAGATCAGGGAAACTGAAAAGGTGAAACAATGACTTATTAAAATAGAATTGAATAGGCTTGCCTTTTGACAGTAATTCAGTATATAAATGGAATCTGCTTTTAAAGGTGTTGGCCGTCCTGTGAAAAGGTATTACTTTTGAGGAGCTTTTTTTTTAAATTTCTCAAGAACAATGGTTTCTGTGACACTGGCAGCCAAAGCACGACGATGTAGTTCAGTGCATTTGCTGGATGCTTGAATTTTTTAAACAAGGGGGAGCTTAAAAATGAAAATACTCATGTTCAGGTTCACAGGCAGGGCTACCTACCTGCGTTCAGCTTGGGCATTTCTCTTCTCTGTCTTCACCCTCTCCCTGAGTTAATGTATTATAATTTATGCCAGACTCCTGGCATGCCATTTCTTTTTCTTTGCTGCCACTATGAACTGCTCAAGGGATTTGCTGATGTCATTAGAAAGGGAATGTGCAGCTTGTATGAATTACGACATTGAAGTCATTCCAAGGCCATCTGCTAGCTGTAGCCAAATGTAATTAATGTGGTGGAATACAGACTCTTTTGTGCCGTACAATATCTGATATGAAAATTGTAACCTCGCTGTCTTTTAATTACATTCCCTAGATCAGAGATACACAAACAATATAAAGAAGAAGTGCTGAAAAAAGATGAAATACCTCTCGCTTCTGTGCTGGTGTGAGCGGGCGTGCTCGTGGCTTGCCGGCGTTTTGTAGCTGCCGGTTTCCTGTGGCAGTGGTTCGTGGGTATTTTAGGAGCTGTTAAACAGGCCTATGTGTGGGCATATCTAGAGCAGGACAAGTGCATATAGACAAGGATACACTTCCAAATATATATATATACATATATGTATACTTGTGTACAGGTGCACACATGCATGGTGGTTGCAGAGCAACATAAAAGCAAGCGCTTGTCGCAACCTTTCCTAAGGTGGATGGCAGCCCTCTGCCGAGCTCCTGAATATTCTTGCCACAGGATTTAGCATGCCCACACTGTTGCTGAGGTTGGAAAACTCCGTAGCAGAGCTACTGAAGAGCAAGAAAATGCAGCCCTGTGATGGGCATGTGGGTATTAGACCAAAAGCAGCGGTAACTTATCCTTATTCGGAATTTCATGACTTTTTTTTTTCTTTTTTTTCCTCAGCTTAAGATTTGTCAGTGGAAGCAGAGATGGAACAGCAAGAATATGGCACTATCAGCAGCAAGACTGGAAGAGTGTGGTCCTGGATATGGCTACTAAAATGACAGGGTAAACCAAACCAAACCAGAACACACTGCATAGCCACATGCGTGCAAAACAAAATCTTCCATCATATTGAAAACTATTTATTTACTGCCATTCTGAGTTAATTTCAGTGCGTGTTCTTTGTCTGCTGAAAATGCCACGGCTCTAGCTGCTAAGTTACACAGTTAATTAGCCCCCAAAAGATAATATTAATACGTTAGTAGTTCCCTACTGTAATGGTTGGGAAATATTTTGTTTTTTACGTGTGAAGTAAGACTGTCAAATAGAGTTCATCTCATGGAAAGATACTATAGCAGAACCTCGTTGACCGTATGCTGACCTACAAGTTTCTTGAAAAATGTCTGAAACAACTGTTGGTTTCTGTCATCTCTCAGCCAAGTTCAGAGTAGCAGCTGCCACAATGAGTGTCCTCAGGTCGTTACTGTTTATTTTATGTTATATGCTCAGCTATGTAATACGTAATCTCCAGATGGCTTCTTAACATTGTATTTTTGCGTAAGTTTTCAAGTAAGAGATGAAATATGGTGATTTGGTTCTTGGGTTCAGTTAGGGTTTCCAGTTTTTCTTTCTGAGATCCTCAGGTGACTTCCTGAAGTGGCCTTGTAATAGAATATGCACAATACCAAAAAGCAGAAATGGAGAAATCCATTAGGCATTTTGCTTTGCAGAATTCTTTATATTTCATATGGTTACATTTTTAATAAGGTAGCTGTCAAAGTATGATTTGAATTTATTTAGCAGTTCTTGCTCAAGATAGAGTTTACTCGTGTTGATGACTGATAAGAATAATGCCTTGGAGCAAAAAACTTAATAGAACTGAATTGCTTGAAAGAAAGAATTGGGGTAGGCGAGGATCATCGCTTCAGAAGAACAGAAGTGAGACTTTTGCTTTTGAAGGAAATAAAACTCTTTAAATCTTAGTGGTACTGAATATTTCCTGCATCTGTTTTTCACTGCTGCGGAAGCCATCCTTCGTTCTCCTGTATTAGCCAGCAGTCACAGTGGTGGCAGCCATGCTCTCCCTAATTTCATACTTACTTATTGCTGTTTAGTGTTTCTGCATGTAGTTACTGGTTTATTTCTTCTTTAAATTATGAATTTCCTTAGAAACAATGTAGCATCTGGGGAGGACAAGGTGACTAAACTGAAGGTTACTATGGTGGCTTGGGACAGATACGATGCCACTGTCATCACCGCAGTCAACAATTTCCTTCTCAAAGTGTGGAACTCGTCCACGGGGCAGCTTCTGCATAGCTTATCTGTGAGTAAAATTCAAGTGGGTAATCCCAAATTGTTACGGTTCAACTCTGAAATTGATCTGAGGCTAAGCTGCATCATCGTTCCCCCTGACGAGGAGTGGTTTGCCCTGAAGCGTGCCACCCGTCCGACGCTTCTTGGGAGGGGTTGTGTGTCATGGGGAAAGGAGCTGGTGACCCCAGTGCTGCCAGGCCCTGGTGACCGCTGCCTGGCAAGGCAGCCCTTCGGAGGCCACCGTTCCTGCCCAGATCAGAGGGCTACAGCCATCCTCACTGCTGATTTCTCCTTCCTCCCCATCCCTCTTCATCTCAGCTGTGCTGAGCTACAGCCTGAGGCACTTACGAAGTGGGCAGTGACAATGCCAAGCCTCTGACAGAAATGGTGATGAAGTACAGACCCAGTTCTAGTCCAAGATCCAGTAAATTGAGCTGTCATGGGTGACTGCCTGAACTGAAAAGTCCTCACACGAAATACTGGCATGTTTGAAGGCATTACGTGGAGAAACATCTCTTGCTTTTCCACCCTGCTTTCATTGCAGGGTCACGATGATGAAGTTTTTGTTCTGGAGGCCCATCCGTTTGACCAAAGGATTGTGCTTTCGGCGGGTCACGATGGAAATATTTTTGTTTGGGATATAGACAAAGGAACAAAAATTCGCAATTATTTTAACATGGTAAGAATGATCAGGGAAGGGTTTGGGGGGGGGGTTTTGCAGGTTTGTGTAACACTGATCTTGAGGCAAAAGCAGATTTCATGATATACCTATTGTGACCAGTGTTACAAGAGGATTAGGGGAAAACTCCTACATATTAAACAGAAAACTCTGAACCCTTCAGTAAGCAACACCCAAGTATGTTTTTGCATATTGTAAGGGTAGCAGCAAGTCTTCCCTGGGATCTGCTACATCTGAATATTATTTGTGCAGATGGGTATGGCTATACCATGCAAAAGATCGCTCTACCTTGGGAGTCACTACAATGAAAACCAGTAAGCCTGACCATTCTGGCACAGTGCTGGGGTCTGGGAAACACCGTGCTTGGCGCTGCGCCGCATTTTGCTTAACGCGCCCGGTGCCAGGTCTGTTGGTTTGGTTCCAGCGCTGAGCGAACGCGGCTGTACTGCGTCAGGACCTGCGCTGGCCTCCTGGCACCTGGGGCTGTGAAACCTGCTTGGACGGAGCCAGGACGCGTCTCAGAGCTTTGGTGCAGGCTTGCCCTGTGTCTGCCGTTAACGTGAAGTGTAGACTTGTAGGTGGTTGTTTCACAACGTACATCAAAAGCTGCACTGAAGTTTCAGGACAAAGAGAAAATGCAAGGTGTTGACTTCATCATTCAGTGAAAGTTTAATTATTAAAGTGGAAAAAAAAAAAGGTGTAAATCCATCTTGAGTGAGGTGCAGATTTACACAGAATTAGGGTTAAATACTTGATGGAGCGCAGGTGAAATTTTTGTACAAACGCTCTTCTAGAGAAGGCGTGATTGTGAAGGGACTGCGCTGTGCTTGTGTGCAGATTGAGGGCCAAGGCCACGGAGCTGTTTTTGATTGCAAGTTCTCACCAGATGGACAGCATTTTGCCTGCACAGACTCTCACGGACATCTGCTACTATTTGGTTTTGGATGCAATAAATATTATGAAAAGGTGGGTTGAATGGATTTTAAACTCTTTTGCGTCTTGATCTGATTTTGTCTTAGAAGTATTTGTGTTACAGTTTATTCCCTCGCCCTGCCCCAAACAAAGTAGTAATTAGATCATGAAGCGGTTGCTGTTTACCTAAATCAAAAAGATTTAGACAAGAGAATCTCTATAGACAGGGGAACAAAGCATTAACTTCTGTCTCTTCGCCTCTGTTGGCATATTTTACCATTGAATTTTTGCATCAGGCCTTGATAATAAACCGCATTTGTGGTCGGAATCTGTTCTCTGTCATAACATTTCTTCTGCTGATCTGCAGTGTAGGAGTTGTGGTTTATGGGTATGGGAGCCATTCCAAAGCAGCAAGACAGCTGCAAATGATCGTTGATTTATTTACTAAATTGCTTTTCTTGCAGATTCCAGATCAGATGTTCTTTCATACGGATTACCGACCACTGATCCGTGATGCAAATAACTACGTGTTGGATGAACAGACTCAACAGGCTCCACATCTTATGCCTCCTCCGTTCCTGGTGGATGTTGATGGAAATCCTCATCCCACCAGATTCCAGCGGCTGGTACCAGGGAGGGAAAATTGCAAGGATGAACAACTTATTCCTCAGCTGGGATATGTAGCTAACGGTACGCTGTCTAAAACTCGTGCATAATACACGTATTGCACAGTAATGAGCACCAACTCGGTGGGGTGGTACTAGGAGGATTGATTTGTTTCAGTTGCCTTCTGTCATCAGTGATTTAAATTCAGTGTAGAGGTAGGAGAGGAGATGGGTTGGCTTTATGGTGTAAAGAAAGTGTAGGGAATCAGCTTGACTGGAGACAAGACAAGGAGACGGCAGTATTCCAAGATCTGTGGACTTCTACCAGGTGTATGGCAGCACGCTTGAAGAATTGTCCCATAAACCTCAGTGTAACTATGTGTATGAGTAAGGAAGCAGGAAGGTAAAGAAGACGTTGAAAAAATAGCTTTTGTTTCTTACAACACATTTCTTTTCATGTAGATAATAAATTTTTGCAAAACCCTGATCTCCACAAGAGGTCTTCCATTATTACCTACCAAAGCGTAGTTTCTTTTTCCTGTTTCTAAAGGTTTGGGTTTAGATTTTACGTGCAGTCTGTAATTTTAGGCTTTTGTTGTAACTTCTCTTTTAAACTTTACCTCCATTTATTACATGAGAGCAGAAGGCCAGCTGGTGATCAGATGTTTTGCAGAGCAGACAAATAATTGTGCAGTTTTGTATTTGAGTGTTTCTTTGGTGTTTAGTAAAACAGACATGAATAATTTTATAAGCAGTTGTGGCTTTGTTCTTGTCAAGGTGATGGTGAAGTGGTCGAACAAGTCATCGGACAGCAAACTAATGACCAGGATGAGAGCATCCTTGATGGAATGATCAGAGAACTACAGAGGGAGCAAGATCTGAGACTAATTAATGAAGGAGAAACTCTTCCAAACCCTCCACTCAACAGATCCCACTCTGTTAATGGAAGTACGTGTCCTTTGTTACCTCCGTCGTTTCTTTTCCTGAAGCACGGTGAGGTACTGCTCAGAGTGTGTTAGTGTGGGTTCCAGGACGGAGTCTTTGAGGACGCTTTTCTCTCTTGTTCTCATACACGTTGTTAACCTGTGTGGAGTAGCTGCATGTTCTGCTGATGCTAGCAGAGGAATTAAGTCTAAGGTGCAGCTGAGGGCACACAAGGGTCTAACCAGGCTGTACCTGATTACCTAGAACTATTAGGCTGTAAGTGTATCTGTTACAAACCTTTCCTAAAAAATGAAGTTCCCTGTATTGTCTTGATGTCACTTAGTGACTGCAGAGATGATACTTTGTAACTGCATAATGTCAAGATAACAGCATGTAATTAGCGAATGTCAATGACATGCAATGTTGTGACAGACTAATGGCTTCCTGTTGCAAGATAAATGCGAAGGCTGAGCATCAGTGTTTATAAAATAAACATGTCTGCTCTGTCTCAGTGTTTCCTTGGGAAGCCTGAGATTATTCTCCTGGTAAGTGTTCTGCTACTGTGATTCTTTTTTTTTTCATACACAAAGCGATTAAAAATTTAAACCAAACTCAATCAGACGTGGACAGCTGACTGTGAGGCAGCTGACGGAGTGCGGTTGGTCTAGCAGAGCAGGTGCTGCGGACTTGTGCTGCAAGTCGTCCTGAGCTTTTGAAGGATTTACACCCACTAATAAATTAGTTCTAGGTTAAATGACTGATTACACATTTGAATTAGATTTCCTGGCAAAGCTCATTAGGATTGCTAGATTTGGAATTGCTTGCCTTCAGATTGAAGAATGAATAGGAAAAATATTAGGGGAAAATGCTGAAAATACACTTTTGCTTTGGTCTGAGTTGATATTGTCAAGAAGGTGGCCTGGAAGCCAGCTTCAACTCACAAGAAGTCTTTTCTGCTGCTTCCGACAGGTTGATGTGTTGTGCAATCCCTGTTCTCAATTTTATTTGTATGTTCCCGTAGTTGTGTGAAAGGCAATTTCCAGATACGAGTAGTATGGAAAGTAAAGTAGTTACCTTACAGAACTTGCACTGAGCAGTGACTTTGCTCCATGAACTGCCCATTTGCGTGAGTTAACTGGAGTATGGTTAAAGTACCTGATATTTAAATAGCCAAATATTTTTGTATAGGTTTGCACAACTGTGAATGCAGTTTATTCATGCGTTAACCAGCTTTAAGCACGTGGAAATTGTGTTGGTGCATTCCCAAGCGATGAGAGAAGTTAAGGCAGTGGTGTAGGTGCTTCTGACATTTTCAGCCTATTTGTGTCACTTTGCTACCTAAAGTGTCTGTTTTCTCCCGGGTACGAAGCCGTGCGTTGTGGTGCCACCTGACGCAACGCCCAGAGCGGGAGCGGTGCCTGCGGCGCAGCAGAGACGCGTTCCAAACACAGCGCAAATGGAGCTGCCACAGAAACCTTACACCTGGCAGCAGGATTTAGGATGCGTGATCTCAGAGCCTTTGAACAGTTGACAAGATTTTGATTTGGTGGTCACTAAAGTGCCTTGGAAACTGTTCTCATAGATTATTTCCTTTGCTTGCCTCAGATGTCTCCAAGATGTAGGAAGCCACAATGATGTTACAGTAGCATGCGCATCTCCAGTAGTCGAAGGCCAAGACACAAAAATGTTCATCTGAAGCAAAAGGCAAAGCCACTTAACAGAGAATGTGTTGTTTATTGCCAAAAAAGAATCTCCATGCAGTCCTTCAGCTCTAAATTCTAGATTTTATTGATGGTTTATAGAAGTGAAGAAAAATCTTTTTTCTTCCTTAGCTCTTCGAAGTCCGGGTTTGGATGTTGCATCTCCACCAAACGTTGGTCTCCGGAGAAGCGGTCAGATTGAAGGGGTCCGGCAAATGCATCACAACGCTCCCCGAAGTCAGATGGCGACAGAGAGGGATCTCATGGCGTGGAGCAGGAGAGTAGTGGTGAACGAGCTTCCTCCAGGCATCAGCAAGTAAGGCGCGAAGTGAGACGGGAGAAAAAGATGAAATTGTATAATGTTTAACGATCCTTCCATATACCTGTTGCCAGTTTTAAAGAATGATTTTTCAGAAGTGTGTTGGCTTTTTTTTGTTTGTTTGCTTTGAAAGACAGGAATTAGGATTAGAGTGGTAGCCTCTGCTGGAGAGTTGAGAATAGTAATCCCTTCTCTTCGCAATTGAATCTTTCTTCGGTAGTTCACATATCGCTTTCTTCCTGAAGCTTTATTTAAAAAAACCATGAAAGTAATTTTAATACGTTTCAATTTTCTTGAAAATAATTATGCATGCTCAACTAATAAGTTTGCTTCCTTAACTTGTGATTCCAAGCGTGAAGTGTGTGTGGATGCTGCTAGGAGGACTTGTGCACAGATTTCTTATAGCAAGGGTACCAGAAGTATTTTAGTGTGTATATTAATGAGGCTGTCAAGTTACATGATGATGAATCGAATGAAATGGATGTTTCCTATGTGTAATTAGGGTCCAGGAAGAATGTCGAGCTGCCAAAGGTGAAATCGAAATCAATTTATACACTGTCGAAAAGAAGAGAAAGCCATCCCACACCTTACAACGGGTGAGTTAATTCACTGGAAGAGAGAACCCGGGTGTGAAGCAGGTCTGAGCACCGAGTGAAAAAAGACAAGCAAAAGACCAATTTTATTAAATGATTTAGGAGATCAATAGCACTAACAATTTCTCTGGCTCTCTGTCTTCCTGCTGTAACTGTGATGTAACTGTAATTTGCCTGTCCTTATAGTCTAGTGTGGAGATAGTGTCTATCCGTAAGGCTTCGGTAGGGGGAAGATGCTGGGAGAGGGAGAGAGCAGAGCCACAGTGGCTGTTCAGTTTGACTTGTGGAAACTAGGAGAAATATCAGAGGTGCCACACTTTTTTAAGTGGCTAGCTTTTATCTGATCTGGAGACTGCAGGTATTTCTTAGAAAAACTTCTGTTTCTCTATAACTTCCTTCCTAAAGACTGCTACTTTAAAAAGTGCAATGGATATTGAACCAAAAAACCCCACCTGCGTGTGAAATGAAATGAACAACTGCAAGTGTGGAAAAGATATCTTCCGAGTTCTAATTCTAGATTTCCTAGCTGTCATTTGTAAATGCGATACAATATGCAGTCACTTTTATGAGGCACCTCTTAACTATGTCATTCCATATTAAATCTCTAATCTTCTTCTTTTTCTCCCTCCTGTCCTGTGATAAAAGAACGATTACCAGCCAGGAAGCGGAAGGTCTTTGAGGAGAAACCAGCGCAAACGCCAGCACGCCTACCAAACGCGCTCCACCATAGAACACAGTCAGCAAGGAGCAAGTCAAAACGCGCGTGCACGGGAAGAATCAGACAGCTCCTCAGAGGTCCGGTGCATCAGGCGGTTCTTTCCATAGGTTCCCTGTTCCAGATAGCGTGGTTTGACAGCAGATGTGCTGAGAGCACTGTTACTGTTAGGGCTCTGAGTTTCTCCACCTAGGAAGAAACACTCCCCACTGAGTCATTTGGACTGGTGGTGTCAGTGTAGTTCGTTGAGCTTGGAGAGAGAAACATCGTTTACCTCCATGCCAGGACAGTATTCAAAACTAGCTTAAAACAGGTTGTGGGTTTGTGGAATACTGAAACATTTTCAAGTAAACTTAACTGGGTTGCGTTAAACCACTTGCTGTGTTGGGATTTCAGACTGCACAGGTATCCTGGGTCACAGAGCTTTGATTTCATGTGCGTCTGTAGAGTGCTGTTGAGAGAGATTGAGTATCGGTATTAATCATTGATGTTGGCAAGGGAAGAACTTAAAATATACCAGATTAAATATAACTTGTTCTCATTAAGGAAGCGTGCAAAGTAAGAAGAGACTGAGCATTGTCACTTTGTAAATGCATTGAACGTACAGAATAGCGACAGAGCTGGCTGCTTGACACTAAAATTTATTAATCCGACGCTTAAATAAGAACTCATTCTATGTTTCTGATACCATTAAAATTCACACCGCTTTCTATAGAAATTATATAAGCATAGAGTATAACATTGATTAAGATACAGAAAGAAATTGTGGACTGACTTTAAGCTAAAGCAGTCCTTAAAGCGTTCCTCGGGTCAGACCGGTCGTGCCACTTGCTTGCAGACACAAACGGTGCGCTTCAAACTTGGCCCCAAAGTGAAACCTTTTGTTTGCAACGCAGGAAGATGAGACCGTTGGCACAAGTGACGCATCTATGGATGATCCTGTGGCAGCGTGGCAAAGCGAAAGCAGTTCCAGGTAGCTTTACTGCTCTCTTCGTTGTTAACTCTAGTTAATTAGGTAATTGAAGTAAGACAGTTGGTATTGTGATGCTGTGACTACAGGCCAGTGCAGATTTCTTACACCTTGTGACAGATGGAAACAAAGTGTTTAGGACACCTCGATAGTTTACAGTGGTAACCAATAAAATTTGTGGAATCTGTGAACAGGCAAACATTTTTGTGTATTTCAGTGACTAAGTAATTGCAGAACTTTTTACAACAGTATTTAACAGAAAACCAGAGTGAAAAATTCTTAATTTTGAAGACTGACTTCCCGCCCCCAATTCTTCATGAAGGATTTTATTTTGTATTTTTTGTGGGCTTTTTTTTTCAAAGTGAAGAGCAATTTTGAAAGACCATTTGTAAGAAAGTGTTGTCTGTAATTAAGAACTGCTTGAAAAAATCAGTGCCAGTTAGTCATATGCAATAGAAATATCGATAGAAGTGTATACATATCTTCCGTCCACACTTCGGTCTTTCCTGTTTCTCCTGTGGTCAGTAGGTGTTTGTGTACAATTTCTACAGTCTCTTTTCTTTTTTTTAATGTCACGCTTTTATGGCTGGAAGGGCCATGAGCTCATATAAATACTGTATATGTTGGTTGGATATTAAAAGAAGTCTGAACTGTATTTTTAAAAGAATGCTCTGGCTTTCTAAATTTTTCAGGCATTTTGTGCAGTCAGTGCTTATGAAGTCAGTCCATGAATCAGTAGAGATAATTAGTATGAAAATGGTTTATCAGCCATAACTGTAGTTTTACTGTGGGTTTGCAGTTGATAAAATAATTTGCTGAGATACACAAACTAGATAGCATTTAGGTTTTCTTTAAATTCACATGGGAATGAACTTTTGTGGTAATCCTGATATCTGTTCCACATAGCCAGAAGAACAGGTTGAACGTTTGGACCTTTCACTCCATAGTGTGAAAACTGAAGTGCTGTTTTCTTTCTTACAACTTTTTATTACCTACAGTGATTCATCAAGTGAATACTCTGACTGGACGGCAGATGCCGGGATTAACCTCCAGCCTCCAAAGAGACAAACCAGGCAGGCAGCTCGGAAAATCTGTAGCAGTTCTGAAGATGAAAATATGAAGGGAACAAAAGGACTGGAGCCAAAACGAAGGAAACTTAAACAGCCTAGAAAAAAGGTCAGCAATTTTATTTTTTTGTGGGTCTTTTTGACTTCATGAATATGCATTTTTTTGCAGTGGTTGTTTTCAAAGTAAAATTTTTCACAAACAAATACACAGTAACAGAGAACCTGTAGCTAGCACGAGAATTGTAATACCAGAGTAATTTTGTTTTGGCCCTACGGTAACATAGATGTGCTCCCATTTTCATACAGGTAGTTCTCCATTACCGGTGGGATGTTTTCTCCTAGACTGATGCTCTTCATTGCAGTTAGATTTACTCCAAGTGGTTTGGGTGTAAAATTATAGGGCATCTGCATCGTATCTACATTGTCAGATTTCTTTTCCCTGGTCTTTTTTAAAGACGACATTTAGAATATTTCTAAGGAAAGAAATATATAATCTCTTTATTTATGAGCGTTTTAGTTTTCCACTATATTGATAACAAACGTGTCTGTTACTTAGCTGAGGTTTTTTGGAAAGTTGGCATCCCAGCGTTTGCGTTGCCCTTACATCTGGTTATCCCTAGTAAGTGCTGTGTGATAGTTCTGCTTGTATGCTCTGCCAGTGTAATTACAGCTTGTACTCTAATTTTAATGTAATATATTTAAGAAACCAAGTGGACTGCTTTCGATGGAAGGTGAACCCAGTGAAGAATGGCTTGCCCCGCAGTGGATCTTGGACACTATACCCCGCCGCTCGCCTTTTGTCCCACAAATGGGAGACGAGGTAACGAGCGTATTGATTCTGAAATTCCCACCTAGGCTGATGAACATGTCTTGGTCAGGGCTATTAAATCTAGCAATATTTGCAGTGAATCGTGCTCAAGATAGGATGAGTTGTGATAACTTTTTTTCCCCCAGAAACCAGTTGCTCACAGATAGCTGTCCTGTCTCTTTTCATGCACATGTAGGTTATATGTCGCAGGAAGGATTGGTCGTGTGCCTTCAGACAACCCTGCACACTTCTTAATGATCTCAAGTGTGAAAGCACCTAGCAGGTGCCACTTTGGGGGCTGATAGAAACATTTTTCAGGAGAAGGGTGCTTTATAATGAAATAAAGAAGTGTGCTGTATGTTCCAAAAAGGGTGATGCCGGACGTGTTTGTAGAAACAAACAGGAAGAGAACTATCAGTAAAATAAAATAATCTTTTCTTTTAATTTTCTTTTAAGATCATATACTTTAGGCAAGGCCATGAAGCTTATGTGCGGGCAGTAAGGAAGGCAAAAATTTACAGTATTAACATGCAAAAGCAACCATGGAACAAAATGGAACTCAGGGTAAGTTAAGCAATTACTTCAGAGAGCCGAATGCCTCTGTAACGTTAAATTGACATTAAAAACCAGTATGAAAAATATGAAGAAAGCATTACTTTAAATGTTAATATCAAAATTAAAATTGTAAATCTTAACATCAGTGTTTTCATTAACGCAAAGCCTTTACTTCTGTTCAGTTCCTGATAATAGGAAGCCAGGAGGATATTAAAGAAACTTTAGTGTGGGATTCTTGCCCGATAGGTTAAAAAATGTAGAATATTATATTAAAAAAAAGTCAGAGAGAGAGTAGTTAAGCACTGGAACAGGTTGTCTAGAGAGAGCATGGAACCTCCATCCCTGAAAACTTCTCAAAGCTTGTCAGGGCCAGCTCTGAGTGGTTTGATCTACCTTTGGTGTTAGCCCTGCCATAAGCAGGAGTTTGGACCTGGTGATTCTCAGGGATCACTTCCAACCCGAATTATTTGACAGCTCTGGTTTGTTGTTTTTTTTTTTTTTTAACACTAATCCATGCAGAACCCACCACTCAAAAGCTGCACTCCACACACTCTGCAGTGACCTGAACATCTAGGTTCTGCTGGTTGTTTGAAATGCTGTGGTAAGAAGACATCATGGCATAAAGACCTAACTGTATGCACAAGCTCTGTTAAGCAGTGGATCTAGCTAGGGATGTAATTGTATATGTCCTTAAATTCTTGGAAGGATAAGATGCTATCTTGCAACATATTTTTGCAAAGTAAAAGTATTATGGATTGCTTGGGTAGATTCTAGGTTTACATAATTCTGTTGATTTTTCTTACAATTTTTCTGTGAACCACTGAGTCCTGTAATACTTAATCCATAGTGTTGCCATATTTTTTTTTTGCTTTACTCGGATTTCATATCAAGAGAAGAGCGCATATATGTGTGAATATTCATATATATGCATGCCAGTCATTCAGTTAATGAAAATAATTGCTTTACTGGAAAAATACCCGGTTACTAGTCCAAAGTATGCAGTGATTCCAGCTGTAATCATCAAAGGCATCATCAGTCTGTAAGGCACAGGAAACAGCGTTTCACTTAGGATGGAGATCTTACCACTGGCTGAAGTCTGACAGGATGTGAACATAAAGACTATTGTTGAATTTCCACTTTAAGAGGAAGAATTTCCTTTTATTTCCCCTGAATGTTGCTGTGCAAGGGTGAGAGGCCCTGTGTTTGGTCAGGTGTAACCTTCGGTGCCGTCAGCGTGGTTAAAACCAGAGAGGGTATGTTCCTTAGAACCTCATTACAGAAGTTAAATAATTTGTGGGTATCCTGTTCACAAATCTACCAAGGAAATTAGCATGTTATATCTTTTTCGTTTCTTCTTTTTAAGATGACTGTGATTGATTTTCAGTATTTAGAAAAGAAAACTTTATGGGTGTAGTTACCTGGGCTGTAGAGTGGAAACAATTTGGTTTTTATTAATATATTTGATACTTTAACATAAATGTTTTTGTTTTTAGCAACTTAAAATAATACTGTTCCGTGCTTATTGATAAACAGGAACAAGAATTTGTGAAGACTGTAGGAATTAAATATGAAGTGGGGCCTCCTACGCTCTGCTGCTTGAAGCTTGCATTCCTAGATCCCATCACAGGCAAAATGACAGGAGAATCATTTTCCATAAAGTAAGTAACTGAAATGCTGATGACATTCTTCAAGAGATTTTCTTGCAGTCGAGAAGCTTCACCCCCCTCCTTTCTTTTTTCTCTTGCAAGGCATGATGATGGCATTAATTAATTAGTTATTACGCCAAACTTGAAAACAAAATGCATGAGATGTTGTGTTTGGAGACTGTCTGCATTGTACGTGTGGAACTATGTGGGTAATAGAAGCAATTTTTTTTGTCTGTTTTGTGAAGGTACCATGATATGCCAGATGTTATTGACTTCCTTGTGCTGCATCAGTTTTATAATGAAGCCAAAGAAAGGAACTGGCAAATAGGTGACTACTCTTTTTTACACTTTCATACTTGTTGCAACACTTCTCCAGCTGTTTAACAGAATACAGCGTCTGTGTTACATGAGGTAAAGGACTGTACCACACATGATATTGTAGCAATCATGGGGAACTTTATTTGATGTTTGCTACAATTCCTGCAGCAGAAAATAAAGAGGAATGAGAGAAACTGTTACAAGGCCTGTGATAACAGAGGAATGTCCTGTTGTAGTGTAATCTGAGGATTGAAGGCAGCTGTGACTAATTAACCAGAGATGTGAAAGCCTTTTCTTTAGGGGAAAGGCTTGAATTCCTGTAGTGCAAAGTGTAATAATTGAAGTAGTGCATTTTTGAAAGATGAAGCTGATTCTATAAAAAGAATTATTTAACAATTATTTACATTGTTCTTTTGCTGAATGCAATCTTTTTCTGTCTAGGGGATAGATTTCGCAGCATAATAGATGACGCTTGGTGGTTTGGAACTGTGGAGAGTCAGCAGCCTTTCCAGGCAGAATATCCTGATAGTTCCTTCCAGTGCTACTGTGTTCAGTGAGTATTTACATCGCTGTGAGGTGTCACACCTGTTCACAGGCTCTGGGTCTCCTAGATATTTGCACACAAATGTGTACATCAAGAACTAGGAACCTTTTTCCTATTTAAATAGGTAATCGGCCACTTTGTTTTTATTTATTTCGTTGTGAACTTATTCATAAATCAATGCATTTAGTGTAAACAGCAGTGCAGTGAATATATAGGAGACACGAGAAAAACAAGGAGTTGGAATGTAGCTAGTGACATGTCTTGTTTCTAAAAGGCATGACCTTTTGGTAGAGAAAAGGTTTGTCGTTGTATTCAGCTCTAACTTATGCATTTGAATGTATTTTTTTAATAGCTGGGACAACAACGAGAGAGAGAGGATGAGTCCGTGGGACATGGAACCAATTCCAGAAGGAAGTAAGTGTGTGTTCAGTTCATGTCTGTATACAAAGTAAAGAGTTTTTTTGCTACTGCTAGTACTTACTGTTGTTGAATTCTTCATATTTAGCTGCTTATCCAGAGGAGGTTGGTGCTGGAGTGCCTGTGACTCCAGACGAGCTGACAGCTCTTCTGTACAAACCCCAGGAAGGAGAATGGGGGGCCCATTCCAGAGATGAAGAATGTGAACGAGTGATCCGGGGGATTGAGCAACTCCTTTCCCTTGGTATGTTTGGAGAGAAAACGTGGAAGGATGAAGAATGTCAGCATGGTGGCACATGACTAAGAAGCAGATAGGGTGGTGTGTTGGCAGTTGGTGTGGACTGTGTGAAATGTGCTCAACTAAGTAATTGAAAAGAGCCTTTTAAATTTCATATGGTGTCTTTTCCAGTTTTACTCCCTTTTTTCTGGGGTTTAACCTGCTTACTTTCAAGTTAATGAGGATCCTCAGTGGGTCATACCTAAATATGAATGAGCAAAATATTGAGTTAAACCTCTCAAAAAACAACCAACAAGTCCTCACCAACAAACAAGTTGTAACTAGTTTGTAGCAGTTTAACAGCATGCTATGATTTAAATTCTGTCCTTTATTTATACACAGGACACGTCTGTATTCTTAGTTTATGTTGCTGGTTGTAGTATTCCTGATGTAAATGCATATGCCATGTTGCTTTGCAGCCATACAGTTGGCTGCTGGCATGCAAATCTCAGATGCAATACTTAAATAAAAAGTGCTTTTTCAAGACTAGTTAACAGATGGTACAAGAGAAAGAATCCTACTGTTTGGGTAATGCCGTATCTAGCTGTATTGCTTTTACTGAATTCTTAGAAAGAAAACACATTATAGGGAATCTCGTTACTGCTTTCTTTCTGATACCTTCTGGGGCATCTACATTATTTTGATCTTTTGTCTTTCAGACATTTCTAATCCCTTTGCTGTTCCAGTGGACCTTAGTGCCTATCCCATGTATTGCACTGTTGTTGCTTATCCAACTGACCTCACCACTATCAGGAGGAGACTTGAAAACAGGTTTTATAGGTCAGTTGGGTTTTTATTTGTTCGTAATCTACATTTACTATGTCCTTGCTGAGGACAGGATGTTTAGCTGAAAAGTACGTAATGCCACTTCAGCAATATGTTTCTTCGATGAGCCAACAGCATACGACCAGATTCTGCTTGGCCGTCGGCAAAGTGAGTCTTGCTGAATAATAATTTCTTTTGGCTGCATCGTTAAGGCAAAAGCTGGTCTTTCTGGATCTGGAGAGTATTTTTTGTCTAACATACTGAGCCTTACTTGCTTGTACTGCAGTTGCCAGAAGTGAGTAAAAGAGTGCTCTAAACTGGAAATCTCAGTTTTTCCAGTTAACCTGGGGATAGATAATGTCCTGCCCCCCCCCCCCCCCCCCCCGCCAGGTACCACTTTATCTCCAGGGCTTTCTCTAAGTGGGAACAGCCAGCAGTCTCCTTCAGTAGGTTCGTTTCCTCTTTCCACTCCATCCGTTGGTGGCTTGAAGCGGGACACCTTTCCTCCACAAAGCCTTCGCAGTCTGGCACACTGGGGCAGTCGGCAGCACGTGAACAGAAACCGCTTACCTTGGTCTCTGGCAGCCTGCCTCTCCTGCATCTGAACTACCCCGTTCCCTTCTGTACTGAGTAATCCTGAACTCAGAAGGCTAATAACGTACACCTTCCTGTCCATCCCTTTCCTTTTTTTTTTTCCCAGGAGAATCTCTGCCCTGATGTGGGAGGTACGATACATTGAACATAATGCCAGGACTTTCAACGAGCCAGACAGTCCCATAGTCAAAGCAGCCAAAATTGTAACAGATGTCTTACTTCGCTTCATTGGGTAGGCGTGTTTTTCACTTTACAGACCTGACATCTGGAGTTTCTGAGATATTTGATTACGTATTTCTGGGTTTTGTTATTGTCCTGCAGGGATCAGAGTTGTACTGATATATTAGAAATATATAACAAGGTGAAAGCAGAAGACCTAAGCAGTACTGATGAAGAGGAGGTAAGACCCTTAAGCCTGATCGTCAGAACCTCTTGCCTTTTTAAATTCAGCACCTGGGAGATCAGTGTTGAGTTTTTATGTTCTGGGCAGTTGCACTGGGTTGTTGAGATGAGGTCACTTGAGTTGCTCACCTGGGGCAATAAGCTCCCTTAAGTAAGTAAAAACAATTCTTGGAACTGCATATCTTTCATCTTCTCTCAGTACATGATGTTTTGTGTGAGGAAGTGTCAGGAAGGAAGGGGAGTAGGAGTGGGGGCTATTATTCACTCTGCTGAACCAGAAGGACAAGAGCTCTCCTATTGTCAGGGAGGCAGCAGAGCTGGTTTTCTTACGTCATTCTGTGTCGTTTCCTGTTAGTAGTACCATGGGGTGAAGCAACAGGTAGAAACCAGGTTAGATACCACTTCCTTGAACGTTTTCTCTCTTCTTGCACCCTCTCCTTACAAGCAGTTTGTAAACAGTTGGAAATGTGCTGTAGTTTCTGTTGCACAGAGGTAGCCTCTAATAGCCAAAGTCACTACATGAGCTAGTGTAAGATTTAGTGAGGGGGTCTCTGCCCACCTCCCTTCCCCAAGGCATACTCCATGTTGCAGTTTTGAAATATTAAACCTGATGCCACTTGAACACTTTTATGCTTATGGCTGGTGCTGTTGTCTTGGATTTGAGTTGAAACTTAAAATCTATACTACAATGTCATAATTTCATTACTGTTATAAAACTGAAGATACAATAACGGCATCTATTTTCACAGACTACTAAAAGAGTATTTTGAAGAAAATGAGGGATTTCCATGACTTAAATAGCAGACCCTCCTTTCCCAACTCCACCTTCTAGTGCCAGTTGTGAATCTCATCTGTTCCATGTCAAGCAGTGATCACAAGTGTCCAAAATCGCTGGCGTAGCGCCTGCCTTTCCCTCCAGCCTTCCAAAGAGCGCGTCTCAGTTTATGACTTGTTTCAAAAGAAGAAAGAAATTATTTTCAGGTTCTGTGTAGGAACTTTCAAGCAACCGCTTCTCCTCTCAAAATTAGTTATTTTTGATTAGTGGTAGAAAGCTGCGTACAAAGGAGGTTTTGTTCTAATTTCTAAATTCAGATTCTGAAAATAATATTCCATACACTTTATGTAAGTAAGGCGCTACATGAAACCTGGATAAACTTAGTACAGATGCTCAGGGCATGAACACTGAGGCAGGGGAGTACAGGTCTGCAAGACTGGGACTTAGCAGAGTCTTAAGGACTGAAAATAAACCATTCATATTTCTCACGTGTTTATATGTAATTTCTATGGAAGCAAATTTGGAAAAGAGATGAAACAGCTTATCCACCTATTTTTTTTTTTTTTTAAAGTTATGTCAGTTCTAGTTTAAAGCTAGTTTCTGTTTTGCTTGAACCATGCACTGCACTGGAGTAGTTTAAAATTGCATTTGTTGTTGTTGGCTGTTTGGTGTTCAACCCCTTTTCCATGGCTGCGGGCGCGTACGGGCGTACATGTGTGTGATCGTTACCGTTGCCTTTAGGTGGCAGAAGTAGACGTAGATTCAGACGCTCCAGGAACTTCCTCTGGAAAAAGACGAGTGAGTAAACCTTTCTGCTTGGTCTAGTGCGCGAAGGGAGATGGAGCAGGTACTGCAACACTCGATTAGGTCTGGAGTGGTTTAGATTTGCCATCGCCTGTAGTCTGTGGGAATTCAGTTGCACGTGTGGGTAAGTGTTGGCAGACTTAGGGAAGTCACTGTGTAGGAAAATCTACTTAAATGCTGAAGATTCTTTTTTTTTCTATTTAATTTGATTTGAAAGATTCAATCTTCAATCAGAATTGGTTGAAAGCTGACAAAACCACCAAGCCTGGATCTGAAATATTGCGTACCCCTCACGAGTTTCAGTGGTTTTGTGCTGCCAGCAACGGCGTGTTCTGCAGTTTGTGCACCGCCTGTTGTTGTGCCCTCAGCTATGCTTTAATCAAACTGCGAGTCTGTTTTTAACGGTGGAAATCTGCTCTGAATCATAGCGCTAGTAAATGAGTAGGAACTTAGAGTGAAAAATCTGAATGTTCTGAAAAACGATGAAATACATCTGTTTCCCTGCAGGTAAGACGACGAATAAAAAGACAGCCCATGAAAGCAAGTCCTGATGCTTGGAAGGAGCAATGCAAGCAGTTGTTAAACCTGATTTATGAGAGAGAGGACTCGGAGCCGTTTAGACAGCCGGTTGATCTCTTCTCCTATCCTGTAAGTGCAAATGCCGTATTCAAAATCACAAAAGCCTGTTGTTCATCCTTTGGCAAAACATCCGTGCTGGGCATGTTTCTAACCTCTCCCTCTCTGAGCTGGAGTGCACCATGTTCTGTGCACGGATGCTTGCAGAGGATTATCTGCAGCGACTCTCCAGAAGAAATAATTACTTGAGAGCCACTGTTGTGGATAAACACTTAGGTATTTTTATTGCTGTAGGATTTGACAGCCTTTATTATTTTCTTGCATATTCTCCCAGGATTATCGAGATATTGTAGACACTCCTATGGACTTCAGCACTGTGAAAGAAACCTTGGAAGCAGAAAACTACACTAGTCCCTTGGAATTCTACAAAGATATTCGTTTAATATTCTGCAACTCTAAAGCTTACACTCCTAATAAAAAGTCTCGAGTAAGTAAGAAATTTTAATCCTTTCCTTACAAAGACCCTGGCCCTACATGAATACAGTGCGTGAAATAAGGTCTATATCTGGAGAGCAAAGAACTGCTTTGTGAAATAAAAACAAGTAGCATATGTCAGTTCTGGGACCTATGGTTATAAATATGCTTTGTTCTGCTCGCGCAGATCACTTCTGAATTTCATTTTCATCTGAACTTTATGAACTTAAAGCTTCTGAGAAATTGTATGGTTACTGTTTGAATATTTGTAGCAGAAAACTGATCACCGGTTGCTTTTATTTTTCAATAATTTATTTCTGGAAACAAGGCTACCAGCTTCATAACTCCATATAGAAATAGTAGGATCTTTTTTAAATCTACTGTTAATGCAAGTATTATGCAATATTTTTACTGACAGCATTATGATACTTAATTTTTTGTCTAGTTTATTTAGTGTGCTTGGCAAGACTTTCGCACAGCGTTGGCTGTGTTTATCAGGTGCTAATCTTGCTTTTTCTGCATGCGGGAATAGGGAGTCTACTTAGGCAGAAAAAAATGTATTGGACTGGAGCCCTAAACAGGATATGGCAAGAGGGAAAGGGGAGATCAAAATATTAGAATGTAGATATTTTTATGAGCTAGGTAAAATGACGAAGAAGTGTACGACTGATCAGGTAAGTGTGGCTGTGTCTGCCACGTGTTCCTGGGCGGTACATTGCCTGCCAGCTTTTCCTAAGCTGCTGAATGGTCAAATGATTTTAAAATCTTCGCACATTTTGATAATATGTTGTTCAGAAGTTAGCGGGGGGACACAGATACAGTTTTGACTTACCACTGTTAATGCAAAATAGAATTCCAATGGTTGATGTCTTGCTGAAAGTAGAAAGAATTTTGGCTGTATTTCCAGACACTAAAGAGAATTGCTGTTGTAATGACATTATAATTATAAGGAAAAGATGCATGTTAAATAAGTTGTGACAAAATCTCATCACTGAGACACATTATTTAGCACAGATAATAATGCTGGTTGCAAAGTTGCCTAATATTTCTATGTAGAGATAGGAGCACTTATAAACTATTAAGATATGCGTGCTATTTGGGATCTGACTGCGATACTATTACTTAATGTGCAATAATGCATAGAATTTAATATTTCTGTAAAATTTTGATGTGGCATCTAAGGTGGTGTGACAGAGGATTTTATTATGCTAGGTGCTGTCAAGCAGGAGAAAGAGCAGAGTGTGGAGGGAGGAAGCAGGACGCTGTGTGGTGTTACTCGTCACTTGGGCAGGAGTCTTAGCTCACCAGTGGAATAACTACTACTGTGTTTTGCGTGAGCAGGACGGTGAGAGTAAGCTTGGAGCAGGATGGTGCTGTGGGAGAGGGGAACTCCAGCCGCGTGTTAGTGAGCATGAGAGAAAGCAGAAAGTTGCTGAAGGCAGATTGAACTCTTGGTGTTCAATAAAAGCTGAAAGGTGGGCTGTGGGTAGGCTCTGGAGGGAAGGATCTGTAACTTTTGCTCACTTTGTTAGAAAGGCAGTCTGTAGAGGACTGCAAGAAGACAGGTGATTTGAGGGTGTTTCTGTGTGCTTGGTGTCAGAGTGAACTTGGTGAGTTATTTGCCCTGCATGCTCCCTGGGAACTGCCCTGCATATTAAGAACTGAACAGCTTCGGAGTCAACTCCCAAATTAGCTTAATGGAGTGGCCCATCAACACCCATTTGCTTAAACACTGTGAAGTGCCTCGGTGAGGTGACCCGTGCTGGAGGGCTGGGGCACTCAGCTGGGCCTTCTGCCGCTGCGGGTTTGGCTGCTGCCAAACGCGTGCCGACGTCCTGAGGTTTCCCAGCCCATTTTACCATCTCCGCAACGGCATCCTGATGGGGGCAAGAAGGGCAGGGTGCTCCATACCAGAGCAAAAGAAAGAGACGTTGCTAAAATACAGGGTCTGGGCAAAAATGCGGTTATATGAACGTAAAGAAAACTCCATGTCGAAGAGATGTTATATTCAGACAGACTGCAGGGAATGGGGAGAGGTCTGAGGGTAAGGTGAGGATAACATCTTCTTGATGGTGTGGACGCAATTTTCAGAAGACTGGATGCAGCAGAAGGGTGTGGGTATGAGGAAGGAATCAACAACTTTGCTTTATTTATGCTGAGTTTGAAATATGAGTTTGTCAGAACTCCAACACATCCAAGATAAAATCTTGAACTGAAGTCAGTACAGTCTGAAATACTGGAATACTGGCTTACAGAAATCAGGAATGAGGACATTTTAGTTGGCTTCTGTGTGCAGCTCTATAGGGGTGATGTAAGGACTCGTCACTAGGGAATTAAAGCAAAAAACAAATGTGAGGGGACAGCAAAGTTCAATAGTTTTTTCCCTGGGTACTTTAAGTTACCTTATGGCATGCTTCCATGCCTTAAGGAGATTAAAAAAGGAGGCTATATTTCAGTAATCTAGATATCCATTTTCCTGTAACTCTGTAAATATTTAGCACTGTAAGTAATTAAATCCTTTTATGAAAACACTTTTGTTGCAAGGTGTGTGTACCGTGGAGGGAAATTATCCATAAAGAACTTCGTAGTTGAACATCACCCTGATTTTTTCTTTCATGCTACAAAGTCTGGGCATCTTTGCGATGATTTTTTTTTTTTCTTTTGCTGATCTTCTAGTTATTCAATTTCTAATAACTATGACCATGCTTTCTCACTCCAGATCTACAGCATGACACTTCGACTATCTGCCTTATTTGAAAATCATATGAAAAACATAATCTCCGAGTACAAGTCAGCAATGCAATGTCAGAAGAGGAAGAGGCCCCGGTACCGAAAACGGCTAAGAAGCAGTAGCAGTTCGCCATCCACTAGCAGGGCGTCTAGGTAAGGCAGCGGTCGTGAGACGGGCTGTCGGTCTCGTTTGGATGGCAGTGGTAGACAGGCCTTCGTGAATAAGCAGTCTGTAACAGTATTGCTCGTTTCCTGATGCGGTTGCTCTTTCGGGTGATAAAATCATGAGCTCAAATTCCGTGCTCCATTGGTACTTTGTGCATAATTCTGGTAAGCGAAAGACTATATAATTAGAAGTATTCCTTCTGGAGAAAATGGAGGAGCATGATTCTTTCTGCCTTTGTTTAGTAACTGTTGAAAAAGTGTTGTATAATACTGTTCTGACTTCTATATGACACATTGTCTGAGTAAACTGTGTGTTTGCTTTAACAGGCAAGATAACATTTTGTTCTTGCAAACTCTCATGCCTTTATCAAACAGAATGATATGGTCATTATTTTTAGTATTACTGCTCCTGGGCAAGCACTGGGAAGAGATCGACTGTGTTACGCATTTCCTGCAAACAACCAAGGCACTTTGCAGGGGAAACTGGTTTTGTGTTTGAGTCTTTTGGTACTAACAGTTTCATCTCTTTGGGATATTTTGTGTCTTCAGCCCAAAAGGGAAACAGAAGCAAATGAAGATTCAACCTAAACCCAACCAGAATACCTCACTGCCTTTGACTAGGACAAATTCTTCAGTTTCATCTCACGGTGAGGAGGAATTTTCTAAAACGCATCCTTTCTTTTGCAGCACCTTGTGTGTGCAGAGTGATGAAAAAGCTGAAGGATATTTAGTGTTCAGTTTAAACTTTTATTCATGAGACACACACAAAACCCACCTGTTGAAAGAGCAAGTAGCAAGGTCGTGTAAATACGTTGTCTGTGGACTGGGTTAGCTGAACCTGGCCCTCCAGCTGTTGGCAAGTTACTGGTAAGGGTCAGAGAGCAGGGAACCTGTGTCTGTCCTTGGTAAGAATAAATTTGGTGACAAGAGCCTGGACTGCCTGTATGCGGGCTGCTCTCATACAGCGTCAGGAATACGGTAAGCTTGCGCTGGGTTACACTGCGGAGGAAGCGGTCTCTTCATGACTGCAGAGGCCGCGTGGTGAGATTAACCTCCTGCCTTGGGCTGTTAACTCAGGGGGTACAAAACTTCCCCAAAACGCCTTGCGTTACAACCCTGTAAATAGAGGATAAAAGTTACGCTGTCACATTAGCGGTGTCCTGTCTGAAGTTTCAGATACAGCAGAAGAACCTCTGGGTTCAGCCACTGGCGAAGAGATGGAAGGCCAGCCATCTTCCTCAGGCTCGAATGCACAGAACCGAAGTGGGAATGCCATTGATCCAGGGAAAAGTAGACCAGTCAGGAGTAAATCTACACCAGTGAAACAAGGTGAGAAATAATAAATGTTCTGTTCTTTGAATGAGTAGTTTCACCAGAAATGAAAGGCATTACTTCTGTCTGATGCTCACGACATTGTTGCCCGAGTCTAGCATTATACTATATCTCCAAACCATACTAAAGAATTGAATTTACCTTACCTCTTACGGTTCTGTGGTCACTTGGCAGAAGTGTGGCATGCACATCATGCCACATGCACTCCAGTGAAGTCCTTTAAAATTTCTCCAGATGCAAAAGCTTGATTGCTGTTAAATTTCTTGAGAATTACAGTTCCTTCAGGAGTACAAAAAGGCAAACCAAACCAAAAGAATTCCCACCCCAAAACCTTGTCCTTTCATTAATCAAGTTGAAACCAAAGATGAAAAAAAGTTTTTAAAAAATTTAAATATTTTTATCATAATCAAGGCTAAGTTGTTGTCGTTAGAAAGGAAGCACTGTTTGAAAACTGGTACTTTGTCTCTGGGACATGTTAATCAGACTTTCCACTGAGGTAGGCGTCGAATGAGCACTGGTCGAAACCCTGAAGCCTTTCTCAACTCCGTGCTACTGTGCTGTAGCAGTGCTGTGTGATGCAGGTGAGCTTTTCATGTCCCATGTTAAAAAAGATATTCAGTCTTCACTGTCAGATTTGTAACTCTGCAAGCAATGTAGCATTGTGGGTCCCAAGCCAGCAGGATGCTTTATGTATTTTTAAGTTAAGGTGTTCAGCAATCCTAGCGAGCTTCCCCGGGTTCTTTACTGTCTTGAAATTGTGTTCCCTGCACTAAGCCATTTGAGAACGTGCATTTGATAGGGAATAAATACTGCTTGCAGAGTGTTATTTCAATGTAGGTAGGTTTGAAATTGATTTTAGGGTGCCAAGGCAGAAAAAACTCTAGGCAGGATGTTAGGTGTCTGTGTCTAACCTAGTCACTCTGGGTTCCTTTTATGGACTGGATCTTCACTGAACTCTTAGTCAAGAGAGCTTGCAGTCCTCGCTTCCAGATAAGATGAACTACATTTACTTTGTCTGATAAATTTTCCCCTTAGAGCACCTGTTTGTCTCCACAGCACATAAAGGTCACCTGTGGTGAGTAGCTCGGGGCTGGAGCATCCTCAGAGGCAGGCGTGGGCAATCCTGCTGCTTGTGTCCTGTTCGGCTCAGGCGTGACGGTGGTAACCGACAGCGTTGTTTTGTGTTTGCGTAGATCACTCTCCTGATGGACCACTTACAAACGGGGATGGCAGAGAACCTCGGACCGGAGTCAAGAGGAAGTTACTAAGCGCATCGGAAGATGAGCGTCTGGAGGAGGCCGAGGAAGAGGAAAAGAAGAGAGAGTTAAAGGAAAAATCTGGTTTGTCTTCCTCAGAAAGTGGGGAGTCGGGATCCAGTTCAAGTTCTGAAAGCAGAAGCGGCTCCGATTCAGACTCTGAATCAACGTCTAGAACAGATCAGGATTACATTGACGGAGACCATGACTACAGCAAAGTTGTGCAATCCAAAAAACCCAAACGAAAAATCAAACGGAAAATCACCGGTGGGAAGCGGAATTGGCAGGGCCGAGGGACAGGGAGGAGGGGTAGATGGGGGAGGTGGGGGAGATGGAGCAGGGGGGGACGAGGCGGTAGAGGCGGAAGAGGCTGCGGCAGAGGAAGAGGTGGCGGCAGGGGAGGAAGAAGAGGCCGAGGAGGCCGAGGAGCCTCGCGAGGAGCCACCAGAGCGAAACGCGCCCGAATTACGGATGATGAATTTGAAAACCTGTTTGGAGGACAATTTGGTGAAAGCGTGTTTGGAGGGCGATTCAGCAGACCGCCTCGGATCAGAACGAGGAACGAGGGCAGGAGAACCGTCTTGTACAACGACGATTCTGATAATGACAATTTTGTGCACACCGAGGATCCTTTGAACCTTGGTACTTCCAGGTCAGGCAGGGTGCGGAAAATGACAGAAAAAGCCAGGGTCAGCCATCTCATGGGATGGAATTATTGACAGATAAAAAACCTTTTGGAACAATTTTAAAAGAACTTCAATGGCCTTCTACTGCAGGGATTTTACCAGAAAAATCTACCAAGCAAGTTGTGCGGGGACTCCACTCACGTTTCACAGTGGTGCTTTTCCATTCTGTCAGTTTGCGTTTGTTTCCACACTTCAGATCGCCACACTTCATTGGTCAAAGCAAGCCTTATTCATTAGGCCTTAAATTGCAGAAATTCTTCCCCACGCACTACAGGTTCATCACATTAAAGAGGCTTCCAGCTTCTCGATACGAACGTGACGTTTGGAGTCACGACGGTGACTTCTCTCCCTTGTTTTGTTTTTGTATTATAGAAATAGCACCTTCTTACAGAGTTTTTATGTGGTCTCTGCCATAAATCCTTATACACAGTAATAATTATAACTTTTGCACAATACACCAATCCTAAAGGCAGCTATAAAATGTTTACAGTTTCTATATTGTAAGAAGGATCTGGATTATTTTAATCTTCCCAGGCCAAACGTTCATGAATTGTGCTGAACTGAAGTATGTCTATACTACAGTTAGGGGGGTCCTGATGTGCTTTCTATCGGTTCTTTATTCGTGTAAAAAGTGACAAAGGGTTGGTGCCTTGTAAATATGTAGCAAACCTTTGATGTGGTGTGTCCTATGTGTGCATTAACTTTATTAAAAAGAGAATACTTGAGAAGTATGAATATCTAGACAAAAGGTGCCAAATGCAAAAGTTACTTGCATCTATTTTCTTTTTCTCCTCTCATATTTTTATAGTATTAATAGAGATTGTGCAGCTAAGGGGTAACTTCAACATTTGAAAGGTTCCTCCTCTTCAAAGCATAACGTGATTTTTAATAGTAGCTCAGCTACCTCTATTTACAACTACTGGAAACTTAAAAGAAAATAGATGCTATTATTCCGTACGTGTTGAAGAAGAGGCAAGAAGGAGCGTGGAGGGATGGAATTGCTCGCGAAGCTGTAGACTAACCAGATCTTCCTGACGTTGGCACGGCAAAAAGAAAGCGAAGCAGTTGTCAGCGTTGTCGGCAGCGCCGTGTTTTCAGCAGGCGGGGATTTGTCTGCGCAGCTCGGCCGACCGCCTCCCGCGCGGTTCTGCTGCCCCTGGCTCGGAGCAGATCTCTGCTTGGTGTCCTCTGCCCCGGGGAGGTGACGAGGGAGCTGGACGGAGCTCCAGCGCCGGGGCTCACGTCCTCCAGACGGACTCTTGGATCGCAAGCTTCCAGAAGAGGGTTCGTGTTGCACTGTGCTCTTCTTATCCCGACAAATGCTAACTTGAAAACAGGAACGGCTTTGGTAGCGACAGTACAGTACGCGACGGCGCGTGTGGTCTTGCTCCTCGGTGAACAGAAGGTGTTCGGCGTGGGCTGAGCCGGGACGAGCGGCCTCTTCCATCGCGGGGTCTGGCTGGAATGCGGATGGGACTTCAGCTGTCTCCCGTTGCCTGAACCGATCTGGCAGCTCTGGCCTGGTCAAGAGAGTGAGTGAGATTGCGCAGAGAGAACAAACGAAAACAGAGACGAGAAAGTTTTGGTGGAGTTTTTCAAGATTTTTTTTTTTTTTTTTTAAGCTTTCATCCAATATCCTTCAGTTCTTCTGTGCACAGCTTGGTCAATAATTCTGGAAAACCTCAGGCAGCAAAGAGTGACCCATGTATATTCTCAGATGCAGAAGGAATTTAATTTTTGACTTTCTATATTAAGCACTAGCTATTTTATCTCGCTTTCCAAAAATTCTAGTTAGGCGCAAAATGACTTGAAAAAATGCAGAGGTTTAGTTTTGTGACGGAGGGAGAGTATATCCTAAATTGCTCAGAGCATTAAGATGAGTTTATGGTACAGTACAAAAATCACACTTTTAATTTTGTAAGGAATGTTTTGAGTCGGCCGTTACCCATTCCTGGACTTGATTCAGTTGTGTTTTGATGGGGGGGAAAAAAAAACACAAAGTGCAGAGGCTCTCCTAGTTCTGCGTTGGGCTTTAAAATATAAACACCTGTCCTGTCATCTCTCTCATATATATGTATATATATACACGCATATATATTTATAAGAAATGTATTATTTCTTTGACTGATCGGTCCTTCTACATATGGTAACCAGGAATAGCATGTATGCCTCAGTCCATAGTCGGAGTCACACCCCTCGTAGACCAGTCCCGTTGCGCTGATGTAAACACTATGGGTTCTGTTCTAAAGCCTGAAAACCTTGAAATGCAAAAGAAATGCTTTTCATATATTTCTGACTGGCCGAAGATCCACTTACTTATTTATTTTGTGTAGGGGTTGGGGAGAGATAAAGCGCGTGGATTCCAGAGAAATCATTTTATAAGTTTGTGTATTTTAGCAGCAATTAGAATAATATTAAATATGTTCTTAAATGTATCTTTTCTATGTAATGAAGTACTGTGAAGATAACGGTGAAGCATCACTTTGCTGTGGCGTAAGTATTAATCAAATGCGTTACCTGACGAAGAGCTAGACAGCAGGGTGTGCTAGACAACAGAACTATTGCTTATTGTAAAAAAAAACAAAAAACAAAGCTTTTTTTGTGCATGAGAACCTTTTGTAAGCATGGAAGAAATAACTTGGTTTTAGAGATGTTATTTTTACTTGGTTTTGTATCGGGATTCTTCCTCTGAGTTGGGCAGTTGATTTCTCATAGCTTCATTCTGTGGAATAATTCTAATTCCGTAGTAACTTGGACACTTTCTCTCAGAACCCAGATCCTATCAGGAGCCACTTACGGTCATGGGAGACTTAGGATCAACCCAGCAGGTGGAGCAGAAGCAGTAAAATGATCTCAGCCTTGTACCGTCTCGCTCCCCGGTCCCAAAGCTGGTGCTCAGGCAGCGTCTGGCGAGGCTGCCGAGCCCCTGGCAGGCTGTGCTGCCCGGCGTGGGGCAGAGCCGGGACCGCGCTCCCTCTCCTTCCACCCGTATCAAAAAAACTCTGAAATTCTGCCCGAGAAAAGGATTTGAAGGTCTGATCGTGTATCAGATTCCTGAGGGCTAGCCGGGTGCGTGGGCAGGCCAGGGTTCCTCTGCTGCTGTAGGATGAATTCGAGGGCGTTGGGAGACGCCTCGGGAAGCGGGGCTCGCGCCCCAGCGCCTTCGCCCGCCGCAGCGCCCGCGCCCCGCGATGCCGACGGGGCTGAAGGGCCCGCGTGCGTCGTCGCTCTCGGAGTTCTCCCGGCCGCAGCCCTGCCGCCTGCAGCACTGCCGTTTCTTCCCGGCCCGGGGCGTGAGCAGCGGAGCTCGGTTTGCGGTAGCGATGTGCTGCCGGCTCGCTTCAGCCCAAACTTCGCCTGCTCGGTGTTTCCTCTGTCGCCTTTTTGTTTCTCTCTTTGCCGCGCTCTGCCTCTCTTCTTCGGCTTCCCTGTATTGCCCCCGTAGGTTGCTTAGGATGCTGTTTGGAAACTTCTAAGATCTTGATGAATTTTATTTCAGCTAGACTAGAAGGTTTGGTTCTACCCCTCTTTTTCCCCAAGACTTTCCATATTTTTAGTCTCTGCCTTACTTTGTTCACTAGCAATGTTCGGAGGTGGATTTGGCAAAGATGGAAAGTTTGAGGGCTGGCGTCTTGGCTGCTCTGCGCCGACAGCTCAACGCGTCCGGCCCGGCTGCGGGGAGGCACGGGACAGGGCTGCTCCCATCCCTTAGCGCGCCCGCTCCCCGCCTGCTGCCTTCCTCCTCTCCTCGCTTGCTGTCTCAACTGTGGCAGACGGAACCCTTGCAGAAGTCGCGTGCTTCCAGGCTCACCAGATTTCTGTTGTCAATAACCCATGGAACTTGTACGTTGAGGCTCGCGCTTGATGGGTCTGGGCAGCTCCATCACTCCTCTCTTCTCTTCCCATCACTCCTTCCTCCGTGAAGTAACCAGAGCCACCCCCTTTAGCCCAGTCGACCCCACCCTGTGGATGAATAAGCTAAATATAGTCACGAAGAAATAATCTGTGGAGGGGGTTTTGGCTGCTTGACATTTTGCGTCCTGTTGCGTATTTTGTTTTTCCCTGGGCGCTTTCTTCAACGTACACCGCGGCCGCCGCTCCCGTGCCGAAGCGGAAAGGCTGTGCAGTGCCTAGAGCGCTGGGAAGAGCTGACACCGGGTGCGTGGTCGAGAGAGTCCTCAAGTAATCTAAAGAAATGGGGAAAGACCAAATATAATGTGTTGCTTTTGACAATGTTTGGAGGCTCTCTTGGCCGCAAAAAGCAAGGTGGACCATGGCCAGCGTTTGCAAAGGCTGCTCCTGGGCGTCTCTGGGTGCTTCAGTCAACTGCTCAAAATCACGCGGTATTAATGTCAGAAAATCAGTTTCAATCACTAATTTTTGGTAAGGACTTGATGCGTATTTCGTCTTGAATCCGAGCGGCGAGCGACAGGGAGAACCGAGTAGCTGTAGGGGTAGGGATGTCTTGGCAGCCCTGGCTTGGGGGGTCCCGCTGTCGTCGGTCTGCGTCCCGCGTTTGGTGGTTTAAACGTGTGTCTGCGTGTTTACATTTCTGGGTTTTATTTTTCTTTGTAAAACCATCGTGCAGAGTTCTGTAAAATGCTAATTATTTATGTGCTAGACTGAAGGAGCAGTTAACAATCCAAGGAGAAATCTCTATTTAGTCCCGTAGGGAGCTGTCATTGTGTTCTTACATGTATTATAGAACATTACCGCGCATGCGCCATAGATCATTTTCAAATATTCGTGTATCAGAGGTTTACACATTGAAGAAAAAACAAACCTCCTTTATGTACAGTAAGTAACAGCCTGCAAAATTTAGTCTCAAAGTTGTCTTTTTTAGCATTAGCAATGCAGAGACCTGTTGGAAGCTTGTACATTTTTAATACGTCATGTTCAGCCCACAGCAAATGTATGCAACTGCGCGATGAATCCCTGAAAAATCCGATTTCCAGTGGAATTGCTGTCACAGCCTTAACTCTAGCGTTATAAAAATGGTGCTTAAATACGTTTCTGTGCATGGATGTGGGTACCCGATCAGAGCGGGTGAGAATTCCAAGTCAAAGCGAGCAGCGTAGCGCGTTAGCACTGCTGCGAGATAACCGCAGCCACGGCTGGGAACGGGCAGGCGTGTGAATAGGTGGGAAATCCCGAGACCCTCGGACAACGACGAGCGGTTTCGCAGCTGTCGGTGTTCGGAACGGGCAAGCCCCGCGTCTCTTCGCGAGGCGGGGGTCCGGCGGCGGCGGTCGCAGGAGGGGCTGGCGGTGCCGCCCGCCTCGCTGGCGGCTGCGGGTGGAAGCCAAAGCTGCGGTCGCTCTTCCTCGAAACGCCGCCCCGGCGAGCGGCAGCGGCTCGGGGCGCAGTCGGAGATCAAAGTCTGGGGGTGATTTTTCCGTAGAAATACTAACACGGGCTCTTCGTTCCTCCATGACTCGTTAGAGCAGCCTTCATTTCGAAATACCAGTTGGCGTCGGAGCGGTGAACTCCACGTGCTTTAGGCTCTACAGTTCAGCTTCTGGATGATTTAAAATACACAAAAATGCACAAAACTATGAGAATTATGTCTGCTTTCTATATTGGTTATTATTTTTTTTTTTTTCAGGTGATATTTATGCCCATATCTTCACATCCGCTATCTCAGGTCCCTTTAAATGAATACTGCAGGGATTTTGATGCCACTCGTTGGCAGACCAAATGTAATATTTATATGCAATGAGCTGTTAGTTTTTGTATTGTACAAATGTAAATTTGTAAAGATTTTTTTCTAGAGTTTTTTTGAAGTCACTTATGTAATCTAGGATGTTTCATTTTCCAGCTGTGGGATTGTCTTAATAAAAAAAAAAAAAAGAAGATAAACTCTTACTTTGGTTTTGCATTACTTACTGAACAGTTTAGACATTAAAAAAGACAAAAAAAAGTTTTACATTGAGTTTTCAACATAAAAGAAAATCACTTTTTGATTCAACTGGGTCATTTTATACTTATAAAAATGGTAACTTTTATAAACTGGATATAGGAACTTTTATAAGCTGTGCAGATCGCGAGCAGCGTGGGATGGAGACGGTCGCCTCGGCCGCAGGCAGGCGCGAGGCCTCGCTGTCGCCCGAGTCGTCATCCGAGCCGGCGCCAAAATTCCGTTTTCAGGGGCCGAAGGAGGGGAACAGCTTTAGCAGGCGTTGGGGTGATGGGTGGGCAGCCAGGCTTGCTGATCTTAGAGATCTTCTCCAACCTTAATGATGCTACGATTTCAGTGCCGCTGCGGGACACGGGAGATTCAACTCGGGGCGAAGCTTGTGCCTGGTTTTAAGGGGTATTTAATGCAAAACAAAAAACCGCTCCTGTTCCATCGCTGTTCTTGCCCCCTTGTTAATTAGTGGTGATAATACTGTTTAAACAGGGTTTTCCTTACCCAAGCGGTGCCTGCGGCGGGGCCTCGGCTGGGGCTGCTCTCGCCCGCAAGCGCTCACCCTGTGAGGTTGACCCCGTGCGAGCGGGGAGGGCTTGGGGACGGCTGCGGGGCTGCGTCTCCCGCCCGCGCTGCACGACGGCGTCGGAGCCGTCCCGTCCCGTCGGGCACGGGCAGCTCAGTGCTCAGACCCAGCTGGTGCGCGGGGAGGGAGAGCCTGGCGGGGCTCTCGCGGTGCGGTGTTTTGGCTTTCCCCCTCTTTAGTCCCTCGACATATTTGACATTTCATTTTATTGTGCTGATTTGGAACGGGCCAAATGGAAATTCAGATGCGAATCAGTATCTTCTGTGTAACCCAACGCTCGTACTCCAGGCCCCAGGAACAGAAGGGCTTTTTCTTTTTTTTTTTTTTCCTTCGCCTTGTTGGGTACAGAGAACAAAATTAAACTTGTCTTGTGCAGATGCTAAAGCCCCCCTGCTAAGTACATCCCTCAAGTGGCGTTAGCGAGACGAAATTACGCTCTGCAGAGCTGCTGTACCTGCAGCAAACCGCCCTGCGCTGGCACTCCTGCAGGTGTTGTGTCATAGCTGTTCTATCAAACGCTTGATACCAGCATATGTTTAGGGGGTATGTGATAATACATGCTATAAAATATATGATATAAAATATCAGTGTGGCAGGGAGCAATGCAATTATCCTTTCAGCGCACTTGGGAAATGCATTTTGTAGAAGTATTTGGTTTTTAGCAGTAATTTTTGCACGTGTTTTGGAATTCAATTGTGATTTTTCTGCATTCCAGCAGTGTGTGGACTAAAGACCTGCAGGACAGCGGTGTCATGCCAGCGCTGCTTTCCAGCCTGGGAGACCCCGACGCACCCTCCTGCATCCCCCCATCAGCCGCTCACGCGATGCTTCACGTCTGCAGGGCGATGTCGGGGGGTCGCGGGGCACTGTCCGGCTCTCGGGGGCTCCAGGGGAGAGGGGGAGCCCACCTTTGCCTTCATCTCCTCTTTTCTGGAGATATTCAAGCCCCAGCTGGACGCGGTGCTGTGCAGCCTGCTCTGGGTGACCCTGCTTGGACAGGGGGTTGGACTGGGGGACCCACAGAGGTCCCTGCCAACCCCTCCCATGCTGGGATTCTGTGGTTCAATTCGAAACAGGCACCGAAAGGGGATGGTTTGCCCGTTGGTTGCCGTGTCCGCTTCGAAGCTGCTTTCCGAGGCTCGGTGAGAGGTCTGACGAGGACGGCAGCGGACGTTGTTTCTTCCTTCGAAGGCGTTCGAAGGCCGTTTTTGGGGTGCGGGACGGAGGTTCCGCCGCGCAGCTGGGCAGCCCCTTCCCCTGCCCCCCAGCAGCCGGGACTTCTGGGGCTGCTTTGTTCCTCGGTGCATAAAAGCCCTTTGTCCTCAAGGCCGGCGGAGGATCGGGTGCTGAGCCAGGAGAGCCTCTCCCGTGACGCAGACGCCGGCGGTGCTGGCAGCCCTCCCGCTCTGCCTCCGGCCGAAGCCCCGCTCCGCTCGCCGCGGTGGGGTCCGACGCGGCGGCTGACGTAGGGTGGCCTGCCCTCCTCCATCAATATTTGCTCGGGCGCCAGGAGGGAAAGCTGGAAGAGCTCCCGCTGACGCAGGGAGCCCCGGCCCCGACGTCCCGCCCGTCCCGCGCGTGGTGCCGAGCATGAGGGACCGTCTGGCCGAGCTGCGGCAGCGAGCCGCGGCCGAGGGGGACCCGCACGATGACCCCTCGTGCTTCGACAACCCGGCTTTCGGCGGGGACGACGCCAGCCCCGTCGGCCGGGCGCTGGCCGAGGCGGCCGAGCTCTGGCGGGCGCTGGACGGGCTGGAGCAGCTCTCCGAGAGCATCGCCCGGACGCAGGAGACCGTGCTGTGCTGCACCTCCGCGGACAGCGTCGCCCGGGAGAAGCGAGGCCTCGGCGCTGCCCGAGCCGCCTTCGCCCGCGACGCCGCGGCCCTGCAGCCCCAGCTCGGCGCCCTGCCCGCGGCGACGGAGGGGAGCCCAGCGCGAGCGGGGCCGCGCGTCCGCCAGACCCAGCTGTGGCTGCTGCTGCGGCGGTACCGCGCCGTCCTCGCCCGCCACTACGCCCGCGAGAGCCGCTACCGGCAGCGGCTGAAGGAGCAGATCGAGAGGCGGGCGGAGCTGGCGGGCATCGAGTTGGGGGACGAGGACGTGGACCGGCTGGCGGAGACCCCCACGGCCCCCCGCATCGTGGGCCGGGAGCTGGAGGAGCCGAAGGGCGAGCGGCAGCTGGCCCTGGCCCAGGCGCGCCAGCGGCAGCTCCTCGACCTGGAAGCGCAGATGGCGGAGCTGCGCGGGCTGTTCCTGCAGCTGGAGGGGCTGCTGGCCGAGCAGCACGGGGCCGCCGACAGCGTCGAGCGCTACGTCCTGCGCACCCTCGACTACGTCTCCCAGACCGGCGGCGAGCTGAAGAAAGCCTTCGCCTACCGGCGGCCGTCGCGGCTCTCGGCCCTGCTGACGGCTGCGCTCAGCCTCTGCGCCTGCTGCGCCTGCCTGCCGCGCCTCGGCCGCGCCGTCCCCTGAGACCGCGCCGCGCCGGGGCGGCTTTACCGCAGCTCTCGTGGATTTCCCGCCCTGTGCCTGCGCAAGAAGTGCTGTCGTTAGGGGCTGCTGATGTCTTGCACACCTTGCACGGCGATGCAGGGACCATGAACACCTTGCACGGCATCATGGCTACCACGCAAACCTTGTATGATGGCACAAGGACCATGAACGCCTCGCACGGCAGCACGGGGACCACGCAAACCTTGTATGATGGCACAAGGACCATGAACACCTGGCACAGCATCATGGGGACCACGCAAACCTTGTATGATGGCACAAGGACCATGAATACGTTGCACGGCAGCATGAGGACAATGCAAACCTTGTATGGTGGCACAAGGACCATGAACACCTGGCACAGCATCATGGGGACCATGCAAACCTTGTATGATGGCACAAGGACCATGAATATGTTGCACGGCAGCATGAAGACCACGCAAACCTTGTATGATGGCACAAGGACCATGAATATGTTGCACGGCAGCATGAGGACCACGCAAACCTTGTATGGTGGCACAAGGACCATGAACATCTCGCATGGCAGCATGGGGACCACGCAAACCTTGTATGGTGGCACAAGGACCATGAACACCTTGCGCGGCAGCACGGGGGCCACACACATCTTCCATGGTGGCGTGGGGACCATGCACGCCTTGCACCATGGCACAGGGACCATGAACACCTTTCACGGCAGCACAGGGGCCACACACATCTTGCACGGTGGCGTGGGGACCATGCACGCCTTGCACCATGGCACAGGGACCAAGAACACCTTGCACGGCAGCACAGGGACCATACGCATCTTGCACGGCAGCGTGGGGACCTCACAAACTTTGTACAAAGGCACAAGGACCAAGAAAACCTTGCATGGCAGCACGGGGACCACACCAACCTTGCATGATGGACCATGCACACCTTGCACAGTGTCACAGGGACCGCGCATGTCTTGCATGGTGGTGTGGGGACCATGCACGCCTTGCGTGGTGGCATGAGGACCACACTTGCACTGCAGGTCAGGCACACGGAACACTGCAGCACCCAACAAGGAAAAGCACTTTTAATGCCATGAAACCTAACTTGAAGACATAAATGTTTCTCTTTTTTTCATTTATTTAAAGGAGAGAAGAAAAAAATCCTGTGGAAGTTCCTGGCACACTTGCTACTGTCGCTGTGGAGCAGCGTGAGGACTCCCCACCACTTCTGACTCTTTATTCTCCCCACTTTCTCCAATTTCTACTCCCTGGGAATTTTTTGTGTGCATTAATGTCGCGTTTTCGCCGTTGTTTGTACGCAGGTGGTCGGGTTTGGGACGGGTGGCTGTGCCCCGGCATGGCCCACCCCGTGGTGTGATGCCAGGAGGGTTCGTGCGATCGATGCAGTGTTGGGAGGACAGCAGGAGATGGGCTCGCCTCAACCTGCACGTGGCCAAACCTGGCAATACCACACCTGCGCTGGAAGCTCGGTGTGACCAGTCCCTGTCATACCACCTGAATGTCCCAAAGCCTCTCCAACTAGAGACACGGCAGCGGAACCAGGGCCTGGTGAAGTTTCCCTGGAACCCTCCGTGGAAGGTCCCGTTGTGCCCTGGCAGTTTCTGCGCTCAGGTCTCTGCTGTCTCGGTCACCCTTAGGTTTATTTTTGTCTTCTGGCTGAGCCTGAATAAATCAATCCCTCAATAACCTCTGGAGCGTGGATGGGCAAGTTATTTCTTCACAGCAGTTAGCCCGAATTTATTAAAGAGCAGAAACAGAATGAGATCTTGGTGCATCTATTGGGTTAAATTCTTATGGCTCTGGAAAACTCAATTTTCAGGCTGAGGAGTGCACCTCTTTTCCCTATATGGCTGTTTTCTGTTGACCTGGAAGACCCTCAGCATCAGGAATGTCCATCCTTGCGAGAGCAGTGACGCCCTGGAGAGCTGGGCTGAGCCGTCTCCGATCCTACCTGCTTTTCCTTTCTTTTTCTGTTTGTGAGGTCTAAATGAATATTACTTTTTCATTTAAAACTGGATGAATGGAAATTACTTCTTTATTTCATTTTAAAAAACCCACAACTTTTCATCTGAGAGAAGAAGTGGTCTTTTTTTCTATAGAAAATTAACTGCAATGGATGGCAAGCACAGTGAGGGTTTGTGGTTTTAAGCATCTGAATTTGGTGGTTTTTTCTTCCCTGGAATTTTTAGGAAGCAGAAGTCGAACAGCACCGCTGCCGCGGGAGTGCGGTGTACGGGCGATGGAAGGATGCAGCGGGGACAGCCCCACATCCCGGGATGCTTTCACTGCCCAGGCACCCCATGAGCTGCGTCCCCACATCCCCAACACGTCATCCCCGAGCAGTGGTAGGAAACCCACCAAAACTGGGGTGTTTTGTGGCTGGACCATAATTCTGGTGTTCCTCCGTGGTGCTGAGGCCGGGGATGTGGTTGGCTCGGGGCTGAGCTGCCGTAACCCTCTACTCAGCTCCTCCTCTACTCTGCCTTGGGGAGGCCCCAGCTGGAGTACTGTGTCCAGTTCTGGGCTTCCCAGTTCAAGAAAGATGAGGAGCTACTGGAGAGAGTCCAGCACAGGGCTACAAGGATGGTGAGGGGACTGGAGCATCTCTCCTACGAGGAGAGGCTGAGGGAGCTGGGCTTGTTCAGCCTGGAGAAGAGAAGGCTGCGAGGGGACCTTCGAAATGCCCATAAATATCTGCAGGGTGGGTGTCAGGAGGATGGGGCCAGACTCTTTCCAGTGGTGCCCAGCGCCAGGACAAGGGGCAACGGGCACAAACTGAAGCCTGGGAAGCTCCAGCTGAACCCGAGGAAGAACTTCTTCCCTCTGAGGGTGCCGGAGCCCTGGCCCAGGCTGCCCAGGGAGGCTGTGGTGTCTCCTTCTCTGGAGATATTCCAGCCCCGCCTGGACGCGGTGCTGTGCAGCCTGCTCTGGGTGACCCTGCTTGGGCAGGGGGTTGGGCTGGGTGACCCACAGAGGGCCCTTCCAACCCCTGACCATTCTGTGATTCTGTGATTCTGTAACCGTGCCGGGGACAGCAGGCTCCGAGCGGTGGGGAAGGAGGGGAACCCCGCGAAGGGAAGCAAACAGAACGCTGCGGAGCGGCTCGTGAAGTGAGGACGGGCTCTGCGGGCGCTGAAGGAGGCCAGAGATCACGTTTGATGCTACAAACGAGATGCAGTTGTGTAATTAAAGACAATACGGAAATTCAAGCGCACAAGGGGAGCACATGCAAGCCGAATCGTGCCGAGGTTGGGCTCGGCGTCCTGAACCACGTTTGATGGGACAAAAATGAGAGTAACGGTTTTGTCAGTAAAGCTTCAAGGAGAAGCAGCCTTTCTTCTGGGCTCGTTTCTCTCCCGTTTGCCCAGCCGCCGCAGAGGAGGTTTCCCAAAGTGGCGATGGAATCAACGCAGCGAGCAGAAGGACGGGCTTCATTCGCCCTTGCGGTGCTACGGCACGGTGCCGCGCTGGGTCCTGCTCCTGACCAGGCTCTCCAGCATGGGGTGGGGATCGCCTGCCCCGTCCCATCTCACCATGGGGAACACCCTCTACATCTGAGATGAAGGTCCTCTACAACCTACTCTAGGTGACCCTGCTTCGGCAGGAGGGTTGGGCTAGATGACCCACAGAGGTCCCTTCCAACCCCTACCATTCTGTGATTCTCTGTGATTCTGTGAAAAACCTCACATTTTATATGTGGAGATGATCAAGCAGCTCCTTGGGAAGCACTGAGGACTATTTACAGACTCCCAGGACACAGAGAGAAGGGGGAAAAAAGCCCTCAGCGAGGCAGGGGAGGTGGCAGACCCAGATGCAGCATGACTTCCATTTCACCACGCTTTACGCAACGCCAGCACGGCCCCGTGCAAACAACATCTCTGCAGAGCCCCGGGGGAAACCCGGCTGAGCCCTGGCCTCGGTCACGGGGCGGCATCCAGCGCCGGCAGCCCTGCAGAACCGGCCGAGCTGCTCAGTAAATGATTATCCATAAAGCGCAGGGGGGGGGGGGGGAAAACAAAACCCCGTTGTTATTGTCCGTGCTTTCAGCCAGGGCGTCTTCACGGGGGTTTTCGTGGAGCAGAACCTCCTCCGGAGCCCAGCGCCCAGGCGATGGCTCCGTTGCTGGTGGGGCTGCAGCTTTACCTGCTGGCAGCAGCTGCTGGTGGCACGCTCTTTCCTGCGTGCAGGATTAAGGAGAAAACGTCCCTGATTTGTGTCACGAGGACAGGTGAGGGGTTACAGAAGTAGGAGAAAGAGAGGAGAAACTTTGCGCCTCGGGGCAGATCTTTGCACCGATGGCTGCAGCGGTTTATGAGACTTTGAGTTCATTTATTGGGTTTTTTTTCTGATGCTTGGTTGCTTTTCATTAGATATTGGCCTCAGATGGAGACTGATTACGGTATAGCAAAGTAATTAACGATATTGCAATGTGGGCACGAACGTTGCACAGGATGGGAAAGTTTCTCTTCTCTTCTGAGTAGAGGTTGGGACTTCATTTGGAGCACGTTTGCTTTATGAATATCCCTGGAGATGACGAAGCCAAGGTGGAGGACCTGCTTTAATGATGCAAAGAATATACATGAGAGGGCTGTTTTAATTACTTCCCAAATGAGCATCAGAAATTTAAGAAGTTCATATTTAAGGGGAAAAGGAAGAGAAAGCCAAACGTGTCAAGTTAAACTCAGGCTACCCAAGCCCCTTAGCTCTGTTCTGTAGCGACGTGCTCAGAATGAGATTCGTTAAAAGAGGACCCTCTTAGTAAAATACATTAAAAGCAGCTGGCTTAGAAGTATGAAGCCTTAACAGCTGTGCTGGCAGCACGCACGAGTTTTCACTTGTAAAGTCTTGCAGTTGAAGAAATGCCACTGAAAATACATTTTTCTGAAGAGTATGAAATCTTTTCCTGACATTTAGACAAGCAAATAACTCCAGAACAGTTTAATCAACCTATAGTACTTTGTTTTTTTTTAAAGCACAGTAGGTTATTACATCTTAACGGGCTGTCGTTCCTGCTCGGGGACCCCGGGAGGACTCGTGCATTGCAGTTCAAAGACTGAATTTTCATCCCTTCAACGCTGCTGATTTTTCATGTCACAACAAATACCCCCTGGAGAGAATCACTTCTTGTAAATGCAACTTTAAAAGCCTCCCAGACATTAAATCGGAGCTGAGTTCCCCGAGATCTGTTCAATTTGCAGCATCTGTTTGGCCAAACCTCTGGACATACACGTTTATTGGCAGAAGTGGAGGGGAAGGCAGTGTCAGTGTTTAGGACTGTCATTCCATTTTGGTGTACTCCAGTTGGTCTTGAATAACACACCCTGGCACTACAGCAAGGAAAAAGTCTTAATTCAAAATATTTAGATTTTTTAATTCAAGATGAGAGATTTAATTAAGTATATCTTCATTTCCCTCAAACTATTCCCATTGAAAACCGCCACCCAATATTTCCATTGCCAGAAATTTTCCAAACAGTGGCTTTTTTTGTTCAAAAAAGGCTTTGTATACCAAATCATACTTGGTGTTTTTACTCTGAGTATACTTCATATCAAATCAGAAATTCATTCTTCTGTGTGGGCTACGAAGTTATTGCAATGCTTCAAAACACTTTTTACGTTTCATTCACCAGTACAAAAATGTGTCAGCAGTTTAACTTAACTTGATTTGTTTTCCCCCAGTTTCTCCTGCATTTTCCAGTGAATCAACAACTCTATTCGTAGAGCTCATCAAATATCTGCTGCTGCCGCCCGCCTTCTGTGAAAAATGTGGAGATACGGCTCGCAAGCCTTGCTGCAGGAGTGGGGAGTGCTGCCAGGAAATTCAGAGGAGCCACTTCTTGTCTTGCTAGCGGCAGGTTGGAAGCTCCGTCCTCAGTTTCCATTGCCAAATCGGGCTCGTTTCAGAGTTGTTTTGGTGTCTGCTCAACGGGATGTCTTTGGCGTCCCAGCAGCCTGATGCGTGCGGACAGGGTGGAGCAGGCTGCATCTCAATTTTAGATCCTTTTTAAGGGTATTTCTCTAACAGGCATGAAATAATTTGTGTCTTCCAGTGCTAAAATACTGCTATTGGATTTCCCTGGCAGGGAGGAAGTTTGATCTCCATGCCTCTTCCTGCAGTCAACTCATGCAAAATCTACCAGAAGTAATTTAGAACGAAGCAGTTCATGGTTTTTCACAGGGGTCCCTTTCTTAGAAAATTCGGTTGTTTGGTTTGCTGACCTGCACCTCTCAGCACGAGGAGCTTCTGTGAAGTTTTCTCCAGCGCTGCCTTCTAGCAGGTCTTCAAAGATGCGTTGCTACGACTTGGCGGTGCAGAGGGAAGCACTGCGTGTGTCAGCGTTTCGGACCCAGGTTTGAGGGAATAAGCCAGGCCTTGCACAAACTTGACCAACACCGAGCAGTGTGCTTGCAGAGAACAGCAAATTTGACAAGACTTACGGAAAGGGAGGTACCAAACTCCTGCCGAGGCGCTGTCTGGCCGAGGGCTATGTCCTCGACGGGAAATGGGGAAAGGAGAAACACAGCAGCCAACAACGCTCATTGAGAGACTCCAGCTGCGGGGTCAAGTTTAAATGGGGGCTGGAGGAGAGAGGATGAAGAGTTCAGCAAAGCTGGGAGCTGAGGGTGCCGCTTGTTTTTTATTCTCGCTCCAGTTTGGGGGTGAAAGCCCTGTCTGAGTCCTGAAAGATGTCAGCCCTGGGCATCCCTGCAGGCACACGGAGTTATCCCACAGGTGGTAGCAGCCCTCTGCCTCTTCCCGTTGAGTCCAAAATAATTGTATTTTTTTGTGATTTTCTTTGCATTCAGTATCTTTTCTGGTTTCTTTTTTTATTATTATTATTAGCAATGAGCCCCTTCCCGTTCACTCGGTACAATTGCACCGGCAGAGCCCAAGCAGCTTTGCATAAGATGCACAATGAGCTGCTGCAAGAGGAGTCATGGAATTATCGTCCTGTGAGTGCTAAATTCAGGTGCCAGGCTGGGAAAAGACGGACTTCTGGAGAGCAGAGTCCTCATGGGTCCTTCTGATGCAATGAAGCCCTGAAACCGGGGGAGCTTTGCCACGCTCTGTAAGCCCAGGCTGGGGGAGATGGTACCCATGCGGGGCCGGGAATGGGGGACCTGAGGGCTGAGCCTGGGTCCACCCGGAGCCAGGAGGTCTGCTGAGCTCTGGGCCCAGCCTGCCCACCCAAATGTGCCCATCTCCACGGCTCGGATATGGTTGTTCCCCAGGGGAAAGGCTTGGTGCTTCCTGAGCTCCCCGATAAATCCATTTATTACCTATTACAAAATCAGAATAGGAGCATTTTTCTTCATTCCTGTTTTTTCTTTCATGTTGAACATTTCCTTGCATTTTGTGTGCCGATCTTGGCATGCAAAGCACATTTTTTCATCATTTGCTTGAGTGAGGCTGTGGCAAGGACGTACATTTTAATAATTCCTAGGGGAAAAAAATCTCCACAACTCTGCTGACATAAACGATGAACTGAAATCTTTTACGTTGATCACTAATGAACACACAATTTTCGCTTACTTTCCTACACTGTCTTGAAATGGCTGTGTCGACGATTAATTTTAAGCAGTAAAAACAAGTCTTGAATCTACAGCAAGACTTATTTTCAGTTTAAGGTAAGGCGAAACTCTGAAGTCTCGTATTAACAATGAGTAGGCTGACTAGTTTGTTTTTTTTAATACCGAGGGCAGTGACTTCTGTTCAAATTACTCAATCCATGCTTCTCATAGGAATGCGTACATTTAAAATTCTGCATTTTGCTGTTCTTCACCTAATAGAGCGCTGCCTACGCTTATGAGAACGTTGCTCCCACAGGCGAGAACGCAAGGCAGAAATACGCACACGAACAGCCGGTTCCAATCCTTCTGCTTCTTCGTAAAATCAGGGGAGCAAGTCAAACCTGGGATGTTGATGGGGCGATGCAGTGGTGGGGCCATGCAGAAGCCAAGGAGGACCAGGTACTTGCACCAGCGCAGCCCTGCTTGGCGAGGCTGGATCAGACCACTGCGTGAACTGCCTGATGAGCAGCCCAGGCTGGAAAGTCCGGTTCACCAGAGCTTGAAGCCTTGTTTGCACAAATCTTTTTGGTTTTCCAAGCAGAGACCTAAGAAGTTCTTCCGTGGGGCGGATCTATGATCTCTGCTGGGCTGGGAGGGCAAAGGACTCGTGATGGGAGAGAGAGAAAAGGGATTCGTGACAATTTATTATATTCACAGCTCTCCCATCATGCCACTTCTGAATGGAAATGACGGACGCGCGCCGCGGTCTGCCAGGATCTCACATTAGCATCGGGTGATGAGATGAGTAGATAATAGCGTCTCCGGGGATGATTTGCTTCTTAACTGCTATTTCTAAAGCTTCAAGACAGATCCAGAGGACAGTTTGATATTGTCACCAGCAATTTGCATTACTGAAGCTCGTGGAGGCTCGGGAGTGAGTCACGCCGGGTGGCGGGACAGTGACCACGGCGTGACCTACGCACGATGACAATGCTGTGGCTTTTCTTTGAAACGGGGCACAGAGCTGCCTTTGCTGCCCGGGGAGCGCACAATGTTAACCAAGGCTTTAAATGGCCCCGAAATTAAAGCTTTGGTGCAATCCTAACTTCACGGGTAGTTTTTGACTTGGCTTTTCACCCCAAAGTAACCCCTCTGGGCTTCGTCGTTTGGATCCATGTCTGGTTCTCTGAAAATGGGCTTTGCTTTCATAGTTTTGCCAATCCATGTGCAGCCCGGGTAGCCAATTGCTGCAAAATATCCATTAATAATGGAAGTCTTAAATAAAGCCTTTCACTCACTCTGAATATGTAATTCTTCAGGTTGCATGAACGGTGAGAGGGAAAATACTGACTATGAATTTTCTGTAGATAATTGTGTTCCCGTTCCCTGACGTTTGATAATTCATTGCAGAAGTGTTTGGGCAGCTAACCCGGAACCCCTGTGTCCCGTCCCAGCGTGCGGATGCTTCTTGCCAGAGCAAGGCAGTGGCAAGCACCATCTCTTTAGTGCAGCTGCATCCCTCATACCCCTGAGACGGCCTCAGCCCGTGGCATGGGCTGCGTGCGTGAGGCTCCCAGCTCAGGGGGACGCGGTTCCGCTCCCTCCTCTGGGACCAGGCCCCCGCTGCCTTTCAGCCTACTGGAAATTACCCTTTCTAAGCTATCTCCCCATTTCTGCCTGGGTTCCTTGCCTGCTCTGAGCAGAATCCAGATTCAGCGCTTCACTGCTGGCTTATTTCTCCTTGAAACCTTCCCCGGCTTCGCTCGTTACTGTTTGTGCTGCGTTTTGTCTTTGACGGGTATAAATCAAGCGCAGACAAAGCAGAGTTAACGTCACGGTCCTCAGCTGGACCCCTGATGATTTGCCGTTGTAACACAGTGCAAAACAGTGTTGAAAAGAATTCCTGTTTATTCACCATACGCCACACGCTGGGGCGGTGCGAGGAGAAGGGGGTTTGGTGCCCAGCGCGACGCCCCGAGCCCCTCGAGCCCGCGATGTTTGCTGGGGGAGCTGCCTCACGTTGGCTGCTTTTTGGGGTTAATCACAGGATTTGAGCTGCTTTCTGTCTGAGCTTTTTTTAGAAGTGTGTAGGTATGGCTTGCAGCTCATCCTTAAAGATTTCCGTCCATTAAATACGTATTTTTCTATGTTGTTTTATAATGCAGAATAAGCTGTTTCCATAGGTTATGGGAAAACGGGTTCGCAGGAGCGTGAGCGTGGGAAATAGGATCGGCAGAAGCTGAAAAAGGACACCAAGTGCCATGGGGGCTTTCACTGCAAGGGATCGCCAGCAGCTTTAAAAGCATGTTTTATTTACGGGGAGGAGGCTAACAAGGTACAGCAGACCCTGGACAGACTGAAACCTTCCCCTCTGCTCTGCCCCATCTGCAGTTCTGTGTCCAGTGCTGGGCTCCCCAGTTCAAGAAAGATGAGGAGCTGCTGGAGAGAGTCCAGCGCAGGGCTACAAGGATGGTGAGGGGACTGGAGCATCTCTCCTACGAGGAGAGGCTGAGGGAGCTGGGCTTGTTCAGCCTGGAGAAGAGAAGGCTGCGAGGGGACCTTAGAAATGCCCATAAATATCTGCAGGGTGGGGGTCAGGAGGACAGGGCCAGACTCTTTCCAGTGGTGCCCAGCACCAGGACAAGGGGCAACGGGCACAAACTGAAGCCTGGGAAGTTCCAGCTGAACCCGAGGAAGAACTTCTTCCTTCTGGGGGTGACGGGGCCCTGGAACAGGCTGCCCAGGGAGGCTGTGGAGTCTCCTTCTCTGGAGATATTCCAGCCCCGCCTGGCCGCGGTGCTGTGCAGCCTGCTGTGGGTGACCCTGCTTGGGCAGGGGTTGGACTGGGTGACCCACAGAGGTCCCTTCCAACCCCTGACACACTGTGATTCTGTGAAAAGGAGGTCCTGCTGAGCACAGACATTGAAATCCAAGTACCAGAACAACTCGCTCCTGACGTTGGTGTTTTATCAGTGAGAGTAAACAGGAAAGCGGCTGGAGCTGACAGGTACAAACGATTTACACCACAGAGAGCCATTCCCCGTCTCGGGCAGAGGCTGGGTATTCTGGTGCCTTAAAATAGATCCAGGCGACGGCGTGAGTCACTGCAGCCGCTGGGCAGGGGAGCAGCGACCAGCCAGCGGGATGGGAGAAGACTGCCTGGTACTGGGCTGCTCGGAAACTCGCCGTCTTTTTTCTTTCCCTGTTACTGGATTTAGCTACGCTGCTTTACCTACAGGCATTTCCTAAGGAAGACAGATCACAGAATCACAGAGTGTTCGGGGTTGGCATAGGAATAAATAAAATTTTCTGGTAATATTTTCAGATCCTAATGTAATGTGAAATAACATAGTTCTGTTGACTTCTTCGCTATGTATGCTGCTTTGAAACTGTAACAAATTATATTTAAAAAAAAAAAATCCCCCCTAAAAATGTCGACTGTAAGTCCCCTCTGAGCTGCGGTACAAATCTACAATATCTGCTGTACCGGTGTGTGAGACAGGAGTGTTTCAGGCCATGCCGAGGTCCAGGTGACCCGGGGTGGGGATGCAGGAGTTCTGCCGCAGCAGGTATTCGAGGCACGTGGCTCGCCGTCCTCGGCCGCAGGGAAGAGCCTTGCTCCCGAATTCCAGTTTACACCCCACTCGAGTGACTTCTTCTTGCTACCAGCGTCTCTTTACAGCTGTGCAATGTATAAAAGAAAACACGCCTGGAGCCACTGCAAGCTCTTTTTTATGCCTTGATGTTTTTCCCCATCTCTTTGGGTGCGTTGCCTTTCTGGCGGGGGCTGACTCCCATGCTGGCAGCGGGTGGGAGCTGTCAGACCTGCCCTGTACGGCGCGGAGGGGCTGTCAGCATCGCTCTGACAGCTCAGCGTGGTTTTTCGGCCTGAGCCACAGGTAGTCTGGTTGCACAGAATAATTACCAGCTACTTAACCTCGGTATTAAAAACCACATTGAAGTGACGAGGGCACCGAAGTAGTATTTGTTCAAAGCAGAGAATAGTTAAAACTGACTGGGACAAAATGAGTTTGATCAAGATTTGTGTGGACTTTCTTTCATCCCTGGCACATTCAGATGTGAGCAGGGTGTTGCAGGTTTTTTTATTAGGAGAGTCTTTTATTTTTGCTCTTACAGATGTGCACATGAGCATTCCTTGTCAAAACACATCTGTTCAGAGAGCCCACTGGATCTGGAGACCTCAGGCTTTTTTCTATCTCCTTCTCGATCTCTGTGGTCACTCTATTATTTCAGAAAGGAAAAATCTGGAAATTTGCTTAGGTAGCTGCATTATTGTCCCCTGATAAAGAAAGAAAGAGTAGCTTGTGGGTGTCGATACGAATTCCTGGGACTCTGTCACCCCTTTTGCAGAGCCAACATGCAGCAAGGGGTGCGCACGGCTTTCGCTTGCCCTTGCGGTGTTGCCCGAGCGGCAGAAGGCTGTGATGCGGGAGCGCTGCCTGCAGCGAGACCCGCTCCTCGGCCCGCTCGACCCTCGGCCGGCGGCCAGCGTGGTCATCAGCAGAGCGAGCTGTCCCCTGCTGCCAGCAGGAATTGATTCATCCTGACTCATACCCGCGTGTCCTGTCTGCGGGGAGGATCACAACAGCCAGGCGGTCGGCGGCAGAGGCAGTGTGCCCTCCCTCGAGGGGGTACGGTCCCCGCTTCATTCGCTGAGCGCGACCGACGTGTTCGTGCCCCGTATCACCCCCCGACCTCGGCGCGTGGGCAGGGCAGAGCTCAGCGTCTGCGTTTCCAAACGCTCTGCGGATGTGCCCGCCAGCTGTGCGCACGGCCCGGTGAGACGCGGGCGTTTGCCCGGAACACGGAGCTGCGGTGGCAGCTGATGGAGATGCTGGAGTTGACTTTAAGTGCTCGTCCCGACACGTAACGTAAACTCGCCTTTTGTTGACTCTCTCTAGGGTCTGGGCACAGAATCACAGAATCACAGAATAGTAGGGGTTGGAAGGGACCTCTGTGGGTCATCTAGTCCAACCCTCCTGCCGAAGCAGGGTCACCCAGAGCAGGCTGCACAGGACCTTGTCCAGGCGGGTCTGGAATATCTCCAGAGAAGGAGACTCCACAGCCTCCCTGGGCAGTCTGTTCCAGGGCTCCGTCACCCTCAGAGGGAAGAAGTTCTTCCTCATGTTCAGACGGAACTTCCTGTGCCTCAGTTTGTGCCCATTGCCCCTTGTCCTGTCACTGGGCACCACTGAAAAGAGCTTGGCCCCATCCTCCTGACACCCACCCTGCAGATATTTGTAGGCATTTCTAAGGTCCCCTCGCAGCCTTCTCTTCTTCAGGCTGAACAAGCCCAGTTCCCTCAACCTCTCCTCCTAGTGGAGATGCTCCAGTCCCCTCACCATTCTTGTAGCCCTCCGCTGGACTCTCTCCAGTAGCTCTTCATCTTTCTTGAACTGGGGAGCCCAGCACTGGACACAGTACTCCAGATGAGGCCTCACCAGGGCAGTGTAGAGGGGAAGGAGAACCTCCCTCGTCCTGCTGGCCACGCTCTTCTTGATGCACCCCAGGATCCCATTGGCTTTCCTGGCAGCCAGGGCACACTGCTGGCTCATGGTTAACCTGTCGTCCACCAGGATGCCCAGGTCCCTCTCCGCAGAGCTGCTCTCCAGCAGGTCCACCCCAAGCCTGGGCAGGAGCGGCAAGCATCCTTCCGTCCTCCCCATCCAAGTCAGCCTTTCCCTACACAAAGGAAGGCGCGGGTGCAAGGTGGGGTCTCCTCAGGGGTGGGTGTCACCGCTCGGTGCCCATCTTCCCCATGGTGAGGCCCGGGTCCATGATCTGTCACCATGGTCCATGGCCTGGCCACAAGACTGGAAGCCGTTAATCCGGGTTTTCTTATTTTAGCAGTTTGTCTCCATGCAGCGTATGGAAACGTACCCTGATGTGAGTTCTTCAGGACTGAGTGTCTCCAAAGCAGGCACATCTTGGACTGTTTGCCGTTGTGACTCCTTGGTTTGCTCCAACGGCTGCTTCACACAGTGTGCTTTTGAATTTGGGCTGCAAAACGATGAAGAACGTTCCTTGGTCTTCTCTGTTGAAAAGTCCAGGGCCATTTCCATGTCCTCATTTTGACTTAGAACATACGCAATTTTTTCCCTTCAAAAAAAGCTAATGGGTCAAGGTGAACTTTATTGTAACAAATACACTTTAGAGTCATTTTTACCTCGCAATTTTAATGACACGAAGCCATTTGTAATGAGAGGCAAGGCGATTTTACAGCTGAAGTATGCTGCCTGGACTGGAGGATTCTGTCTCTGAGAGGTGCCCTGTGGCATTTGCATTTTATGGGAACAGGAGGTAGCCTCGCTGTCCTCAGGAAAGTCCCAGTGGTTTTTATTCTTCACAAAATCTGGGCAAGTGAATGCCATCATTTCCCTTATATTCCTCAACAGAGAATCCTATTTCCAACACATTTGGGCAGCAATAAACCTGGGACCCGTAGAAAGCTTTGGAGGCACCGGCTGATGGCTAGTGAACTTCTGTTGGTGGCTGTCAGATGAAATCGTGGGTAGAAAGCAACAAAACAGGAGCAGTCAATATCGTAAAGCGTGATTATTGACCTACATCGTTCCGTGGGCCACAAAGAACACTCTTTACTTGTGTTTCATTTCTGACAGGCAGTTATCAGCTTGTGAGATGTGAATCAAACATGAAGTTGGAAAACTGGAAGAGTGGTTTCCAAAAGCAATCCTCTTTCTCCTCTCGTGTGTGCTTGGATGACACGGTGTAGAGCTCAGCAAAGCCAGGTCCTTAGACCTTCACTGCCTTTTTACCTTCAAGCTACATTCTTCAGAAGGTGGATATTTCTGCATTTAAGTCTGATGTTGTGCAAATGGGAAGAGAAATAATCATGTCAGTGCCTCTCTGAGGGACAAAGATGACCTGTCAGTGAGGCCAGCAGGTCGGAAGGCTTTCCATGGCGTTCCGCACTAGGACGGCATAACCGTGAAGTGAAAAGACTGTTCTGCTTCCTGTTTTACACTCAGCTCAACTCTGAAAGGGCTACTTTTTAAATCATTTACCCATTTCTTTGTGTGGAGCCTGCCAGGCTTCAGAATAACTGAATTGTGGAGAACTAAAACTAAAAAAGTGGAGAATATTAAGAACAGAGGAGCAGGGAAGATAAACAATCTTGATAGCACTGTACATATGCTGCTTGTTCTGTGCTGGAACGGGAACATTCAGGCACTTGTTCCAAAAGAAGCAATTAGCACTTTTAAATAGCTATATTATGCAGTCAAAAAAAAAAAAAAATGCTGTGTTTACTGCGGTTGGGAATGTATTAGGTTTATTCACTATAACAAAATGGATTTTGTTTAAGACAGGGAGCAGATAAAAGACTCGAAAACCCAACTTCTGTTGAAAGTTAGTGAATATATAAATCTGAGTGAAGCAGGAAACTAGATTGGTTGAGGTGGACAGCAGGTATTTGTAAGTTTGCTACAGAAGTTTCCATAGTTTTTTTAAAGTTTCCATAGTTCTTGCCTGAGTATCCTCAGAGTTGAAATGCTTCCAGACGTACTATTTCAATACATTGCACCCGTCCTCATTGCATGGGCAGTGGACATGTTGTAAGTATAGATGCACCTCCTACTACAACCATACATAGTCTATAATCACACGTAGTCAATGGGTATGACACAGCGTTTGTGACTCCCAGACAACATCTGAGAAAGCTCCCTCATGAGATGAAGGTCAAGGAGAAGATATGAATGGTTAAGGTAACATGCAGGTATTAAGCGTGGCCTGAAATACGGTTGAACATAATCAGAACACAAGTGAAAATTCAGCACAGTGCTTCACCCCTCCGTCACCGAAGGTCTCGCCTGGAGGAGGGCCAAAGCCGCAGAACGCTGTACTTGCTCTTCTAGCCAAACAAGCCTGATGAATAGAAACGTGGCAAGCTGACCTCCCAGAAGCTTCTTCCTCAAAGCGCGTTGAGTCAGCCAGAGCAGGGAGGGCCCCTAGGCATCTCTGCTGCTCTTGCATCAGGCCCTGGGGAGCTGCATGGTCCTCTGGACTCGGCCTTCACCCACCCTGGCAGATGGATGTCCTCAGAAACAGTAGGATCCACTCTGTTTTTCTGCTGGCTTCCCACTTACACCGTAAACTCCAGCACCGTGAACATCCCCCTGTAGATGCTTCTTACCTACCCTCTTTTCTCGCCGTCTTCCCTACTTGCGTCCTGCTTTGTCTTTGCTCACCTTCAATTTCTTTTCCAGTAATGTCTTTCTCTGCTTTACAATTTTTCCTAATGTAAGGTTGTTCTCCATTGAAAACTCTGTAGCAGAGACAAACGAAGAAGCACATGCACCAAAGTAGCTTACACCATGCCTCTCTCTGATCAGTTTGCTGTATCCACGTACTTTTTAGCTTCTTCCACACTTCCTCTGTTTGTTTTTGAAGGCAAGGAGTAGTTTCAGGCTTGGTTCTTTTTCCTGTAAATGTCCTCAGGCAGAAACTCATTCTGCACGTCTGGAAAGTGCCCATCTCATCAAGCTGCCAGTTTTGAATGGACCATTGGAATACCCTTACAACCCAGATAATAACAGGCAACACAATCATCTGGTCATCGTAAGTAAATTAACCTTGGCTTTCTAAAGCCTAAAGCTCCAACCTGCAATTAGAGTTAAGTGGCCAGGCCACTTCAGCACCCCACATCTGCAATGCAGATGGGATTTGGTAGATTATAACCATCAGCAGCCTACAAAGACCATGGTATCTATAACTGGCACACTTAGCAATGGTTTTGATTCAACCTTATTAATGACAGCAGTGGCAGGAAATCTAAATCATAGCAACATTGATCGGAAGGGGCCTGTGGGGCTCATCCAGTCCAGCATCCTGGTGGGTGCAGGGCTACAGCCAGCGCCAGCTCAGGTCAGCTGGGGCTTCACTAAGCCAGCCTGGACAAGCTTCAGGGATGGAGGCTTCACAGTCTCTGGGGAAGCCACCCCGCTGGGGGTCTGAGAGACAGGTTTCTACTAAAAGTTTGGTGGATATTGGGAAAATTGAAGTGCAGGCTGGCTGGAGCCCGGGGCTTGAGACTTTTCCTCTATTTTTGTTCCATTTTCTTGTATTTGGACTAGTTACAGTTTAAAAAATGTAAATAGCGAGTCGAGCAGATGTGCTTCAGTATCGTGCGCAGGAGAGAAATAACGTTTTTTTTTCCTTTTGTCTCAGAATTGTTGAAAAAGCATTTGAAGGAGCTGTTGAAATAGGCACACCATATATATACCGCCGTACGAGAAAGCACGCCCGCTCGCTTGTGCTGTCACAGAATAGAGTTAAAAAGAAATAAATCTTATTTCCATACTGAGTCATTGCTTGCACTTTGTTTAGCGACTGTTGAATCGAATTTCGTTTCAGCTGGTTGTGAAGCAGGGACAGGTGCAGAACATCATCTTTTTGTTTCTGCTGCAGATGCAAGCAGGGGAGAGAGCGATGTGTTTCTCGTCCATAAAGCAGCAACAGAATAATGTTAAATTAAGATTAAAACATTTCTGATGAATAAAGGCAGAAGCACAAAGTTCCAGGAAGAAAAAATGTTCCACAAGAAAACCAAAGTTTTCAAACTTGCAAAATATGAATTTGTTACAAAACCAGACATTTATAATTTATTTTAATGTTTTCGTGACTTATGTGCAAACTGACAGCAGTCAGTAGGGAAAGGACAGGTTTTTCTTCCAGCGCCATTTATGCCCCTTGATCAATCGACTCGGGCAGCTGAATGCAACTGCGAGAGCAGGGGAGGCTTTGAAGAAGCTCCAGCTACGTGTGCTGTTTTCTCAGCGGTGACATGGACACAGAGACAGCCCTGGACTTTGAGCTCTGCTCTGCAGATCTGGTCCTGCAGCCGAGCAGAGGGCAGATGGGGCAAGCGTGGCCAGCCGCGATGTGCGGATTCCCACTCTGGGATGCTAGCGTGGTTCCAGCAGCCATACCTCCCCTCCCAGGCTGGAGGAGCAGAAGAGGGACCTTAGAAATGCCTACAAATATCTGCAGGGTGGGCGTCAGGAGGACGGGGCCAGACTCTTTCCAGTGGTGCCCAGCGACAGGACAAGGGGCAACGGGCACAAACTGAAGCAGAGGAAGCTCCAGCTGAACCCGAGGAAGAACTTCTTCCCTCTGAGGGTGACGGAGCCCTGGCCCAGGCTGCCCAGGGAGGCTGTGGAGTCTCCTTCTCTGGAGATATTCCAGACCCACCTGGACGCGGTGCTGTGCAGCCTGCTGTGGGTGACCCTGCTTGGGCAGGGGGTTGGGCTGGGTGACCCACAGAGGTCCCTGCCAACCCTGACCATTCTGTGATTCTGTGATTCTGTGATTCTGTGAAGGTGGATGCTGCTGCCGCCCCACTCCCAGTACAGCCACCTGTGGTGACTTCCATGAGGTTGCTCAGCCCAGCACGTCTCTGTGCCAGGACCTGCAGCATGAACATCAAAAGCTCTTTGTAATTAATGGCTATGCAATAATGAGCAATCCCTGTCCTCTCCTCCCCAGTCCCCATCCAGGCAGGAACCAGAAAAGCCGGTGGGACCTCTTCTTGCAGCCACCAGCAAAGCTGGGGGTTCCCGGATACGTGGGAGGTGTTATGCAAAGCTACAGACCTTGGTGCTAGCACTGTGCCCAGCTCACAGCGGGGTGGTACCCTCTGACCCAACACCTTGGGCCATGGCTATCACAGACGTTTCTCACCATATCTCCCATTTCTAGACATAAGGGAGTTGGGCAGGAGCTAGTTTTCTCCTTCCATGAATTTTTTAAAGGTCTTGAAATGTTCCTGACCCATATCAGGAAGTTCAAAAAGTTCAGTTTCATTCAAGTGGTTTCATCACAATCTGGTATTGCACGTGTATGTTCTTGCTAAATGTGTTCTCAGTTGATTTTAGGGGGTTTTTATGCTTTAAATGGCTACTTCTCATTTAGAAAAGGCTAAAAGAAGTGGCTTCAGCAGTTTCAAAATGCTGTCTTGAGACAAGCAACTTAAGAGAAAAAAAAAACCACTGTGAAAGATTTGATTAACTGATAAAAAATTTTTAAAACTCGTGAGCAAATCTAAAATTGGCAAAGCTGGAACACACTTTTCACTCTTCTGCACTGAAGACTCCTCCTGGGTTTGGGGGCAGCCAGTTTTGGGGCAGGCAGATGTACAAGCGCAGGCTTCGGAGAGAAGGAAAACGCAAGCGGTGGTTTCTGGTGGGCTCCATCCCAGGGTGCACATTCTGCCTTAATTCACCCGGCCGGGGATAAACCGTGAGCTGTAATTTCACTCCGCTTCATCGCTTTTTCAGCTGGCGACACGCAGTGTCCCAGAATTGCTCTCCCATGTGGTGACAACACATGCAGCCACTTAGCCTCTTGGCAACGCCAAGGATGCTGATGAGACTCCTCCAGCCCATCTGCCGTGTGGGTACCAAGGACGAACGTCTCCACCGGTGATGACACAAGGTATCATTTACGTGTGGATTCACACGTGCTCCTCCTGGAGCAGCCACGGCAGATGGACCGCTCCAGAAAGCTACAAATCCCTCACTTAGACACCTCCTGAGTTGAAGAATGGGCAGCAACAGTTTGGCCAAGGGATGCTGGAGGAGATGCAGGCTGGAGCCGTGCCTTGTCCTGGCTCAGCTTGGCCACAGGTATGCCCATGCCAGTGGACAGCCCCATGTTCCTGCCCTGCAAATGGCAAAGAAAACCTGGCCAAAAATGAAGATGCATTTTGGAGGAGAAAAAGTGCCAGGCAAGAGGAAGGAACTGAGGGACAAGGTGGATGGTTTGCAGGGAGGCTGCATGCTCTGGCATGCAAGGTACAAGAGAATGACGGGGCTGAAGTCCTGGTTCGTGAATTCAGCCTGCGCCATCCCCGTGCAGACCTGCCACAGCGACCAGGCAGTGTCGGGGCCAGCCTGGTCAGCTGGCTGGCTGGAGAACGACCTGCAGATTGTCATCGCCCAACATGTCTTAAAACCATGGCTGCGACTGCAACTACTTCTGCTTTTTCCGCGTGCACCTTTGCTAGTTGCCTCAGCGGTTTAATCTAGAGCGAGGCAGGAAATTGTTGGAAGTTGTTGTGGTATCACAGAATCATAGAATCATAGAATGGTTTGGGTTGGAAAGGACCTTGAAGATCATCTGGTTCCAACCCCCCTGCCATGAGCAGGGACACCTTCCACTAGACCAGGCTGTTATCCAGCGCCATCCAACCTGGCCTTGAACACTGCCAGGGAGGGGCAGCCACAGCTTCTCTGGGCAACCTGTTCCAGTGTTTCACCACCCTCACGGTGAAGAATATCCTGAAAATACAGGCGAAATGTCAGTCTCGACTTCTTGTGCGCTGAAAACCTTCGTGCGTTTCCTCCCAACTCTGGTTTCCCCGCACCACGCAGCCTTGGTTGTGCAGAGCGGGGCTTTCTGCCGTCGCCTTGCACGCTTGCCGGAGCCCAGCCGCCGCCGACACCCTTCCTCACCCGACAGCAGCGGGTGCAAGCAAGAGGGAATCGGGAATGCCCCCCTTCCATTAATTAACACCCAGACTGGAGCGATTTCAGTGTATAATTAACCTGGGAGTGAAGGCGTCAGAGGCTGAACCCCGTCTCTCTCCTGCCTGCTGACGGCCACGTTTCAGCGCACAGACGAGAGCTGAGCCTCCCGCTCAGCTTCACCCCAGGCTGGATTCTTTCCGCCATCCTTCAGTGTAATTAAAGTATTTTATGCATAGTAATTGTTGCGCTAATTAAATGCTGCTGTTTATTATTAAATAACGAAACTCATGAGCATACGCTGTGCAGCCGAGATGCTCGCAGCTGGGCACCGGTGCCTGGCTGTGCCGGACTCTTCCCAGGTAACCTGCGAATTCCCTGCTCCGAAACTGGATGATCTCCACTTTTTTCCAGTTTGGGCTCAGGGTATTAAAGCATTTTTACTTGTTTGGTGTTTTAAATTGAGAACATTTTAATAGACTGTGCAGCGAAACATCCATATGCATGCTGTTTTGGGTCACTTTAGATCCCTTTATAGCGTTCCATAGGCACTAGAAAAATCTCATATCGAGCACATTCCCGAGGGGAACATTTTTGCATTTGCACAAAGCTAAATTGACTACAAGCGTGCAGCCAGTACTATGACAAATTGAAGCTTGTTATTTTGCTTGTGCATCGTATAACAATGTTTTTACAAAAGCTGTACAGTCGTTACACGATAGTTTTCAAATTTCCTGAGCTAAGCCGAGCAGCAGGGTATTAAAGATTCATATATGTTGAAATATTCAGAGTATAAAGTCTTAACACAAACCCAGCGCTAGTTTAAAACATTCCAGCCACTGGGCCAAGGTAGAAGCTGGGAAAATAACACGAGGAAGTGCTGAAAAGCCAACTTGTTTTTACCACTCTGTTGCACATCACGCTGGTGAATCAGAAAGTCCTGTTTACTCCTCATTTCATGTAATTTATTATCAGAGGGGCCAGCTGGGACCACTGCGGCTAAAGGATTGTCAGCATTTCCATCACCAGCGCTTTATAGCTCAGCCATAAACATTTACTCAAAATTGTGATGGTCCAAGTCTTCGCTTAGGAAGAATTTTTTTCCCCAAAAACTTTATTTTAAAGTGATTTAGGAACCATTAATGTTTAGGGAGGCAAAAGGAAAATAAAACAGTTGGTTTTGGTGGTGGTAGGCATTTTTTTACACCCATCAGAAGCAGGGTCGCCGCCAATAGCAAAGCAAAATGTGGCAAAAACATGTTTTTTGCAGTAGGTTTTTTTCTGGACAGCCTGGGCACTGGGGCTTCTACTTCTGCAGAGAACAAACCCAGGGCAGGGGCTGAGCCGGGGTTTGCACCACACACAGTGTTTCCCTTCACGTTAAAGCTGGAAACCAGCCATGATATAGTGCCCTGAGGCTGCACTGAAAGAGAGAAAACCGAGAACGAGGAAAATTGGAGAAAATGCCCTTTTTCTGAAATCCGTCACTGAATACAACAGAATAATTTTATTTAGAAAATGGCAGATAATTTCCACGTTGGAAAGCATTTTGCTCAGGCAGTTTGCGAGCAAGGAGACAATGCGCACAATTCACACCACAGCCAAAGAAAACACACGTTTGAAAGAAAAGAGAGTTTCAGAGCCTCTGCTCGATGATGCTGATGCTTCCTTAACTCAACATCCAGCCTCCGAGCACTGAAACGGATCCCTGCGACGCATTGTGCCGCGCGCTGAATCAATAGGGTAAAGCTTTCCCATTCATTTGGGACTCTGAGATTAAATGAAGCTTATTTTTTCCCTTCAAAACCACCTTTCATCTTTCTTCTGTGGCATCAGAGAGGAAGGAGCTCCCTGCGACCTGTTATATTTGAAATTATTTCCTATTTGATAGAGTACCAATAGGTGTGGAGACATATTCGGTGTTGATCTCCTCCCATTGTGAGCACGGGGAGGAGGACCAGAGGTTTGACCCTGCTCTCCTGTTTTCTTCCCACTACAGGAGCCCATCACAGCCCATTAAATGAGATTAGAGGCCAACTCAAAGCGCACAACTGGTTCCTCTTGCTAACAACAGCCTGGATATTAGCAGGAAATAGTTTTGCTCTTCCCTTACCAAGCAATCGAGGTCTTAGGGTCGCCTTTGTCGGGCGAATGTTCAGGATGTCCCTTACACGACGCTGACATTAGCAGACAAACACCAGGATGCCCAGGCAAAGCCCATCTTCTAGCACTGCCTGAGACGTTGCTAAGAAAATAAAAATGAAAATGGGCGTTCTGCCTTGCAGGGCAGGAGAAAAGGTGTGAACTGAGCCAGGTAGCAGCGGGGCTGCCGGGAGGGACACGGGGCTGTAGCACCCCAGGGTTCCGCATCACGGGCTGCGGCACATCCAGGCGAGCTCGAACAGCACACGAGACTGAAGGAAATCCCTGGCATGGCTTCCACGCCGCCAAGAGGGCTCAAACCCTCCCCAGAGGAAGGACGGAGACCGCCGATGCTTCCATCACTTCACCGGGGAGAAGGTGACGAATTACCTGCCGGGTGGGTAATCCATCTGTGTACTTCCAGTCACGGATTAGAATGAATTACAGACCGTGTACACAATATATTGTCATAGAAGTACCTTCCGCCCGGCTCGTAGCTGCAGCGACCCACCAGAAATTTAGAATTCTGAGCAGATTTTTGGAAAGACTGGGGAGGGGAGTTGTGCTGCAGAATAAAATTGATATCTTATTTAAAATAGGCTTTCCAGGGGCTTTACTTCTACGCTAACTATGTGTGAGTGCGCTGTGCCGCTGAACTGTGTGGGTTTTACTCTTTCTTTAAATAAAAAACTAACAAAAATAAGAACCTATAAAGTTAGCGGGTTGTAATGACTCCGTTGTCTCTGGAGAGAGGCAGTTAACTCTGAAGCATTTTTATTACCTATAGCTGCAAAACACTTTTCTGCTCGCAAAAATGGCTACATTTTAGTTTGGTAGCATATGATGGAGTATTGCAATTATTTGAAATATAGGTTGATATTCTGTATGTTCATGTACAAATCAAAAGGCAGAAATATACGTCAAAACTGAAACAGAGCCTTTTTGCTTACACAGCACAGAAGCAGCCTCCATTGCCACAGACACTCTAACAGTCCTGAAGGAGCTGATCTCTTCTCGTAATGTGTTTTTTGCAAGACTTGGCAAAAAACACGAATTTTTAAAAGGTTTTCCTTTATCCATACATCACAGTCCGGCGCCCTGTAAAACCTAAGCTGCGTGCTCTGAGCCGTTAGACTTTGGGAGCTGATGATGCACCAAGATAAAGCAAACATCTGAATATACAGAAGAAATATCAGCTAGACAAACACGGGAGTCGGGATTGCCTTTGCTGGTATTGTGACGGGTCTCCAGAGAGGGCAGGGAATCGGGGAGCTTTCACAGGAAGGTTTGGGAAAGGTTTACTGCAGAGTTCTTGTGCTGGCAACCTCCTTTGCCTCAGTACTGCTTTACCATTTTACAGCACACAGTGAATCTACATGAATGCGTTATTTCCACCACTGTTTCCCCCAGGAACTGACAAGAAACTTAATTATTTTTGTTTTATTGAAGCTCACAGGAAATACGTTGCTTTCAGCAGCCAAGGCCGTACATCTTGATGCAAAAAGCAAGCTCTGCTCTCAGATGTGGGGCCGGCACTCTGGTCTGGTTCTCCACCGTGTTCCTGGTTGGTCTTACTCCTTCATTCATGAAGAACAGGCTGAAGAAGCATTGTTTTGTAGCAACACCTCGAAAATTGGAAACAGGAATGTTAAATTCTGCAGTGGGATTTTATTGCCTGGTATTAATCTGCTTTCAAGCCCCGGGTTCCAAATGCGTGTGCAGATCCACGCATCCATCCTGGTCCTGGAGCCAGTAGGCGTGCGTCCGACCTGCGACCTCCCGCTGACGTCTGCTCCGTTTATCACCATCAGCAGGGATGCTCCTCTGCCCGTCGAGTTTCTTGGTACACTGCTGGACCAAAGCAGATATTACAGGGAATATTTCAGGATGGTGAAGCCATGGCCCTGGTGGCTCAGGAGAAGCAATGAGGACACTGTTAATTGGGGCATTCCCAATTAGAGGTTCTCAGGGTCAGCAAAGCAGCGTGGCAATGAGGAAAGAGAGGGAATAGGCTGAAATTGCAGAGCAGGCACTCGGCAATAATCCTCTGAAGTAATTCTTACCCTGACAGCAGTCAGGGATGCCGTGCTGAAAAAACAGCAGTAGATGGCACCAATTTTTCCATAAGGATTATGGGCAGGGATGGGACAGTCTAGTGACATAACAGCATTAATTGGATCATCTTTCAGAGGCAGGGAAAAACGTGTAAAGAGAAAAAAAGATGCAGCTTATAAAGTTGGTTTATAAATAATTACCGTTTACATGCTTTAAATAGTCTTGTCTCAGAAGAACAAGGCTCGAGGTTGCAGCCTCATCCCTCCACCGCCGTTCACTGCGATGCTGCGAGAGCATCGACACTGCAACGGGCTCCACAGCTGAGATGGAGCGAGAAGTGCCACCACGGACAGTTAAACAAAAAAGTAACGCCAGTACCCATGTTGGGAAATTCTTGGGAAAGTCTCGATGCAGGCAGGCTGGCTCCTCCCGCACACAGAGCTCATTTCGCATCCTGCCAGGGTGGAATTTCTCCTGCTCCATCCCATCCGTCATGATTTTGTCACTGTAAACTCAGAAGGAGTTAGGTTACTTCTGAATCGATCCCCAATTAATTACCTCTGCTGAACATTGTACAAAGGACCAATTTTTTATCTCACTCTCTGCCCACGCGACTGATAGGCTGGTAATGGAAATCTTTGCCTCCAGGCAGTGTATTTCAGTAACGACGGCAGACGAGTCTTCTGCTGCCCATAAAACTCAGAGAAACTCAAAGATATTGCTTGCGTTTTCCCATATTCTTTTTTTTTTATAGATGTCTGCATCCAATCAATCATAGCAGATGTCTTCTCTAAGCTCCTTGTATATTTTTTAAAGGCCTGATTGGTGAACCTCCTTAAGGAAGCAACGGGAACATGACTGTAAACTGGCAGTTAGGGGGAAGCAACACTCACTTATGATTTTTTAATAAATTCTATGAAACATTATGAGCCGTATTGCTGAAACCTGCTTATTTGTCTTGCACTGAGAGCTCATCAGAAGCACTTATATTGCTAAATTGACCAGCAAGCCACATTTATTGGAGTAATTTAAAAAGAAAAATATCAAGTGACTTATAAAATGCAGATGCTTGGTCAGAGGCTTTTTACATTTGTTAGGTTTTCATCTTCCTGCCACTGAAATGACAGTTAAACCCAACAATTTTAATGCAGCAAACCATAAGCCTGTGGCTTCTATGCTTATAGCAGACAGAACCGATCGGTCAGAAGCCTGAAACATATGGTACTATGAGGGATAAAACTAGGACTCGGTCACCACTGAGCCCCTGGAGAAGGAAGGGTCGAGGAGCAGCCTGGTCCTCCATGTGTCTCCCCAAGGGTCTCGTCCTGCAACCAGCAGGACTTTTCCGCCAAGTGAAAGGAAATAAAATCACCCGTAAGATGGAGAATCTTGTCCCTCGCCCGCTTTTCTGAGTCTGCTACTGAGAAAGCTAATTATTCTGAATATCAGGGTACCAAGAGAGCAGACCAGGGTGCAGCTTCAAGGCTGGGCATTCCAGGAGGCATCCCAGTGAAAACTGAAGACCGACTGGTATGACTGGTCCCGGCTTGCGGTTGTTCCCCCGAGGCTGTTTCATGCCCTAGGTGGAGGAATAAATAGTTAGAGAAACTGATACAGGCTCAATTACAGTCCTATTATTTATTTTCTGGGGCCTCTTAACCTCCCTTGATTCAACGAAGCCTGCGTAGAATACAGACACTGCCACCAGCTTAGAAGGATTGTGAGGCTTAATTAAAGCTTTGAAATGCTCGGATAAAAGACATTGAAGAGCAAACCACTAATGAAAGTTAGATTATTTAAGGGTTACTGAACACATCCTGGTCTGGAAGATCAGCTGAAACTTGAGACTCCCATGAAAGAAAAGGAGGTTTTGCGAGCTGTTGGAAATCAGTGCTGCAGACAACGCAGCTGCGCCCTGGTCTTCACCCAGAGCTTGAGCTGGGAGGAAGACGGCAAAAATTCACACCACCAGCATCAGTTGTGGTCTGTCGGTTGTGGCCTCTGAAGTCGGGACCAGACTTCAGATACTGCATTATGGGCATTCTCAGCTGAAAGAAAAATGAGTCTGTGTTGTCTGTACTGGAACATCCTTTTGAGGAGTGGAGATAACAGCCTTTGAGCCATAGAAAAATATATGCTGGGATGAATGACTTCCAGATGTCAAAGGGGGACTGTGTTTCTGGATGCCGCGCAGCAGCTAGCTTGAAACGTAAAGCCTGGCCCAACTCAGCATGTACTCAATTAAACTTTCCTTAATGCAATCAGCAAGAGGTGAAAAATAACATCAATGGAATGGAAATCCATCTAAGGAAAATGTTCACCATGGCTACAGGACTAGCTGTGCAATGCCCCCCTGCGCTAGGGGGTCATTAGCAGGTGAGGTGGTCTTTCACAGAAGCATCTCCCCGCACTTGTCTTTGCGAGGTGGCTCTAAAGAGGACTCGTGAAGCTGCGTCCCTGGCTGGCACTGCCGCCGAATGCTGGAGAAAGGTGGAGTATTTCATCTTGACCAGGGAGGCAAAGGCTTTCCTGAGAGCTGGAGAATAGGCGTCCTCCAACGTGCTACAACAAACCTCCTCAGGACTTTTGAAAGTTAGAGTCTGTGAAATAATGTTTCCCTGAATATAAACCCTAGCATTAACTTTACAGGAGTCCTTTCTTTTTCATGGAGAGACGGAATATATCTCATTGCAAAGCATCTTCTTTCAAAAGCATCTCTTCAACCCCAGTTCAAGGACTATCAAACAAGGAGCCCAATTACATACATGACTTTACCACCGATCAAGACAAAGATGGCTATAAAAATAAAAATTCCAAAAAAAGACCTTTGGGTCAGGAAAGAGTAAAAAAAACCTCAACAGACCAAAGCCAAACAAAAGGCCAAACCACCAAAATCATTCTCTGTGCAGAGACAATCGATAATATTTGGTCCTGGCTCGATGTCAGGATGAAGTGGATTTGGTGGAACTGGAGGAGGGATGTGACCCCTTGAAACCAGCATCTGGAACTGGTGCTGGGCTGCCACGGGCTGCGGTGCTGGGCTGAAATGAAGCATCATCCCACCTTGCAAGGGTCTGTGCAGACAAGGCAGAGAAACCGTCGCAGCAAAGAGGAGTTTGAACATTATTTTTGGTTGCCATTTCCACTCCGAAACCTGGATTTGGAAGCGTGAAGAGTTACGAACAAAGGGAAATTATGCTTGATAACTAGGGATGTAGATTAATAGAGTTTTATTGTAGTGCTTTTTTAAATACTGCTGGCTTATCGAAAGAAATGTAGCTGTAGAAAAAAAATATCTGTGTAGTAGAAGGCTGTCGGTTGTGGCATGTAGAGACTTTTATCAATTGGTGGATCGAAGGCGTTTTCGCTGGAGAACAAGCTATTCTCACCACGCTGGGGACGTGCCCAGAGGGTTGGCTGCGTTTCAGCGACAGAAGAGCGTGTTCAGGTTTGCTCCTTCCTCCTGTCTCAGCAGAGCTCGGCAGCCTCAGCCTTTCCCGGGACTCGGTTATCCTCCTTGCTCATAAATAATTGAGTCGTAGAGAACAGACAGAATTTGCAGACGTATTCATATAGAGGCAGGTATTCTCCACTGGAAAAAACAGTTTAATTACACTTCCATTTTATTATTTGATCTCTTTTCTGTTTATGGTGTAAATAAGGAAGGTTGGGATTTTGGAACAGACTCCCCAAAACCTCAGTTAAAAAGCCATTACTTTCGAAACAATGTTTGTGAATTAGGAGCTCCAGAAACGCGGTTATTTTGCTCAGCTGCTATAAATACTTTATGAAAATGTCTGCTCTGTCAGACAGGATATGAATTTGCTGAGTGTTGAACAGAGCTGCAGAAATGCAGAAAGATTCACAAACCAGACCGTAGGCTTCGTTCAAGGGAGTCTTCCTCGTGATTTTTTCAGTTAATGGTATGCTTCGTGGACATCAGAATATTTGTGTCTTCCTTTGACGAAAAAGCCGGTTTAAAGCATAGCTTGATGGTGTTATTCAAACAGATTCGGCTTTCAAAGCTGGCAATTAGGAGCTCGGGATTTTGGTAAAGGCGTCACATCCCGACTACTGAAATATTCAGCGCTTTGTGCTCGCACCGGGGTTTGTCTCGCTCGCTGAGGAGTCCACGCTGGACGTCAGCTCTGCAGCTCACCCCGGATGCCTTGCGACGTGGTCGTGAGCAGCTCGCGGGTCACCAGCACCGGGCGCCCAGGGGACATCTTTTTTCCACGTGTCCCTCACCGAGTAAAAAATCAAGTCATCTAGAAACGGAAACTGAAAGAAGCAGTGCTTCAGGTCGGGTGGCCTTCAGATTATTGTGTCATCTTCACGCCCTGTGGGTGTACGGGGTCACTTGGCCCCGCGCCGCTATGGGGTGGGCACCTTCTCCACCCCTGCGGCTGAAGCCAGGGCTCGTGCCCGGGCTGCTGAGCCACGCATGCCCGGGCCTCTTATCTGCTATGCTGCTATTTTAAATGGTACGTGAGATTTTGAGTCGTATTCTAGCTATCTTGGGTCTTTCAAAGGTGCTTATTTTTATAGCAGCCAAGTGCAGCGAGTCCTAAACCCGTGCGTGTGGTGTGTAGCACAACACATGCGTATTCCAGTTAAACCCTGAATGCCATTTGTTTACTAAGACTCAGCAATAGCTATATCTGATTTTAACTTGCCTAATTTTTTCCCTTAACAAAGCATGATTTATTTGAATGGATCCTGCAATCCACTACTCAGGGCAGCGTATCTCTGCAGTCGTTTGGACTGTTCTGTGTCTTGCTGCACTTACAATTTTTTAAAGGAAAATGAGGTCTTCCACACGTATTAGCATAATTTCTTGTGATAGTGACTGTGCTAAAGTCATGGACTAATGCCGTTTGCAAATCAGAGTATTTTTCAGGGTGATTACTTCCTTCTGGGGAGATATGCAAATACAGTCTTCTTATTATTCAAATATCTTCGGAATTATCAGTGGAAAATTATTTTGTGATTGTTCCCAAATCGTTGTACAAGGCACTTGTACACTGCCTGCATATTAAGAATAGTTATTCATAACAATAAGTCAACTCAACAAAGGTCAGACAATATAAATAATACTACCGGATTCACGCAAACGTAATTCATTAAGGATAACGTCTGTCTAGTAGTAGAAAAACACTGAAGTAGCTGCTTTGCCATCGTTAATTTCTTTAACATAAACATTGTCTACAGTTTTGTGATATTTTATGTATAGTCTGTGTAATACAGGTCCAAGGAGATGCCGAGTATTGACTGGGATATTTTAAGGTCAAGCCCTGGCTTTTATGGAGCACCAGGGGTTGAAAGGCGATGAAGCACAAGCCCTCAGCTCTCTGGCACCGCTAAAACTGGCAGCCTATGGTGATCCAGGGTCCAGAAAAGGAAGGTGCCCTCTTTGTACCGTGTCTCTGGCCTGACCATCGTTCAGTGGGTGCTTTTAACATATCCCAGAAAGCACAGGACAATCTGAAGCCAAACCCGGCAGCCCAGAAACAAGGCAAGCTCCCAGAGAGCAGAACTGGAGCGTGAGTAAAACAGGAGCTGAGCTGAAGCGATGGTTCTTCCAAGGGTGCTCCTGCACTAACACAGAGAGCCAAGAGCTGGAGAGGCTTTTGGATGAGAGGACAACGTGCTTCTTGAAGAACCATAGCATACAGCTGGTTGAACAGTGGTATCTGATGACAAGATGACACAGTTAGTGTGAGATGAAGCATGCCCATGGGAAGTATTCTCAATGTGTTCCACAGTATGCAGCTAAATAAAGTAAACCATGACATCGTAAAGGTATTTTCAACGATTGCCACCACTTTGCCACGTGGACAAAGCCAGCCCTGTAGCAAGTGTGAGCCGGGGAGACTTTAAAGCGTGGTCCATCTCCTCTCACTTCACACAGCCCACGAGCGACCGGTGCCCGCAGGGGATTTCCCTGTGCGGCAGCACTCCTGCTTCCCCATTTCACAACGCAAGATCTGCTTGTGCCTGGAAGTTCCCATCTGAGTAGCAAGAAAAAGCAGGTTTATTGTTGACTTGGCAAGACCCCCGTAAAATTCAGCTGGAGGTGTATCCTGCTTCGGTAAGGCAGCTCACCCCCTTGGGCATATCTCTTGTAGGATGGACACTCCCAGGTACAACTGAAGAGTAAGATCTTTATTGCTGCAGACAGGGTGAAAGATGGAGAGATAAACAGGGAGAGAGAAGTAGTCATTATAGGCTGAGCAGAAGAGAAAGAAATATTATTAGTGGCTCGAATGACCTGTCTGCCCAGGGCATTGGAAGTCCAGCAAAATAAACACTCAGCCAAGGAGATGTGAGTAAATAGATAATGTAAAATTTGTGTTCCTTCAGTTTCTTTATATTTAATGAATGTAGTGATTGGACTTCGCAAACAGGTTGCCTCGAACACTGTGTTCAGCAAAAGACGTCAGCTGAGCTGCCTTGGAAAAAACAGGTTGCAAAGCCTGACCTGCTTCAAGACTGCAAAAGCTCTTCTTCCTTGCAGACCAGCAGGACACGTGGCTTTCATACGAAATTTTACAGGACAAAAGAAAGTTCTTCCTTTAAATGCATTGTTACAGCGGTAAAACGGAGAAGCCACCAAAAGCCAAGCTCTGGTTAAAACCCCCAAGAAACTGTGCCCCGTGTTATTGCTGTAAGCACACAGCATTTGAGCTGCTGGAGGAAAAGAGCTCCAGTTTCACAGCGCAGCTGTTGGAGCATCCAGGAAGGCCCATGGGACGGTCTCTGCCCGTTGTTCGGCACACGCGAGCATCCCGCTGGATCACAGGTTCGCCGTGCAGAGCCGGTGGCTGCTGGTGGCACAGGGTCTGCAGCACCAGCTCAGCCCCGGGGAGCTCTGCCTCGCTGCTCCTGACCCTCCCTATGCTTTTTGGTTTGCTTTTCTATTTTTGTTTTCTGACGTGGCCAACTTGCTGGGGTTTTTTGGAAGGTAAATTGTATTTTCACACTGAAATGGCAAGTGCTCTGCATGGCAAAGCTTGGTGGAAGGAGCGTGGTACCCTCCATTTGGACTTTTCCATGCACCCATAATGAATCCCTCCTGCCTTTGCACGGCTCCTTTGCCTGTTTGTGAACTAATTAAGCCTTTAGCATTACCCAGGGAGCCCCAAAGTGGAGGTTCCTCATCCTGCTCTGCATTATCAGGCTGCAGCCAGCAGCAAGCAGAGCTGAGGTGGCCCTGGTGCAGGTGGCTGGAGGTGGCGTGGGGACCGGAGCATCACCATCCCGCTTCTCCTGGGCACAGACCCGAGTAAAACACCTTGAGCTGGCTGGGAAAGACGATGCCAGAGGGAGACGGGTGCATTAGGGAGGTACTTGGGGGTAGAAGGGGGGGAAACACGTTTCTCAGAGACAAATGCCAGCTCCTTTCCCAGTGTTTCATATGTGGTTGAGAAATTATCTCCACACATTTGTCTAATTAACCTACAGGCGTGTGAAAGCCGTGTTGTTTTGTCAGTGGAGGAGCTGTAAGGTGTTATTATCGGAGCTGTAAAACTTAACATCAGACTATTGTATCCCAGTCAGCACAAAGCCTCTTCCTCTCAATGGCAGCCAAAAAAAAAAGAGCATCAAGCCCCAGACAGCAGAGCTGGTGCCAGCAGTGCCCACGGGCTCCCTGCCAGGCGCTGCTGACTCAGCGCCATGCCCGACACGCCGTACCCATGTTCCTGAGAGCTCCCACCCGAGTGCCGAGGCATCTATCATGCAAGACTTGGCTTTGCTTCCCTGGATGGTTTCCAGCCTGCGTCTGCTGTCCACTGACGTCGTTCGGGAGTACCAGGGCTTTCAGGAGATGCTGTACCCTTGTAAAGGCAGCCCACGCTCCGGTCAATGCAATTCTAGTCACCTTTTAGCATTTCTGTGATTCAGCAGAGCAGAACTTTGGCCAGTCTCTGGCAGCCCAGCAAATATCCCTTCCCGCAGGTATTCCCATCAGTCAAACCGGTTGGACATCTTGAAAGCTCTTTGGAGCTGCTCAGGATAGGGAACAGCTATCACCGACCAAGGGACAGCTTAGGCAGGAGGAGGGTGCGTGTCCAACGTGGCCATTTCCATAATGAAGCACCACTAAATTGCAACAGGTTCATCATGGAGAACAGGGGAATTCTGCAAATAATTCACCACAGAATATGGGAATGTGTTAGTAATCAAATAATTGGTTAGGAGTAGTCTACCCAGTAATTTGTGGGCCACACTCTGGAGCCTTACTCCTGCTGAGACAACCTTTAGTCACAGGAGTAACTGATGGCCCGTGCAGGGAGGTCAGTCTGTGCAAGGGGACAGCACGAAGGAGCCACAGCCTGGGCTGGGCCGGTGCCAGCTCCAGAACTGCCCAAACCACGGGAACTTTTCAGTCCAGTCCCACGATTTGGCTTCCTACCGTTTGTGTTTTCTTCTACAAAACAGTAAGGAGAATCCTGAATCTCTGATCATCACGGTTAGGCAAAAAATTTCAAGTCTGTTTTAGGAAAGATTCCCGCCCCCCCCCCCTTTTTTTTTTTTTTTTAACACTACTTTCTTCTCAGGTGTGGCAAGACCCTGCTGGAAACCATCAGCTTCATCACTCAGCCAGCCCATCCTCTGAGAAGGGGAGCCAGGCGGGTGCCCAGCATCCCGCTCTGGTCACCATGACAACATGATTGCACAGGACAGCGAAATTAAAATCCTTCGGAAACCTCTGGAGCTCGAGAGGATTCTAAATAATTATCACCCCGGACTTCTTCTGTCTCCAGGGGCAACTGCGAAGGACCACGGTGACGCGGGCTCTGATGTCAGCTCAGAGCCCCAGCGAACCCACCGTAGGAATTCGCCGTCCGCGGCGCGGCTGCCGGCTCCTGGCCACGTCCCGGTGCCACCGGTGTCACGCGGTGAATGGCGATGAGCAGAGGAAAGGCTCGCTCCGCGTTAGGACCCGAAGTGCTAATGAGTGTTAACGGCTCGTAAAAGAGCCTGCGCTCCTGCATATTAATAACGCACCCGAAGCAGCGAGGAGTGATTGTGCAGCAGAAATAATAATTGCAATATTTAACGGGCAACAAATAGATCAGCTAATGTGAAAGTGCACTTCATTTGCACGGCGTAATTTTGCTTTTTCCCCTTTGCATGGGCCGTGAGCAAACACGGGACGATGGGGAAAATGAGGAGTTTGCAAGTATTAGTGCCCTGGATGTTTAGCTGTTAATGGATGTTTGGCTGCCAAGAAAGCCAATGGGATCCTGGAGTGCATCAAGAAGAGTGTGGCCAGCAGGACGAGGGAGGTTCTCCTTCCCCTCTACACTGCCCTGGTGAGGCCTCATCTGGAGTACTGTGTCCAGTTCTGGGCTCCCCAGTTCAAGAAAGATGAAGAGCTACTGGAGAGAGTCCAGCGGAGGGCTACGAGGATGATGAGGGGACTGGAGCATCTCCCCTACGAGGAGAGGTTGAGGGAACTGGGCTTGTTCAGCCTGAAGAAGAGAAGGCTGCGAGGGGACCTTATAAATGCCTACAAATATCTGCAGGGTGGGTGTCAGGAGGATGGGGCCAAGCTCTTTTCAGTGGTGCCCAGTGACAGGACAAGGGGCAATGGGCACAAACTGAGGCACAGGAAGTTCCGTCTGAACAGGAGGAAGAACTTCTTCCCTCTGAGGGTGACGGAGCACTGGAACAGGCTGCCCAGGGAGGTTGTGGAGTCTCCTTCTCTGGAGATATTCAAGACCCACCTGGACAAGGTCCTGTGCAGCCTGCTGTGGGTGACCCTGCTTCGGCAGGGGGGTTGGACTAGATGACCCACAGAGGTCCCTTCCAACCCCTACTATTCTGTGATTCTGTGATTTGAAATGGCTTTTCCTTGGGCAGCGGCACAAAGCGAACGCTGGACTGGGCGCCTGATTTGCCCCAATGGCTCCAGGTGTTCTTTATGCTCGGTCCTTTCTGCTCTCATCTGCGGAGTGGCCCTGCCCCACTGCCCGTGGAACGACGCACCGGGCGCTGCGGGGCGGCACGCGGGAGCTTTCTCTTCTGCACTGGGCGTTTTGTTCCGTCTAATTCCGTCAGATTAATCAGAACGACGGTCGCAAGTGGAAGGTCTTTCTGCAGCGGTTTTGAGCATCACTAATTTATACAACTTCTCACACAGGTTATTTGTGTAATGAGGTCAGGCAGTGTTTCGGAGTCACCGCAGCTATCCCAGGTGACAGCAGCCACATTTCAGGGGTGCGCTGATGCCTCCAGAGAGACAGAGTCCTCCTGACCCGACTGAGCCAGGACGGTGCCCTCAGCCCTCACGCCTTGCTGTTGGATGGGGCCGGTGCGCGTCTTCACTGCCGACGCGGCAGCGCTGGGCTTAGGAGGTGAACTTGGGGTACGTTACAGCTTAGCTTCCAGCAAGGAGAAAGAGGCAAAGACCAGAAAAATCAGGGGAGCAGAGGAGAAAGAGGCAAAGACCAGAAAAATCAGGGAGCAGAGGAGAAAGAGGCAAAGACCAGAAAAATCAGGGGAGCAGAGGAGAAAGAGGCAAAGACCAGAAAAATCAGGGGAGCAGAGGAGAAAGAGGCAAAGACCAGAAAAATCAGGGGAGCAGAGGAGAAAGAGGCAAAGACCAGAAAAATCAGGGGAGCAGAGACGTTCATGAGAACCCCAGACCTGGGCAGAGAGCATTTCGGCCCCTGGAGCTGATTCCTTGCCCAGCCTACGCTGAAGGGTTTCAGCATCTCCTCCAGCATCAGCTCCATTTTATTTATTTTTTTTTTTTCTCTCTTTTTTATTTTTTCCTGTGAGCAAGCAAAAAAGGTTGCTCCCTGCCCACTTCATAACGCTCAGCTGGGAAATCCCAAGGATGCGGAGCAGAAATAATTGGATATAAAATGACAAGGTGGCATTATTACCTATTACAGACTTTGTGCTGAATCAATACATGTCAGAAAGCATTTTGCAGTGCGGAGCTATCAGTAAAGAAACTTCTCCATGGTATTCCTCTAAGTTCAGTGGGGTTTTTTTCTCCTTTCACATAGACTGCGTGCATCAAAGGAGCCCACCCCTCCCAGACCACCAGCCGCAGGAGCTCCAGGAAAGAGCAGTCTGTTAAAGGTGATACAACCCTGCCCTGCTCAGATTTACTCCGCTTAACCAGGCTGTGAGGCACTCAGCCAGCTTTTTCTCGCCGCAGAAGTGCAAGACGAAAGCTGTGAAGTTTTCCGCTGCACCTCTCAGATGAGCAGGGGCGTTCATCAGCGGTATTTTAAACCCCCCGTGACGTGGATAATCCGGGAAAACCCTGCTGTTTGTGCCCAGATCCCCTCTCCTCGGTAAAATTCCACCCCGATTAACGAACAGCTTTACTTCAAACAGCGTTCTTCCTCTGAACTCATCTCCACAATGCCGTTTTGCCCCTAAGCCCTCAATTCAGCGAGGCGGGGGAGCGGGTGGGTAGGAAGAGCCCCACAGAACCGCGTGCACGCTCGGGACACACTCAGCACGCCGGTCCCATCCTGCCGAGCACCAGCAGACCCCCTGAGAAATCACTCAAGGTGGGTGTCCCCCAGTACCCCCCTCGGCCGAACGCTGCATCAAAGCAGGAGAAGCTGTTTTAATTATTGTTTGACGGACCAAGGCACGGCTCCAACAGCGCGGGCGCACATGGACAAAGCCGATAAACCGGCCGAGCAGGCATCGGTGCTGCTGCACGGCTCTCCAAACCTTTCCTCTCCTGCTCGTAGTGTTCATGCCACTGAGACGCACCTTCCTGCTCCTGAACAACCCTCACCTTACAACCTGGAGTAGAGCCAGCCCAGTTTCACTACTCAGAGCTTCGACAGAGGCTGCCTGCAGTCAGGGGAGAGGGGTCTGGCCTCAGCGCATCTCATTACCAGCAGATAATAAAACACAACAATCCTATCAATGCTACAGAAATATTATAAGAAATAAACTTTATATAGTGCTAGGTATTACATCAAACATAACCTCACCTCCTGCGAGCAAAGGTCCCTCGACTGGTGCAGGCAGGAGGGAGGGCAGGATGCCTGGTGCTGTAGCTGAGCACCCAGTATGTTGTTCAGCAGGTACAGGTGACAAATAGCCTGACTGCTAATTAAAAGCTGATGATGTTCTGCAAGAAATTGGTATCAGGTGTTCTGGGTAAATAAAAGGAGAGGCAGGGCTGGTGCCTGGCTTCAGAGGGCTGGGGAGAGGGCAGGAGGGGTGGCTGAGTGTAGCTGCTAGGCAGTTGGCTCTGTGGGTAGATCTTTGTCTTCTATTTTAAGAATATCATATTTATTTTGTTAGAGTTTGCTTGTGTCTTGGGTGTGACATTGTCTCCTGGCTGGTACCACAGGCAGATGTCCTTTTCTTTTTCCTCTGGGATTCTCTTATTTGAACAGATCTAAACACTCTCTGGTGTTTCTGTCTTCCTGAAAAAAAAACCCCAAAAAATCAGGAAAAGCCTTTGATACCTTAAAAAAAGGTGGCTGTGCTTAATGCTCGCCCCTGGCTGGGGCTGTTTTGCACCCCAAGGTGGGAGCAGGGGAGAAACCCTCTGTCCCAGCACTACGCTTGCATCTGGGCTGGTGGAAACACCTCTGTGCTCCGGGTGAGGTTAAAAACTGCATTTCTGCCCTAAACGAACAAATAATCCTCCTTCATAGGATGCAAAACCGAATCCAGCTCTAAAGCCTCTGAGTAGTCGCAGTCCCCAATGCCTGGGCAAGGAAACTTTTTTAGGGGCAGTGGTGGGGGAGCTAAACCAGGGGGGCTCTGGGGCACGGGACAAACAGCAAATTTCCCCCCAAGCCATCCCTGGCCGGCAGAGGTGATAGCAGGGGCCATCGCATCCCCCTTGGCAGCTCCTGTTTTCAGTGCCGTCATCCAGTTCTGGGCTCCCCAGTTCCAGAAAGATGAGGAGCTACTGGAGAGAGTCCAGTGGAGGGCTGTGAGGATGATGAGGGGACTGGAGCATCTCTCCTACGAGGAGAGGCTGAGGGAGCTGGGCTTGTTCAGCCTGGAGAAGAGAAGGCTGAGAGGGGACCTTAGAAATGCCCATAAATATCTGCAGGGTGGGGGTCAGGAGGACGGGGCCAGACTCTTTCCAGCGGTGCCCAGCGACAGGACAAGGGGCAACGGGCACAAACTGAAGCAGAGGAAGCTCCAGCTGAACCCGAGGAAGAACTTCTTCCCTCTGAGGGTGACGGAGCCCTGGCCCAGGCTGCCCAGGGAGGCTGTGGAGTCTCCTTCTCTGGAGATATTCCAGCCCCGCCTGGACGTGGTGCTGTGCAGCCTGCTCTGGGTGACCCTGCTTGGGCAGGGGGTTGGACTGGGGGGTCCACAGAGGGCCCTTCCAACCCCAAACATTCTGTGATTCTGTGATCCGTGGGGCTGCCACTCGCAGAGATGCAGCTGCTCTGGGCAGGTCCCATGTCCCCCAAAATTCACTGTTTCTGGCAAAAGCAGCCAGAATTTTGGAAACGCTCTGGCTGCTGCAGACCCTTGGTTATGATTCACTGGTGGGCGGGTGGTTATCTCTATTTTCCTGCTTGGGTGATGGCAGAAGTGTGGCAGATCTGAGGTGTTCTGGGGTGGAGGATACCCTGTGAGTGGAGTCTGTCGTGAGCACCTGAGGTGGGTCTGGATAACCCCCCCAGAGAAAGAGCAAAGTGAGTACAAAGTGGTGTGCATGTGTGCTTGGTGGCCACGCGTGCGTGGCACCATGTCCATGCTCCGAGGCAGCTCCTGGGAGTTTTCCCTCTGCCTCCAGCCGGAGCAGGCAGCTATGACTCGGCGAGAAAGCACGCAGCTCTGCTGCTTCCCATTGAGTTTCTTAAATTGCACCATTTATTGCGATGGCTCTGCTTCGCTGTTACTCCCCTGTAACAGAAGTCCACTGTATTCATGTTTTTTCCTCCTCAGTACAAATAATTTTTTATATGGTGAGTGTAAGACTTTCTTTTATAAACATTGTGTGTTATCCCAGCTATAAAAAAGTTTGTACACTTTCATGTTCCTTAAAACATGCAGCAATGGGGCGAAAAAAGGGAAAATAAGGGGAAAAGTGGGGACTGGGAAAAGTCACGCTGATATTCATAGCACAGGTATGTGCAAGGCAGGGTTTAGCTGCGAGGAGAACCAAGTAGGAACTAAATTCGGAGACAGATGAGGGGTGGTGTGGCAGAGACGTCCTGGGTGCCGTTCCGCAACCCCTACCTGCGTGTGTTGCTTCCCCCATCACATCTGAGTGCCAAAACAGTCCCTGGAATAACATGCGGAGTCAACGAGGACGCGTGTACCTGCCACCGCCAAGAGCAGTCGCCTGCCAGCCTGACCCGGCGTGACGTGATGTCCCAAGGTATCAACAAGTTATCTCGCGCAGCGTTTTACTTCACGTAGTTATTTGTCATTCAAATGTTTAATGCCTGCTCGCGTGATTTGCGCAGCAGTGTTACATGGCTGTGTTCATTTATCCGTGACATTCCAAGGAAGCCAACAGAGCTTTTGAACAAGTCCCCGAGCAGCATCCTCGATGCCGGCATTCTAGTTTTTTCCCATTCGGAGTGCATTTGTATACACCTCACAGAGCTGGGAAGGGCATTGCATTTTGAGCTCGTTTTAGGAGAAATCTCCTCTTCTCTATCACCCGGCTACTGTAGGTGCATATTTCTTTTATTCAAGGACCAGCTGCACCAGGCTGAGCAGAAGCTGCCATGGGAAGGGAACAGCCAGACCACACCGTGCCTCAGATGGTGCCGTAGCTGTGGGTGCTCACAGGATTTCTCCTCCAGGCTTGGCATGATTTAATTTGCCCTTTCTGAGGGGCCATGGGAAAGGTACAGCCCTCAGCAGCAGCCATGCACGTGTTTCAATCATGAACGTGATACGAGCCCCTCTGCTTCCCATCCCTAAACGTAATCCTTGTTGAGACTTAAAATGGATAATTGACTGGAACTAGCAAAGTTCCTCTGCTGAAAAACAAGCTGCGAGATCTAAATCAGTGATATATAATTCCCCATCTTTATCTCAACGAGATGGTTCTCTCAGGAGAGGGGACGTAGCCAGGGCGTGGGTATGAATGCTGTGACGCTGCCAAACCTTGGGCACACGGCTGGCTCGCGTTCAGCCGGCTGCCAGCCAGCACCCCCGGGTCCTCTCCTGCCGGGCAGCGTCAAGCCGGCCGAGTTCCTCCCGTGCTTTAAGCAAAAGCAGGCTCGAGGTCGTCTTTCCACGCATTGATGCCATGTGCCGTTAGCATATACGTGCCCGTCCTCGCCTGGCCCCGTAACAGATCAAGAAAAGGTGGAGCAGATTTTATTTGTAATTTCAGATGCCTTTATGCAATAAATTAACTAAATACTCCATTATACTGACCTAAACAGAAACCAGCGATCATTGCTTGCCTTTGAGTCTGGGAGCATGAAGTTATTTGCTTTTAAAATTCAGTGCTGGCTTGTGGTTTTCTTGTCCCCGAGGTGACTTAGCACCCCAAATATTTACCGACTCACGGATGACAAGGTGGGAAAGGCCAGCTTCATTTATTATAGCCGAAATCCCCAGGCAATATGCACGGTGGGCTGCTCTGTTGCCATTTAAATATTTATATAGAGCTATCGGCTGCTTGACCCGTTTCCTTCTCTCTACTCAATCTATCCTCCTTGCTAAATGAAGGTGGCTTCTTCCTCTGCTGTTGTGATTTAGAGCCAAATCCAACAGCTTGCTCTCATTTGGGGGGGGCATTGTATTTTGCCAGAAATAATCCTCTGGTTATGAACTCTTGTATTGGCATTCCCACAAGTGTTGCCTTTCTGGAGTGAGAGCCCACGCTCCTTGCCTCTTCGCTGCCTCCCTGGAATAGCCCTTTTGGGATGCCTGCATGGGAAGAGAAAAACTGGAATATTCTGTATTTCTTAGCCTTCATTATATTTTAATGGATTTTTTATAGCTTTCCTGCAAGGTTTTGAGTTGTCTTTTACACTTTCCCTCTGTCATTTTTCACGTCCGTCTGCAGGAACCAGACACATTCTGCAGCCTTTACCCCTGCTCCACCCGCGGTCGTTTTTCATGCAGCTCCTCAAACTGATTGACGGATCTTTCCAATGCAGGGGCATTAATCTCTTGGCAGGATCTGAGTTAATGTCTCCACAACAAACCCATAATAAACCTTCTCCGTCTCTAAGGAGAGCTTGCCATACATGTTTTGTTTCTTTTATATCCTCCATTATATATATCACATCGGATCCTCACACCTTGGCAGGAAGGTGGGTATTTATTTTCCGGTGACGATGCCCGGCTGCTCCGGAGGCAGGTTTCTTCCCACAGTCTGTTGCCACCAGCTCTTGTCATGTGCTGCCTCCCACTCCCACAAAACCCGTCGGCGTGGACGTTCACGCAAGAGCACACGTCTCTCCTCTTCCTCACCACGAAGCCGCGAGCTGCGCCTGGACGGGTGCGCTGGGGCGGGCGCTTTCACCCCTCTGCACAGCCTGCTCCGGCCGCGCCGTCCCCACCTCCTCGAGTGTTTTCCACTGCGTCGAGATCCAATGGCCGGTGACTCATCAGGTCAAGTTTTCATTAATTCAGTGGAAAAATGTGCTCAGCTCTGTCTGCGTGGGTTTAGAAAGCCTTCTGGACTTCTGTGGCTGTTCTTTGGGCTTTTTGTTACAGTTTGCTTTACTTCTCAAGTAAAATATTTTTGGTTTCTGATTCAAAATGCAACCAAGAAAAAAATAATTATTTTCAGACTGTTTTCAATGCATTTGATTTAAAAAAAAAAAAAAAAGGAAAAAAAGGAACAGTTTTATTTCAGGAGACTCACCTTCCCATGCTGCCCTGGCTCACAGGCGAGGCTTTCCCGTCTGCTCCTCCGTGGCTCCAGCCAAGCGGGCAGCTCGCCCTGACCTCACCGGGAACCGTGCACCGCCTCCGGCTGGGCCTCCGAGGTGGACCTGCCTCTCCAGAGGCTATTGGTTGGTGTTTCTTTGGATGTGGACTCAACACAGCTCTTCACAGCCACTTACAGCTCCTCCACGTGGGATGTGAAGGTTTGAGGAAGACTCACCAGCAACCATGGAAGAGCTCCCCACAGGCGGGGAGAAATAGTTTGGATTTGCAGGGATAAAGGCTTCTGGGTCCTAATAAAAAGATACAACTAGGGCTGCTTTTGGACAACAAGCTTTGCTGAGTAGTGCAACTCAGGACACGGAGTTAAAAATTGTATTTTGCCAAGCAGGAGCTAGTAACCAAGAGGGCTTGAGGTAACGATGGCTCTGAGAACAGACTCCTGGTTGTACTGAATTTTCTGTGGATGGTGAGGGGAGTGACTGAGAATTAATGGCAGCAAAATACTGACAGTCCATTAATGGCTCTATGGCACAACAGCCGGTGTAAAAGGCACATCACCGTTCCCCAGCGTTACAAATTTCAGCTCTCTTGAGTTCTGGTCTCTCCTTGCTCAGCTGGGTCTCCACGGAGCTGCCTGCCCTGAGCCATAGCACTGCCCCGTGCAGGGGTTGGCCACCACCTCCTCCCCTGCCCAAGGGGACACTGGAAGCATCTTCAGCACTTTTGGGGTTGAACCTGGGCTTTTGACCCAGGGGAGCACTGGGACACCCCGAAGGTGTTGGCTCGGTGATGCTCCTGGGAGTGTTTTAGCACCCCAGCACCAAGAGTGAGCTGGATTTTGAGTATCATTTTCCTAGCTTGGCAGAGGTCTCTAGCCTGGAAATCATAAGAAACTTGGTAAGTGCACACACCTATGCTCATTACACAGCCATTAGCTAAAACCAGCCACTTTGTAACCTTCATAACTGGACTTTGGGAAGAAGCAGCAACGCAGACCTGTAATCAAAGTGCATTGCGCTGCACTAACTCAGCTACGTCATGATCAGAGGAAACAGTTCTATTTTATTAATTTTGCAGAAAAGTATGGTAGCCTCTGCCTAATGAATACTAATAGAAGCTTTACAGCTCATTTACCAAACACGTACAATTAAAGGACAATGAGAGGCATTACTTACAGAGCACATTCGAGCATTACCGAAATATCCCATTTGTTTATTGCAATAATTGCAAAATAAAATACATTGATTGCTCCGTATTTATAAATTCAAGAGCTATTTGGGTCTGCGTGCACACTTCCTAATGTGTAATCAAGGTTATAAAAGGAACAAGCATCTTCATGTAAAATGCAAGGAAAACTCTAAAACTGCATGAAATTTGAGAAATAAGACATGGTGAGTCAGTCATTTACTCATGTTCTCTCCCGCCGAAGTACACGGGTGATGATGCAAACAGGACGTGGGAGGATTTGCGGGTATTTATGAGCAGGTGCTCTTCAGCTGGAGTCAATTTTGAAAGAATCCACACCTCGGGGCAGAGTCTGCCCGGGGGATTGTGGTGGGCAGCCAGAGATGCTTCTGCAAAGTGTCTTTGGATTTCTACCACCCTCAGGGAAAAATTTATCTTCTAGCAGGTTTGTTTTCAGTCTTTTAATGCACCTAAGAAAGGTGCTGGCCGGGCTGCATCCGTGCCAGCGTCACTCTGGGTCGCTGTGGGCACGGCACTGAGCGGCACACGGAGACATATGACAAACTGGTTCTGCTGGCGTGCTGGAGACCTTCAGCCCTACCTTCCCCTGAGGTCTTCCTTACGGGAACCTGGGGGAAGAGCCCAAACCACGCTGAATGGGGTGACACTGCCCAACCTCCCCTCCCACTGGCTTTCCCAGGACTGGGGCAGAAGGGGACAGAACAGGTAGAGGACCAAGTGCCTTCAAGCCCAAAGCTTGCAATAAAAGGTTTCCAGTCAAGAGCCACCTGCTTCCTTTTATTTGCAGGCTTGAGTCATTTTGACATTGTTTCATCTACAAACAGATATATCGTTTTGCCAATTTTTTTTTGCTTTAGACCAAGAAACAGCTGCAGCACAGAGCAGTTAGAGCAACCTCGAGGACGTCATTGGTTGTAAAGGGGTGTCAGAGGCGTGTGCGTGGCTGGATCTGGGGACGTCCCATGAGGCATGACAGGTGACGAGCAGGGGAGATAAATATGAGCATCACCAGAAAAGTGAAAAATCCCACTGCATTTAAACCACGGAGCTGAACCCCTAATCCCCAGAAGAACAATCCAAAATTACACTATTTGTCTTCTGCTGAAAAACATCCACCAGGCACTTGAATTTATTCCTGGGGCTTTGGGCTCATCTCCATGACATCCATCTCCCTGCCACCAGCTGACCGTCGCTCTGTGGGTGGATCAGCCTCTCAAAACGCACGTCATCACCCTAAAACCACTGCCAGGTGCTGCCGGGCCGTGGTGACAGCATCTCTGTGAAATAGCTGGATCTTGATGAACAGCCTGAGACCCACCAGCCCATTCATAATGGCTGCTCCTGGGCAAAATGGCTTGAGAAGTCTGCAGAGCCAATGTGTGCAGCCTGCAGGACAGGGATTTAACCACTTAGTATTTTTTTTTTCTTCCAAGGATCATTTATTAGCTCATTACAGAGCTGTTTGCTTCTCACTCAGAAACCAAAGCCAACTTTCTTCATGTGCGTCTGCAGTTATAATGCCATTAAACTTTGTGAAAGCCCATCAGCAATGATTTGGCCCCAGGTATGTGCAACTGAGGAGGAAGCATATGTGGCATTTTCTTGCTCGCCTGTGGTCCTCAGGAACCTGGCAGGCTCTTCTTGCAGCGTGGCCTGGCTGGACATGGCTTTTGGACATGGTCACATCCCCCATGGAGCCAGAGGCTTGTGCCAGGTGATGAACAGTTTGGACATCCACAAAAATCTCCTCCGAGCTGTCCTGAAATCTTAAAAGGCTGATCAATGTCGCTGGGACCGATCAGGAAGTCCTCAGTAAATGGAGAGGAAAGCTTTTGCTTGCTCCCTTTTTTTTTTTTTTTCATTTAATGAATTATTTTGCTTCTGTAGATTTTGAGATGGGAGCACTGTTGGGAAACGAGAGGCTGAAGTACCGCACATAGGGACGGCAGCGTGAAATGTTTCGGGGCAGCAAGTTTACAACATTCGGCCAAATTGATGAGTGGTTTCTTGTCCCCTAAATGGTATTTTTTAGCAAATGCAGAACTTAGATTAGCCAGCAAACCTGCCCCGGACAAGTGCCAGAAAGCTGTGACACCTCTACCGTGGTCCTGCCGCATCTTGTGCACATCGCCACCGAGGCACAGAGCCGGGTCATTCCCATGGTAACGTTGCCAGCGCTGGACCAGGGAAGGTATATGCCAGTTGTTAAGTGGTACTGACACTAATGATATAATTAGCTGTGTTAAAAGTCATGTCTGGTAGCATCTACTTTGTTTCCAGGGTGACTAAAACACCGTAAATAATGATGTCCAGCAGTGTTTCCACAGAGCCGCTGTCCCCAGCAGGAGCAGGGCAGAGGGTCCTTCTTCACGGTCAACGAGCAAGGGATGGACATGGTAAAAGAAGTTTCCATTCTGCCTCCTGAGCTGACAAAGCCAAGATTGCCGAGTCTCACCCTGACAAGCAGAGCAGCTCCAGGCTGGGATCCTTCTTCCGTGGCTTTCCACAGGTAGGTGGTATGTAAATACATCAAGAGTTTGGTCACCAGGAACTCATGAGCAGGAGCCCAAACCTCAGTTCTTGCCTCCAGCCCCCCCCCTGAAGCTGACAGGGAGGAGAGGGAGATTCTCCAGTGAAAACCACAGATTTGTCAAAATGGGAAAGAACGCGGTTTTAACCCAGTTCAGCCAAAGGTTTCTGGTGGAGAACCACTTCTTTGTCAGCTCACCGCACGGGCAGGGGAGCTCAGACATCCAGATCAAGGGGTATCATTGACTCACCACATGTCGCACAGGTCCCCTGGTCCCTATGGGGAAATCCTTGTGGGTCCCCACCTCCTCACACCTTTGCCATGCACTCACCCTGGCTGTCGTCTATCTTCCCAGCTGTAGTTTTCATTTTAAATTGCAGATTTATTTCAGAAGTATGGAGTTTATCATGGATCTGATATCCTGGTGGTCCTTGTCTGGGGGATACCTCTACTTTAAACAAGCCAAGGTTTGGGAAGGAATCTGTCCAAAGCAAAAAAAACAGCTCATGCGTGCCATGTTTCCAAGGGGTTGTGGTTTGCAATTTCAATTATTTCAGCTTTCTGCCGAAGCAAAGGGCTCAGTTCAGTCCAGCTGCTCCACTGCCTTCATTCATGGTGCACACTTCAGTTTCAGGCTGATTAAACGCACATCCCCCTTCTCATTTTAACAGCCGAGCAAACCAGTTCGTGTAAGGGGGTAAAAGCAGGCGACTGCCGGCCACGAGCTGCGGCAGCTGGGGTCGAGTCGTGGCCCCGGTGCTTGCACGAGGCTGAGCTGCTGGAGGGGTCATCAGCGTGGGCTCTAACGACCAGCCCGGAGGAGCCTTCGAACGGGAAGTGGGGAGAAGAGAGGAGGAGGAGAACACGCATTTTTAAATGAAGAGCAATCTCGTAATCTTCCATTCAGGTTAAATCAGAAGCAGAAAGCCACATGCACAAGGCTGATCCAACCCCCATCAATATCAGAGGGTTTCTAATGACTTCCAGTGGCTCTAAAATTGGCTTTTAAAGCGTCTAAGATGCAACCGTGCCTGAAAAAAAAACCCCAAAGCATCTATCTTTACTGTTCTCTCCTTTACTCCAGTATTCTTACCTACTTTTTATTAAGCTCCACAACTTCATACTGTAAAACCACAGTCGATCGCTGTTAGCATGAACTGCACCAAACCCATAGATGCAGAGTTTCCAGCTCTGCCGCCATCGCTTCTCCTTTCAAAGCACACGTGTATGCAGAGGAGGGGGTTACTGCCCCGGGTCAGGGGGTGGACACGCAGGGCAGAGCCAGGAAGGACTATTCCACTGGTTCTAAGCGACCTGAGAGCCCTTTGGACTGATAGCCAGCCCTCCACAAGGGTGGGAAGACCTGATGCTGTTAAAGCAAACAAAGCTCAACTGCTAATAAAATCTGTAATATTTATCAAGCAGGCGTTAAGGGAAACGCTGTGTCCTCCAAACCAATTTCTCTGCACCTTTTTAACTCCGAAGTTGTTCGCCAGGAGAACCGCTGCCTTGGCGAACGCAACAGCCGAGACAGTCCGGTAGCTACCCCGAGGTGGAATTTCAGTGGATGTATTTTGATTTTCACACGGTCATTGCACAAATTCTCCGTCCATCAGTGAAGGAAGGCAGAGAAGTGCACAATTATTTCATAAGGGGTGAATAACGCAATAATAACAATTGAAAATAACCCCATGACTTGGGTATTCGCACAACAATGAGGAAATCATTCAACCCATCACATCTCAGGTCCAGCAGCGGCCACGTCTATGCGCAGCGCAGACATCCCTTTGCCCAGACCACAGCGCGAGCCCCGAAGCAGAGCCCCCTCCCTGATGGACCCAGCTGCCACAGTAAAATTTCATTAGCAACCTTTTGTAAAATAAAATTATTTTCCTTTTGTTGTTTAACACGAACGTGTATTGACTACTACACCGTTACGCAAACCCAAGTCACCATGAAAGCCAAAATATCCTTAGGTGGTTTGCATTCCCCTATTTACCATCACTAACGGGAGAGGCTGACGAGTTTTTTGTATTTCCCAAACACTGCACTGTATTTCGCGTGACAGTGTCCCTGCAAAACCCTCCAGATGAGGTGTTGGCCCAGATGTATGCATTGGACGTGTAGGAGGGAGATTTTCTGACACCCTGCTCGGTGTTGGAAGCCATAAGGCCATCCCAGCACAAAAGGGGAGGTAAAAGAGGGAGAAAAAGCAGGGGAAAAAAAGAAAGCACAAGAAAACAAGCAAACGAGAAGCTCACAAAGAATATTTTTAATTTAAAATTCTTCAAAGCAAGTTTTATTCAAGAGAAATCACTTGGGTTTTAAACCTGAAGAACAAAACTGCTTCAAATTTTAAAATATTTTTTGTGTTATTACAGTTCTGATTTATAATCTAACTTAATAACCTTGCTGACTCCAAGGGGAGCCCAACTTGTACCTAAAACATGCTTCTCCCACAGGTTTTCATTAGTTTTTGTGCTACGACCTGTTTTCTTGTTATGACCATGGAAACAAATGTTTCCTTTTCAGTTCAGAGGAGCACATACGCCCGCAGCCGGCTGTGTCTCTGTGGGCGGCCTCCGTGGAAGCCGCAGGAAGCACACGCCTGGCCGGCGCCGGGGACGTAAAGCCTTCTGACGCTCTTGTTTCCTAGAATCAGAGTGGAGAAATTCATTGACTGAATTATTTAATGAAAGGACTAATTGATGCAATAAATGACTTCGGCTTTAGTATCAGACCAGCTGTGCTTGTCCCACTCTATGAAATTCGACAAGTACGATGCTGTTTCTTACGGTTGTCTTTCTGCCTCGTGATTGAAAACAGGACTGAATGTTTGGGCTGGAACTTACAGCTTAATCAGCTTCTAAAGAAGCTCAAGGAGTTGTTTGCACTTCAGGATGAGAAGTTCACAGCTCTTTCTTCTGACCTGATGGGGTGTATAAGCCATCCAAGGCAGGTAATGAATCCAGATTCTTGATTGGAAAATTTCATTACCTGGGCACTACCAGGGATAAGTAGGCAGCACGATAAAAAGAGATATATGTCCACATCCCTTCTTATCCTTTAGGCAAAACTACGAGCTGCAGTTTCTCTGGAAAATGTCAGGAGCCGATACAGCGCTCGAGGAAGAAACTGCTGGCATAAATGGTGAGAGCACCGTGGGGTTGCATCAATGTCGTGAGCCGAGACTTGTCGTGCTCCCAACACTGCCTCTCCTCCGCGGGGAAAATGGGATGGCGAAGCCGGCACCGGGCAGCTACCGAGGATGCTGAAATGCCGCCGGATTTTTGTGCGCAGAAATACAGGAACATATGGGCAGCATCATGTTCCCGTCTAATCCGGAAAGCAAAACAGAACGAGTGCGAAATCAATTCGTATCAACAACAGGATGAGAATATTTGCGGGAAAGCAAAATATAGGATGGGGAAAGAGAGGCTCGTGTTGGAGGGCAGGCCTTGGGAGGGAGCACGGCTGCATCTCCGTGGGGCTTGCTCTGCTGTCTGTATTCACACACACCCAGCATGCATGGAAAATATAAGAAAAAATTACATTAACCGGCGAACATAAAAACATCCGCTTGCCCATAAACATATATGCACGTGATTTGGATCCAGTTCTCTGGAGGACTTTTTTTTTTTAACTTTTATTTTGTAATACATAGCTGAGTGAGCAGCCTTCGAGTGTATTTATTACGGTATCGAATTGCTTTCCATGGTAACTAATTGTGATTTCAGAAACACAGGTTCCGCAACGGTACAAGATGAAATGGAGCTGAATATGGAAGCAGCTGGTAAGAAGAAAATCACTTGCTTATGAAATAGTATTTCATGATGGAGACTGATGGAGCAGAAAAAGTGGGAGGATGACAGGGACTAGACAACAAGACAGCGCCCCGTTACCTTCATGGGTGTCCTTAGATTTTGAATTCCTCAGGAAAGTGTCCGGTGAATAGTTAAGGAAAGGAAAACCCCCAGCATGGGCTGCCTTCCTACTTCCCCACCCACCCTTTTATTGAGAGGCAGACTATTAAAAATCTGGCTGTACAAAAGAAAAGCAATGGTCAGGAAATGAAATTATGATTACATGGTTATTACTGGTTAAAGAAATGGGAAGGCTTTTACAAAAATTTATCCATTTCACTATGAAAAACAAGTGAAAGAGCATGTTTGGAGCAATGTCCTCAGCTGCCAAGGCACAGCAACCCCGGCTGCTTTTCCTCCCCATTTCCACCAACTGGCAGCATCTTTGCCGTACGCAAACCGCAGGTGGCTAAAAGGCAATAAACACCCAAATCAGGAATTTCTGAGCTCTCATACGGGGCTAAAACCTCCGGCACGTTCCTCCCCCTCCTCTGTAAGGCACCAGAGGGCCCATAGGACCTAACAGTGTATTGACACCCCCAGGAAGAAAGAACAATATCGTCGTCTTGTTTTTAAAAAATACACTGGAAGGAATAAGCTGTAGCTTAAAACCTAGCCCATGAAACAAAAAAACCCAACCAACCAACAAAAAGCCCAACCCCAAATGCCAAAACCCCAAAAAATCCAAGTAAGCCAGCAGAAGTCTAACCGCTGAATGTGGTTCTGTCGCTCAGCTGAAAACTCAGAGCTTGTAGGAGTCTTTCTGATCTTGGCCCAATGGCAATGGCCGTGCTCATACTCGACAGAAATTCTACAGCCTGGATAATTACATGTGTAGATTTATGGGAATGTGCGTTCAGCACAGGTAAAATGTATTTTTAGGCACATGTAAAGTCAAATCATTTGTCAAGTTAAGCATTCATTTTATTTACCTAGTAGACAGTAATGTTTTTATGATATAAATATATATCTAGGCACTTCAAAAAATGTGAGAATTTGACACCAGCCCATTTGACAGCTAACGTGGAGCCATTGGAACGTCTCAACTACATGGATGAGGATCCGGTCGTTCTGTAACCCGCAGTGTGGGTCCGACGCTGGATCAGCTGTAGGTCGGAGTTTGGGGTTTACTGACCTAACAGACCGCGACCGAACCTTTCGCACTCGTGTAGTTGCAATATGCCAGTTTGGCTGCTAGCAGAAGTCTGCGTGCTAGAGTTCACGTCCACGCAGAATAATGAAGGTCTTACAAGCAAACCACACGTTAACCAAGAAAGTTGTTTTAATGATCGCTCCCCAAATACCCAAAGGCACTAGTCAACACTGTGGACTAATGACCTACAAATTCGTGTGATTAGTACACATTTTTAGCATTACAATACTTTTTCAACAGCTTCAGATGGCACATTGAGTGAAATAATACCTCCTTCATCGGCAACAGCTTTGTCCTGAATACCCTTTCATTTGTTGAGTTTAACGGAAAAACGTACCGAAGGAAAACTGAGCTGTGGGAACCGTGCTGACCTGCCAGACTCTCTCTGCTGTCCCTTCTCAAGATCCTCCTACAAGTCATATTGGATACACCCCTGTGTAACTCCCAGTTTGTGTTGACGTAACTTCTCTGACATCAGTAAAATTGCACAGCTAGAAAACCGAAGTGACGCGGTGGTCAATCGGATCCATTATTTCACAGATCTGCTGGCTCCGTGTAACACAACAACGGACAACAAAACATCTCGTCTGAGGACAATTTCATGTTTCATTTATCCCTCACAAAAACCTTTGTAATGTGTCGAGTAGAAAGCTCACAAATTACATTTTAAAGGAACTACCATAAAGTATATGCTTCAAACGGACCTTTTACAATAGAACACAAACTTCAAATGACATTTTTTAGGAAAGCACTTGAAACTTTAACACTTAGGTCCTGACAACAGTAGATTACTATAAGCTGTAAACCTTCAGAAGTTTGATGTGATTCAATAAAATCAGCATTACAATTTCCATGTATTATAATTATTGAACAGATTATAACAACAAGATATAATTATAATGTAAACATGAAGCTCAGGAGACCGGAACTGAGAAAATTCTCTCAACTCTTTGTAGATTTATATCTGCACATAGTAAAATCAGTAACAACTGGAGAAAGTGTTACAATATTTCATCATACATATCGATGTCAATGTTTCGCAAGCAGCAGTCTATGCATCATCTTTTTTTAATTTTGTAAATTTTCTGTTTTGCAGAATCAGTACTACCTTGAAAAAGAAATCTCCAGGTCAAATACTGCTGCCAGGTATCAGTGTAACTTTTGGAAGGAAATATTTAAAACCATCAGGTTTTGTTAATTGCCCGCATATGTGTAGATATGTAAGATTTTATATATGTATGCATATATAAAATCATAAACCTCACTTAACCTTCAAAATTGAACCACCTCTAGGTAAGAAATACAAGACCTTTTTCAGTAAGTTTAAAGGGTTTATACCTGAGACATTTTTGCATATTGATGTCTTTGTACCTTTACCTCTAGGTACTCACATAAGTCCTTTCCTCTTTTCTGGGGTCTCACACAAAGCCTGTTAGAGTTAGGTGGATTCTTCCCACTAACTCCGTGGACTTTGGCTGAGTCCTTCCTTACCTAACCTGGATGTATAAACAGAGATGTAACAGAATTAAATATGTATATTTAAAAAAACAGTTGCTGTCCAAGCAGACAGGCTGGTTTATACTAATCCAGAGCTAGTTCACCATTCCTGACACTTTTCACCATGCCTGGTTCAAAAAATAATTGTAGTCCTTTATACAGGGTAATACATGTTTCTACTTGTTGGTTGAAAACAACTCTTTAAAATACACCTCTAGGTAATGGATCACTGGCTATACACGACGTGCTGGAAATGCTCCTGCTTGGCTGACCTGTCCCCTGGTTCTTGAGAAGATCAACCCATTTCTCCACCCAGCAAGCAACGAAACCAGCAGTGGAGGAGTAATAAGTTGATGTGGCTGCATCACCTTAAGGTCACAGGCCAATGGAGATGGACTGAGATTTTCAAACAGATTTAGGGAGTTTAGGAGCCTGGTTGCTCCTGAAACTCCAGGCATTTGGATGCCTAACACGCACAGATTCATCGGAAAGTCCCGCCTGCGCCTGCAGATCACACGTGCTGTGTGTTGCAGCAGAAGCGTTAGCAGGGACATAACATACATAAGGCTCTTACAGAATTTCACAGTGCTATTTAATTTGGCAAAAACCAAACTAAATTTAAAGGTTCCCTTTGTAATCTAAACAGTTCAATTAGAAAACAAAAAAAAAATCCACAATGTTTCACTCCATTTTGCTTCTGACAGGGGGAATTCCCTAGAAGTGCTTACATGCAAATACAGTGTTATCACAGTTGATAACATAGCAATCAGAATTTTATTAATACAGATCAGCCAATGGAAAGATACTGGTGGAAGTGAAATAAAGTGTGTTTTTAGACACAGATTCGGACATACTTGAAAAATAAGCAAAATTAATAGTGCTATATTAATGAAAGACATCACAAAATTAATTAGCTTCCAAGTAGATTAGTATACCCTGCTCATGTTGCAGAAACATGGTTTTTTGCACTAGATTTTACAGAAAAAAGTTGACTTTAGTGATGATGGTCAGCACAGTTGTCTTAAAAGCTCTTTGTTGTGCTGTACGGGCATATAATGGGAAAAAGCAAAGCTACATTTCACTGGCAATAGGACTTCACAGACCTTCAAAATTTTAGCAATGTTTGATTTAAAAGAGTGGCATGTAGCGTATTTCTGTGTAAAATAAACACTCATTCCCAAGTAACAGAAGTTTCCAAGACCTGACACCCATTGTAAATCGGTAAAACGTAGTCCATGTTTTTAAAGATGACGAGGAGGACACACAGCGATGCACCCGCAGCGAGCTCGCAGTATGACACAGTGACGTGTTGAGCATCGGACGTAAGAAACTCTACCGCCTGCATTTCCAGTTGGCTGTTCCAACTTTACAACCACGCCCATTCTAAATCTCCTTCTCATTACTCTTCCTTCTCGGACCACATCCAGCACCTAAACCGAAGGAGTTTTGGTGAGAACCCCTCAGCTCCATCTGTCCCGGACCTGCTCGTGCCGAAGCAAAGGGCGCACACCTCTCACCTTCAGTGCTACGAGCGCTTTGCGACCCGGCGGTGGAGCACCAAGCGCAGGTCTCCCGTTCTGCAATCCAGGAGCTCTCTAGCACGATTGCCCAACAGCATTACGACTTCCACGGAGCAACTGGCACAGGGGGGAGGCACTTAAGTGACATGTTTAAAACTTCTCTTTGGTAAACACTCACACACACAAAAACTTGTAACTAATGTTTTACTTCCCAATCATAAGAGAAATCTTCGTTTGCTACTACTGTATGTGTGCAGGTATCTAAACATGTACTGGACATAGCTAGTATAAAATATTTTTTCAAATGCCACTGCCAAGGATTTATGTTAATTCACCTAAAAACAGCACAGTCCTGGGCTTTTTTGTTTTTTTCCTGACTCTGTTATGCATCAAAGCATCTCTGATCAATAACAGATTAGCAATAGAAAGCAAGCCCTGTGTCCTCAATTTTCACCTTCTTTCTTATTCTATTATCTCGTTTTTCAAGACCAATTTAATCAGAATAGTTGTATCTCTTACAACTTTCATTATCTGTGAGGCAGATCCTGCTGTCCAATGCTGCACTACTTAAGCAGCCAAATCTCTCACTCAGATCATTGGAAATTTTGGATACACAAAAATGCTGAGTCTGCTCTTGGTAGGAGTGTTTCCTGCTAGCCGTGACTAAACAGTACTCCAGCGAGCAGAGGGACCTCGCGTCTCTCGTGGGAGCTGAACAGTGATCAGACCAGTTCTGCTACAAAGCAGACCTCAAACCACCAAGAGACAGCCCATCAATGCATATTTTCAAAAGGTGCTGCAAATAAATGTTGCTGGAATTGCACAGATAGAACTAATGGATGACCTACTGTACCCAGAACACTATCACTTGTAAAATCAGGCATTTCTACTGAGAGGTATTTTATTGGCTTAATTTTTCATTTACACTATTTAAATTTTGCTTAAGAATTTTTTAGAACCCAGAACTTAGTGCATTTCATTTTATAAAATTAGAATAATTTATATCCTTCTTTTTTCATTGAAAAAAAAGTATAGCCAAAACACATGTAGGGGTATAAACACATCATGAGCAATGACAACCGTTTCACTTATTTTACGATCTGCCTAATGGTGATTTAGACACTGACAAACCGAAGAGCTTTGGCAACTTGCACAAAAATATGTCCTTAAATAAAAAGTGATGATAAAACTTGCTTTAATGAGGCCTTTATTATGGAGAGAACTGGAAAGAGAGAGAAGTGTAAGTGCTGAGGACGTTATCACGTTTCTAAACCATGCCGCTTTGCATTTGCATGTGAAATGGGTATGGCTGGTAGATGATAGGTGGTTGTCCGTGAGGAACGTAGTAATTGCTGAAGTTTCTGTCACTGATATATGGAGCAGGCTGATAATAGCACGTTACGTTGGCTGCATTTGGGATGATATTTTGTTCTCCGAGTACTTTTAAAGCCAGAACTGTGATCATATTCAGAGTTTGTCTTCGTTCATGTCCCATGAGACAGACTGTGCTCTTGTTTACAACTCTGCGCAGAGTCATCAAGTAGTCATACTTGCTTTTCTCTTCCCCGATGAAGTGGTAGCGCAGATATGACTCAATTTTCCTTTGCTGCTCGGCAACATCTGGAAAATCAATGAAGAACCTGGAGCACATGTAACGCTCCAGAGATTTAATTTCAGCCTCATCCGCTGGCTTAAAGTCACGAACCAGCAGATTGCTGTACTTCAGGAGGCCGCCTCCTCTGATTTCCTCTGGGTTCCTGGTGGAAATCAGTTTGTATTTCAAGTGGTCCATTGCTTTGTCGAAGTCTCCGTACATACTCTCGGCGATGACAGTGGGGTGAGAGTCTTCTGTCAGTTTACAGTCTGTTGCTCTGTAAACATTCAGTATGGAGTCCAGTATGATCTGGAAGGAGTCCACGCTAAACTCAAACTGCCGTCTGAGTGAGTTGACAAACTTTAGCTCTACGTTCTTGCCGCTGTTGTTTGACAGTGAGATGAGACTCCAGCGATCGTGGTTGGTGGAGACTTTGACCATCTTCTGTACGTAGGCATCTTTCATGGTCTGAGCAGTGATTTTTTCCTTGTTAACACATTTTGGCAAGAAGTCCAATAGGCAATTAAGAACTGCTTCCTTAACAACTTGGAATTCAAGCTCACTTGGAAGTTCCACCCCAAAAATGATGTCTAGGTCCTTATAACTGGTTCCGTTCTGCTTTACTAGGATGTGACTGGCTGTCGAACCGTTCAGACGGATATCTCTCACATTGATCTGCTTTTCAATGAGCTGTTCCTTTACGACGTGAATGATATGCTTCGGCTTTACATCCAGCGTTGGAAAATTTCCTCTCCCATGAATAGGTATGACCTCAGCTAAAACTTGATCCAGGATTTTAATCTGATCCCAGGTGAGACTACTGAATCTGTGGTCTAAATTCTCAGTAGTCATTGTGATGTTGGTTGGCTAACTAGGAAGAAACAGAAATCAAGAAAAAACCAATGTCAGCACTTTCTCAAATACAGGAGATCCTGACACGCCACGAGGTTATAACAAACATATGTCTGCCTTCCCCGGCGCAGCAACAAAGCAGTTCATTTTATAGAGACACAATCCCTGTTAACGGTCTGAGTCAACCACTGCACTTGTCACAGGCTTTTAATTGAATTTTAATGTACTCAGGTTTTAATCCTGCTGAGAAACCATTGTGTTATTGTATAATCCATGACTCAAAGTAAATGCAGTAAACTATATAGACTTCATTTAAACTACTTAAAGGTTAATAATGTGAAATACTTGGTGGTTATAATGAAAGTCCAAATAAATTTCACTGTGATGAGCTGAAATGAGCAAAAAGAGCAAATTTGATTCTTTCTGTCCTGCCTAGAAATCTCCCTCTATCTTCAGTGACCTGCATACTTAAAACTACTGACAGACCAGGAAGTTTTTTTAAAAAGTAGGAATGACGCAACTCGCTCACTGTTTATGTAGCCATGCGCCTTGGATGTACCTCAGCCTCTGTGGATCATCTACTGCATGCATCCTTTAATTCCACTTCTCATGGTTTAAGAACTGGATACCCGATAATTGTTAAGCTGTTTCCGCTACATTTCTGAGGCAAAGTCTTTTCCTCCTAATCCATTAACCGTGTTCCCACATCAATGTACCAATGCTGTGAGTTATGGTTTGCAGAACCGAGAAGAAAACCCCTTCCAGTCTGCACTGATACCATACAACCTCACAAGGAAGCCTGTAAAGAAGCATCTACAGAATACATGGGATAAATCTCAGACTCTGGAATTCCTCAGGTTAAAATTATATCTTGTCTTCCTATCATCATCGACAGCAAGCAAATAGACTTTAGCATGGATAATATTTTTACATTTTACAATGAGAAACAAAAAGCTGCAAACCCCAGGACATCGGCTTTAGGTTTTCTAACTGACCATCTATAAACTTAATTTTAGTTACATTTTTGTAGCGGGAATTAGAATGCTTTATTTTTTAAATTTTATTTATGTATACTTTGAATATAATCAAACTCAATCATACAATTATATAATTAGGTGTGACTACACTAAGAAGTGCATCTAAGGAAGTACAAAGAAGAAAAACATGGTTGGGCGTTAGGTGTCCAAGGTATAACGAAAGATGCAGATCTTCACGTCACTGTCTCCTGACATTAATGTCAGTGTTACAGAACAGAAACTTTGGAGGGCCAAAAACCTCCCAGAATCCACGGGCATCACTTCAGGCTGTGTCTCCTCTTGCCTGCTTACACTTCCTCACTTCTTTTGGGGTAGTTAAAGCTCAGGCAGTTAGCCAGAAAGTTTTACTGCTGAAATCCGTCATCCCTTTTCTCAACACACTTTCGTAACTCACAGGCAGGTGTTGTGATTTGCCAATAACTTTCTGATTCACCCCAGCGCCGGGCTGCTGTGCCTCAGCGCCTGGAGCGTGAAGCTGTGTTTGCTGCTCTGAGCTACAGGTGAAGGAAAAGAACATTTCTGGACATAGCAGGACCTTTCTTCATCGCTCAAGGGAGCAAAAGTTCTTCAGTCAATACAGTTATTTTGGGCACTTCTTTACTCTCTCTCATCAAACGTGTGATTCTGTGATATCCTCAACCCACGGGAAGCTGCTGTTTAGACAGTTTCTAGGTGGAGGTACAGATACTGAAAAAGACTTCAGTTACTGAAAGGAATTTCTTGTTTCTGCACAAACACTGTAATTTTGCTTTCTCCTTTACTGTTGCATGTGTTAGCTAAGGCTTGGTTTAAGAATATGTCTGCTGGATTTGTGCAAGCTTTGTTCAGAGAGAACTCAGAGAAACTGAAAATAATTTTTAAATAGTTGCCATAAATTATTTGTTCCATAACACAGGGTTTAGATTGCTGCTGCTGAAACACTGCTTGAGCACTTCAAAAGAATATAAAGATCACTGTATTCCTTAATACTGCTTACACACAGAATGGGAATGACACTGAACTTAAAAATCTATTTGTCACGGAAAAACTATGAAATCCCTCGCAGGTAGACGGCTGTTTCTCAGAAGGCAGCAGCTGGGTCTGCTGCCCAGACGAAGCTGTGTCTCCCAGCCAGGCTGACGCCAAGCTGGAGTTTGGAGGGACGGCAGAAAAGTGGCTGGAGATGTGAAACTCAGGTGGGATCTGGAAGAGCTCAGTGACTCCCCAGCCGTGCAAAAGCAGCGACTGGCGGGGATCTGCCAACGCTGCAATTGTACTGCTGCAGCGTCGAGAAATCTTTCTGCAGACAGATGGCTAAACCATATTTTTTTCAGCTAAAGCTCAAGAGTAAAAATAAAATCACACTGAGTAATAACAGTAACGAAAAGTCTACACTGTTGTTTCTTAATCAGTAGCGACTACATATGCACATTGTCATATATTTTTCTTCGCTCGCCTTCAGATTCCACATTCTGTATTTTTAGTAGTTTCAACTACCTTGCGAACTGACAAATGGCTTGGGGATATTACGGCACTATTTTTTGCATACTTCTACTATAGTTTCAGCTCCCAAGTGAGCTACTCAAGAGTATATGAAATTTCAAGCACCTTTGTGGCCTCATTACAAAGAATGGAGCTAACCCTATGACTCAAGTTAAATGCATGCTTTAAAAATTGGCTAAATCAGAACCAAAGCTGGGATTTCAGCTGCCACTGAATTGACGGTGTGAAGGTCTTGGGTTCAGCTCTGTAGTTCTGGCACAACCATGCAGTTTCTGGCATTGTTTAGGTAGCATATAGCTCTGTATACATAACATGCAAATGTATATATGTTTGCATACAGACTCAGAAACGCACAGGTTCCTGCAGGCATTTAGAGGATATAACATTTGAACTGAAAGGGAGGGAACTTGCCATCCATAGCACTGCCTATTTTACACGCTTATGACTTTACCATTAGCTACTTACTGTTATGATTCCAAGCTTATTCCTTGAATACCACAAACTATTATTATGAAAAACTTCTATCCATCCTTCATAGCCTTTAAGACATCCCAGTGCATGTTTGTCCTAAAAACCAGCTGTTACAGAAAGCCAATGTGATTCTTGGAAGCAGCACAACACTGGGTGGAGCAAGAAGGCTGGGAGGAGAGGTTTCTGTATAAACTTTTTGCTGCCATGTTTGTCATCTGTGTTATCGATACATCAGATCACGGTGGGCCAGCTCCAACGATCTGCTAGCAACCTTCCAGTTGTCAGAGCTGCTGTACAGGCAGTAGTTTTTGTTATGTGATTTGTCTGATATTGCAAAACTTTGAGAGAGCTTTTCAAGGTCAATGCTGTGACATAAAAGAAAGGGCTTAAAGAAGGGAATGTTGAAATTCAACCCCCTTTTTTAGCAGAGGGACCCTCTTCAATCACTTTAGAAAGTCAGAAGAAGAAAGTATCCCTAAATAAGCTTTGAAATCCTTCCTTTATTGCTACATGGTTATAGTTGTTTTAGATTTTATTACAATATGCTAAGATTTAAAAATGACAGGAAAAGGTAATGTCACCAAATATCTCTTTTGTGTTGAAGAGTCGTTCCTCAACACGTCATTTCTCTAAAGTGATTCCTGGTGAATCTGGGGATCCTTTGTGAGTTCAGAGCCTCAGCATGAATGCCTGAGAAATGTCTTATAATAAATATTAAGAATTCTGTGCTGAGATGATGCCTTCAACTTTGACAAGTAAGGAAAATGTCCCAGGAAAAACAGGTATTAAGTTGTCCAGAATAGAATTAATTTACAGGTAGACCTAAATAAACTTTTTAAAATTATTTACTAACTTGCTTCCAGTTTGCAATCCAGTACATAACACTGCACCTTCCTAGAAAGACTTTCTCTTGTTCTTTTCCTTAACCTTGTCTGGCAACAAAAACAATTTCCAGGCAATTTTACAGTCATTGGGAACCTTATTTCTTCCAACAGTGGCAAATTTATTTACGGAGGTGCTCAGGCTAACATCGGGAGTTATTACTAACGCAAGCAAGCCTCCGTTACAATAAATGAGCAGTATTGAGGCTATAATCAGCCAAAGCACTGCATAAACCAAGAGAGGTCAAGGGATGAAGGGAAGGCAACTCACTGCACATGACCACAGCAGCCAGATGAAGCCAACAAAGCAAGTGCTAGGGTCGGGTCGCTTAATGGGAAAAGAGGCTGGAAAATCGCTTCGTTCTTTGGAAGCTGGTGACGTTTGCAATGGAGGATGATTCCTGGAGGCAGCTATATCTCACTGCCCCTTTGTCCGCAGCAGCATTATGCCAATTAGGGTAACCATACAGGTGACACAGACTTTGAGACCTCTCGCTCGCCGGCACCCACACTCCCAGCCTTCCCTCGGTCTGCCCTGCTGCACCCTGTCAAAGAACTCAGCCTCTGTATCTTCTCCTACACAAATACCTAAAAGCATTTCATGTTTTACCATCAGCGTTTCCCTATCTGAAAGTCTGTACATTGACAAATGAAAGGCTGCATAAACGCTAGCACCGTGGCAGAGAAAGGAACAAACAGCCTTTGAAACTGTGTTTGGAAAAGAGGGGGTTTTCGTCACTCCATCAGGATTTGTAACTTCCAGAGACTCTCTCCTAGTGATTTTTCGTAGTTATTTGTTTATGGGATTTAAAATGTTACTATGAACTGCAATGGACTCTGAATCCTGCCTGATTTAAGGTCTCTGCCACATAAAGCAACGAGGAAAAGTAGTTTTCAGGGTGTTTTCTTTCACATGTGCTGTCTAAAGAAGCACAGAATAAGATGGATCACACCTAGTGAAGTTTCGTGATATATTATCCTTATTGTAAGGTTAGAAAAATATTTCCCTGATTCAAGTTCCAACTTGTCCTTGAGTTGTCACCTTCAGCTGATGGAGTGATTGCAATGTGGAAAACTGTTTAGTTACTGTGGGATCATTAAACATAGTTTTGCTAATTTTTATTGATTATTTTTGTATTGAAATTAGAGGCTTTAATTTTCTTCAGCAGGGTTTGGACCAAACAACCATAAGTTTGGTTTTACAATCACAGAATCACAGAATCACAGAATCACAGAATCACGGAATGTTAGGGGTTGGAAGGGACCTCTGTGGGTCATCTAGTCCAACCCCCCTACCGAAGCAGGGTCACCCAGAGCAGGCTGCACAGGACCTTGTCCATGCGGGTCTGGAATATCTCCAGAGAAGGAGACTCCACAACCTCCCTGGGCAGCCTGGGCCAGGGCTCCGTCACCCTCAGCTGACAGATTTAGTCAACCACCTCAGCACTCTGCCATACAACAGCTTCATCAAAAAACCAAAAGCAGATCTGGCTTTACATCTGAATGAAGAAAATTTGCCACACTAATGATAGCTTTCATGTTCCACACAGCTTTCATAGAAACAGACACAGTCTAGAGGACAGTCTCATCAAATTTAGCTCACATTTTACCCACCGTTTTCAGATTCTCTTTTTATATACGCTATAATGTTGCTTCAGTGTACTTTCAAAGGGTTTGCAATGTGCAGCCCTTCTCAAGCAGAGTGCATCTGAAATAGGTTTTGTGCAGCTGTGATAGCTCCATTCTCTCCCCTTCGCTTTTATCTGCTCCCCTAGTTCTCTGTTTTACAGCAATTATGTGGAATACTTTAATGCTCCAATTGTCTTTATTTTGCACTTGAAATCAGTTGTGAAGGGACCTTTTACAGATCAAGCAAAGTACCTTGTCAGCTGCTGCAGTAGCCTTGCTTTTGAGGTTACACTGGAGATGCTCAGAGTAACCATTGCAATTCTCCCCTTAGGTCTCTGTATTGGCTTTGCTGCGTACACATCATACACATCACTAATGATTTCCATGATACCTTGCTAAAGCTTTAGTTTAATCCAAAGATACATTTCTCTATTAAGCTGGTCATTTTAAAGCACTTTCCATGCCCACTGACTTAAGGACTGCAGCTGGCATTAGTTCTGAAGCGAGGAATGTCAAGTGCGGAAGGAGTCCCATCCATAATTTAAATGTGTATGACACAAGCAAAGCAGTAAAGCATCTGGGGTATCCTAAATGGGGACATACTTAAACCGGTTTGACAGTGTTTTTCATGAGTTTTTCCTTCCATTAATGTTAATACAGGCAGTGAAGATACAGTTTATTTATTCTGTTATCATGAGATAACGGGTGACTTGCCATGAGTTTTCAGCACAGTTACCGTCTAGTTACCCTGAAAGAACAAATAATAACTCAAGGCCATATGCTCTTCTCCTGTGAGATAACGTTGCGTGTTGTGCAAAAAACGCTTAAGCAGAAAGCAATTTGCTTGGACTATGTCACAGAACATCACCTTCAAGGACAGAACGAGTAAGCAGAAAAGGAGAGACTTTATCAACAAAAAAGTGTCCTACCTTTTCTCCAACCCAACCCAAGGAACAAGGAAATACAACAGAGCTGTGTACCAGCCTGCACCGGCCCTTCTCCCAGGCGAAAACGGTTTGCGGAGCAGTACAACCCAAGGGCAGCCATACCCTCCTGTAGCACAAAGCTGGGAAAGGAACCGAGCAGCCTATGCGTCTGCCGAAACGTTACGGGACACTGGCTCAATGAGCTGGGAGTTCTCAGGAGGGACAAAACGAACAGGGAGTTTACTTCGGGCAACCGGTACAAATACATAATCCATGTAATGTCATCCTGCAGATCTGGGATTTTATGGATGTCAAACTTTTTCCACCATGACTCACGGCACGTTTGTTCTCAGCTGCATGTGGATCCCCTCACAAGGGCAACGTTTTCAAGGCCAGATATATTATTCCTTTGTATCGGTCCCCACAACACACGATGTTCCTTTGTACACGGCCTCCAGGTTCAAACACACCAAGCCCTTGTAAATGGCATGGTATGAGGCACAGTCAGTCTTCTCATTTGCTCTCAAATACTTTAATAAATTTAAAAAAAAAAGGTGTGATATGCAATATTTGGTCTATTTTGGTCTGTGGTCGTCACTGAGAAGTTACTGCTTTACCTAAAGATTATTTGTACTACCAAATACATACGGACTAAGTCCTGAATAATGTTTCCAGAGAGAACGCAAAAGCCCACAGACTTACCGTGGCAGGACGATGGGCAAGCATGTATTTCAGCAGAGTTAACAGGATGACTCACTGGTTCCTTTGGTAAAAATACGAGTTGTCATCTTGTCACTGACAAAAACACGAATCTCCCAGGGAAAGCTGCAGGGGGAAGAAAAAAACACAACAACAAAATAACATTCATTTTGAGATAAAAGTTAACTACCGGTCACCTACTGTACATAATAAATCATGCATTATACCTTGGCAGTCCTGCAGTCTTATCAATAGCCTTTTAAGTTGGAAATGATAAGGTAAAAGCAGTGGAAAGACACAGGAGTGCTCATAAAGACTCTGGGTTACACTTAATCCTCTGCAAGGATGTTAGGAAACTTGCTATTTTCTCTATGGGATTTTGAGTAAGAATTTAATATTATTAATAGACATGCAAATTAGCAGGGACATAGTGGAATCATACAAAACCCAGAACTAATAACAACTCAGCAAAATTAAGTACTATGAATTGTGTCTAAAAGTGCATGCAGATGACAGGAACGTTCTCGTTTCCTGGCAGATGAGGCTGTTTTGGGTCGTTTGCAGTAAGCCCAGGATTCAGCCTGTTGCTGGGATTTCCAGGCACCGAGTGGCCCATTGACTGGCTACACAGGAATTACAACTATGTTTGTAAATATCTGTATGCTCTCACAAAGGCACTTTTTTACATTTGGGTCTCATTTCAAAGATGTGCTGACAGCTAGGTAGCCTATTTTAGGCTTTCCTTCAAAGCCCTGCATTCCAGCACCTCATCCCACAAAGTTCATAACACCTACATAAGGTTTCTTAAACTAGCCTGAGTAGGGTCCTGTCCATCATGATTTGAAATACATGTGAATTTACTCCTTGTTGCAGTTGTGCTCCACAATCTCAACTTTTCTGCTGGAAGTACATATGCTTCTGAGTAAAGATAATTTTGCAAGCATGACTTGAGTGTCAATATATGCATAATCTGCAGGGAAAGCTGAAATAATAGCCCAAGGAGCTATGGAATGTGTTATTCATTTTATTAAGAATATTATCGATTTTTCCCCCATGCTACAGCAGTCAGATATTTATCACTGAATGCACTGTTTTCACTGCTGCCAGAAGCCCAGTGCTTGGTTTCCTCACTCTGTGCCCTGCTGAGCCAGGACCTGCCTGCGGCTTTTATTTGCGTTCCAGCTCATGATGGGCTACTAATTGAATGAAGGGATGTTCCCCAGCTAGATCCCCAAATCCATGCAGTGTTGGCTCGTGTTTGCAGCTGGGAATATGGGGTTAAGTCTGGCAAGGGCTGAGGTCTGGTGAGTCTGAAAGCAAGAAGCCAGTTATGTCTTCAGCAGCAAGGGAAAGAGGGTCTGGACTGCTTAGGTAAAAAAGTCTCAGCATGTGGAGGCTGGCCTCCTGGAGGAAAAGTCAGATAAGTATATAATCAGTTACTTAAAAAACCCCCCATCATTTAGCCTTTCTAACAATGAACAATTGTTATTTCTTTATGTGTGAGGGTGGAAAGTTTAATGGATACATGATACCCACTAATGGATATATCATCATAATAGAATAGATTAACACTAGAGTAGAATTAATGGCTTCCCCTGGTGATATTTAGGGGAAGGAGAGAGAGACTTTTATATTGTTTTGTAGAAGAACACCCGTTATTATACAATATGTTCGTAGAAGCAGCAGCTGAGATTGATGAAGTGCTTTGGCTGTTGGGACGTTATTCTCAATGGCTGCCTTTTATTGGCTCCATCATTACCAGAAAAAGTGCATCATTTCATTATTCTGCACTCATGGTTTCCAGGATTTTTCTAACGGAAATAAAAACAAACATTAAGACAACTATGTCAACAATTACCTTGTGTCTCAAAGATAATATTTCCCTATTCCTGAATTCAGAATTGTGATGTTATGCACCAACAAACTCATTTCAAAGTCTTTTACCCTGGTGTCTCTGTGCATAACGAGCAAAAGACTCTAATGAGAACCAGCAGGATCTAGGCGCTAACGCGTGTCTCTGCGCCTTGGGTTTCACCCCTCCAACACACTGTGCCACAAATACCGCTTGAGGCATGTTGGCCCTCAAACCTATCGGGTGTCTGCATCTCCACGGGCTTCAGCGAGCGCGGAGGTTGCTCGGACGCCTCATCAGCTGCCCCAGGGCCATTCAAGGTGATTCCACCGAGCCGGCAAGACCGAGAGCCAAGGATCCTCTCCCCTCTCCAGAGATGCTTGCCTCCCCCTTTCCACCTGCCAGCTTCCAAGAGCAGCTCTGCTTTGCTCCTCGGACTAATACCAAAATCTATTTACTCACTCGAGATACCAGTGACTCAATCCGAAGCTCACTTATCAAAAACTCTCATTATGACTAAATCGCATCAAAAGCAGGCAAGGTAAAGAATGAAACAATCCTCCTTTTCCATCTATTAACCATCTCCATAATTACCTCTCCTCTTCAAATGCCAGAGGAAGAGTGATTAGCAATGCAGCGTGCCATTACAGTCCCAGTTCTTGGCTGTTTTCAGGGGACAGAGGGTGATACAAAGCCAAGGCTCTCCTCAGAAACTCTCCGGAGGCTTCCTCCCCTCATCGACACCAAGGGAGACCCAGCGAGTTACAAAAGTGGCAGAATGTCCCCAAGAACCTGTCTTGTGGGGTGGCTTTGGCCATGGAAGCATTAGAGAAGATGGCCAGGTTTGCAGTCGTGTCTGTTTTGAGAGGGTTCTGACACAACACACAGAGTAAATTGCACAGATTTATTTTTTTACTGGTCATACCAAAACCTGCTGTACCTTGCTAGAAGCTGCATTTAGTTCATTCAATCAATGCAACGCTTCCTCCCCGCCCCCCCCCCCCCCCCCCCCCAATCAGTACTGAGCCATCAAAGTATCGAGGGTGGGTTTTGATAGTATATACGGTAGCAGAAAGGATTTGGAGAGTTTTCCTTGGCATGAGCCAGAAAGCTGAAGACAAATGCACTCCTGTTCCATAAAGCCCTCTCTGCATCACTCCTGCTCTGCTCTGCATGCTTTATAAAAGTATTCGCTATTAAGCAATTATCCTGTTTCACTCCAGAAGTATTTTCATTTTCTGGCAGAAGACAGGAACTCTGGGCACAGGCTCCAGGTTGATTTGTTAAGCAGTCTAGGATCCCTCCAAATAAAGACTCTCCACGACTGCTGCAGCAAGTGGCGAGTTTAAATTGAGTTGGGAAAATCTTCTGTACCCTGGACCAGGCTTGGCTGGCACCCTTCCCAGAAGCGTGGCCCACAGAACTGGTAAGAGAGCAAGCTGGGCTCCTGTTCAAAGGTGACTGGGTCTTCCACTGTTTGTTTACACTACTCTTTGTGTTCATAATGCTAACATATAATTCATATTTATAATTCATATTTATATGAATTAATTTCCATATTTATATTAAAAAGTTATTCGCCTGACTACATGATACAGTACTGGGACTTCCTTTTAATGCTATTTTCCCAATTTTATGAGTTACATTGTAAAAGTGGGGGAAAACGTATGAGTTATTTATTAACTTCAAAGTACTTGCTGTACAAGACTTTATTCTTAATTCTGCGTCAGTAAGAGCCAGGATTCCCCTAGAAAATAGCTTTTTGATATCTGAAATGTTTCCTAGAGTTCTGTGATAAAGTAAAAACCCGCATAACTCCACTCAAACTACAGCAGGAAAAAGGATTATGGCTGCAGCACCAGGACCAGGGTACTGCTACTCCTTCGTGGAGAAGGCAGCATGAAATATCTCAGTTGACATTATTACTAAAATGCAGAGAGACGATAAAGCAACAATAAGCCAAAGAAAAAGGCTAAGGCCCCGCAGCAAAGATGTGTGTATTCGTGACTTTTCCATCACTATCAATAATGCATAATGACCATCATGCGGATGATGACACCAATTTTTGAGAAAGACTGAGTCAAGTTTTCTACCACCAAATGTGAGAAAACATTCAACATGACATTGGATGTCAAGAAGAGACGACCTGCTAGATAAGCAAAGATCCAGCAGAAAGGGTAATGGAGAAGAAAATCAGCTGATGTTGACATAAATTGACATCTGCTGTAAGAGTTTGCAGTGCTTTACGGAGGAAAACCATTCCTTTGTTAATATGGGCTGAAACAAACAGGTTTTAGGGCCACAAAAATTTCTTGGCCAGGAAAAACCTGAAATGATGGTTCATCTGTAAGCAATTCTGCAACATGAAGAAACCATGTTCAGTACTATGCTCAAATTTGACAGCTATCTATGTTCTCTTTTTATGCCCTGCGCTCTAATTCCACATGGCAGTAGACAATAGGTACATTGCAGATTCCCTGTGATATCTGAGATTCTGTACTGATGCTATGAATAATTATTTTTGCACGAAGATCATGGTGGCAAAGGGAAAAAGACAGACTTTAACTTTCAAAAGATTTCTTCTTTTTGTTTGAATCCCAATGGCATAAATTCAGTTCTCACACCAGAAATTGCTCTGGTGTAAATGAGAGCAGACCTGGCCCAGTATGTGCATGGCTGGGCATCTGAATTCAGTGAGAGGACCATCCCTCACTCCAGGCTACCTGCAGTTCGATGGCGAAATTTGACTTGGGGTTTGCCTACAAATCCTGTAACTGTTCATCGAGCTTCATTCATTAAAACCAGCGGGTATTAAACATAGACATGTAAGACATACACATGACATGTAAGACATACACATGACATGTAAGACATACACATGACATGTAAGACACATATATGTCTTAAATCCACAAGACAAATTCTATCTCCATACGCAGATGACTGTGAAGCTACCGGGAACTCAACAAGCATTGTCAATGACCTTGGGGTGACCCACCACGGGCTGCTCAGCATGACTGAAAGAGGCAAAGCAGAGCACAGGCCACCAACATTTTCACCCTTCACTATGGCCAAGCACTGATGGCACAGATCAAACCTGTCCTGGATCCCTGATGCTCGCCTGGGGGTCCCAGAGCTGCAGTTGAGGATGGCGTCTGGTCATCAGAGCCCAGAACTAGGAAGGCCATGAGACCAATCTGGAATAGGAGCATTTTGAAAATACGGGTAGAATTTCATTCCTGCAAGCAGTGTTAATTAATGAATGAATTTCCACTGCCAGCCTAAATGCTGCTTAATTTACTCTCCAAAATAACTCAATCTCCATGTGATTCCAATGTGACCTTTCAAGGAACTTGGTCCACTTATCTCTCCCTGATTTATAGTGGATTCATAAATTATTGGACCCTACTGCGTCAGCAGTTACTTCCGAGCTTAAGCAGGAGATGTTGACATGCTCTCTGGGGCAGGGATTTAAACCCAGGCCTTTGCTCACAAGGGTTGACGTTAGACATCTCTCTTTCTGGCAGCTGCATCGTTACAGAGCACATAGACCTTACTACAGTGCGGTACGTCTGGTGCCTAATGAGGCACCACAACCAAATTCACCGTAAAGTTACGTCTCTAATGCATAGCCGAGCAGGGACAGCACGCAAGCAACACCACCATGAGGTCAAAGGTCTGCAGCAACTGCAAATTACAGGAATGATTACAGTTCTCCTTAAACTCGGCTGTGGGAATGCAAAAGGGCTAAGATAAAAAGGAGCAGAAGGTATAACCCAGACTCTGCTTCCCTCCCTTCCACACATCCAGCCGTTATTCCTTACTCCTGGATGCTGCAGCCACAGCACGCAGGAGGACAAGAGGGCAAGGGGATGGTTTCTGCGTTTCTGAATGGGACGCACACACGATTCACAGCTGACTCTCTAAGTTTAAGCAGAACACAAGAGCATAAAGCGTGGGAGAGTCCCCGCTCTCGATGCTCTTTCATTTATTATTAATTTCTTGGCCTTTCACAGCGATCTACATCACTATTCATACATACCTGGCTGCTTTTTATGGGAGCCATGAACAAACTGTTAATGCAGCACGCGGAAGACAGCGTGTATGCCAGTTTAGTCAACCGTGCTCGTTTTGATGGAATAACAAACATGGTTAAAGACATGCAGGGGCTCAACGCGCTTGGGGATGGGAGCAGGCAGCGAGCGCAGGAGAGCGATCTCCTGGCTGGGAAGACCCAGAGCCCTGGCCCCGAGCTGCTGGAAGCCGGCGCTGCTTGGCACGCAGGCACGAGGAGCACTTCCAGGCAGTTTAGGGCAGAGAAGCCCAGCTCGCTGCCCGTCACCTCCAGGCTCTGACCCCCTGGGGAGCACGGCTGGCCCTGTCCGAGGACCTGGGAAAGGCCCGGGACACCGGGGCTGCCTCACACCGTCTGGACGAGCCGGTACCGCTCTCGTCCAACCTGGCCGCGAGCACCACGCTCCCACAGCTCCTGCCATCACCGTGCCGAGGCGGGTCGCGCCCAAAATTCAAGAAGTTTTTAGCATTCACGGAAGCCCACGGTAAGGCAGTGAGACACCCCCCACCCCCCCAAGCGCTGCCCATTTGCCCAACCGCCCTTCTCACCAGCTGCTAAAAGTTTTTCCTCATGAAAACGCCCTGGAAGCGCCGAACGCCAGGCAGCCGTCCCAGGTTACGGCAAAGTTCTGCAACTCGGCCCAACCGCCACCAACGGACCCGCAGCGCGGCCGAGCCGCGCCGACACCCGCGCCGTGCCGCCGTACAGCCCCCCCCCCCCCCCCCCCCGCCGCCTCACGGGCGCTCGGCCACCGGACCCCCCCCGCGGGAGCCGCGGGAGCCCCTCAGGCCGGCGGCGCGGGGCACTCACCGCGCGGGCCGGGCCGCCCGCCCGCTCCTCCTCAGGGCCGGAGGCGGGAGAGGCTCCTCCACCGCCGCCGCCGCTGTCCGCGGCCGCCCCGGTGCTGAAGCGGCCCGGCCCGCCCCTCCCGCCCGCCCCCGCCGGCCCTCGGCGCGTAAACCGGTCGCCATGGCAACGCGCGTCACAAAGCCCGAGGTGGGGCTCCCGCCCGCCGCCTCGCGGGGGAGGCCGCGCGCCGCCGCCTCAGGAGAGCGCCCCCCCCCCCCGCAGCGGTACGGAGCGTCCCGGGTCCCGCCGGGCCTCCCGCAGCCCCGGGGCCGAGCAGGGCCCCGGACACCGCCGGGGAAGCGGGGGCCGTTGCGTTGAACGGCTTCCCGCGGGGGTCTCGGCGGGTTTAAGAGCGGCGGGATCGCCACCGGCCCTCACCCGTTGCCCCGCCAACAGCCGAGAAGGCCGCCCGGGCCTCGACGGCCACGTCACCCCAGACGGCAGGCGGCTTCGGCCTCCGGTGAGCCGTTCCTCGGCCCGCTAACCCCGACGGATGGCAGAACAAAACTGCCGTGGGGTCCTCCCCGCACGGAGAGCCGGTGGGTTCCGCCCCGGTGCTCGTACCCCAGGAGCGCGAGGAAGGATCGGCCGAGGTCGGAACTCGCTGGGGGTACTCTATATCACAGAATCATTAAGGTTGGAAAAGACCTCTGAGATCATGGAGTCCAACCATCCACCCAACCCCACCACACCTGCTAAACCATGTCCCCAAGTGCCACATCCACACGCTTTTTGAACCCCTCCAGGGATGGGGACTCCACCACCGCCCTGGGCAGCCTGGGCCAACGCCTGACCAAAATATCTATATATCTGTATATGGATATATACACACGTACTGCGCATACATATCATAGAATCGTAGAATGGTTTGGGTTGGAAGGGACCTTAAAGATCGTCTGGTTCCACCCCCCCTGCCATGAGCAGGGACATCTTCCACCAGCCCAGGGTGCTCAGAGCTCCATCCAACCTGGCCTTGAGCACTGCCAGGGAGGGGGCAGCCACAGCTTCTCTGGGCAACCTGGGCCAGGGCCTCACCACCCTCATGGGGAAGAATTTCTTCCTAATATCTCATCTAAATCTGCCCTCTTTTAGTTCAGAGCCGCTCCCCCTTGTCCTATCACTACATGCACAGCTAGAGGACATGAAGTTGGCGAGGGAATCCCAGCAAGGAAAACAGAAGTTTCAGGGACGCGAACAGGAGGACTCACGTGAGAAATCGGTGACCTGAGCGGCAGCCCCCACAGTTTGGTCACTCGGTTGCCCAGCTCAGCCCTCCCCGGGCCCCAGCTCTGCCAGGAGAGGGTCCCCCATGCCAGCCCCTTTGTGTGCAATGCGTGATGTCACTGACTCCATTCTAGTTCTAAACAGCTGATGTAGAAGCCCAGGCTTTCCCTCTAAAACCTCCCATCTCCGATCGCTCCCTCAGCTGGCTGGGTGGAATAAACCCCTGCATTTGCTGCCTTTGATCCCTCACGTAACTGGCTGGACAGAATAAACCCCTGCATGGGTGAGGGTATGGCATTTGTGCCTTTTTTGGTCCCTTTCGTGCTGCTGTAATGCCAAACCCCGCACATTTGCTGCTGCGCGGTGTCTAAGTACACGGAACGAAAATGAGAACTAATTTACTTTACTGTTCTGAGAAACTATGCCAAATGGGTAAGCTATGATTCTTTTGGAGAAAAGCGCAGATTTAGTACCGCGGTGACTCATAACGACGAGCACACCTTGGCAAAAAAAGGTTATGAAAGTATTTTAAGACGCATTTTATCATAGACAAATGTATACAATAACCTTAAATAACCGTGCCTGTACTTTAACTTGCAGCACCCAGACACTTCCAGGCTGGCTCTTGGGTATTACGCCAAAGCAAGATTTTAACCTTTTCTCTCACAAGAATCCGCAGCAATGAAGTAAGACCCTCGTTAAACACAAAAATCTCCACATGAGCTGTTATTCTTTAGGGCCCTTAAAAACGTCTTCAACGCCTCCGTCCTCTTGAGAACAGTTTTATGACTCCAGTGATAAAGCAACTGCAGCAATTACAAAGCGCTTTGTAATTAAAGAATCCCGCTCATGAGCCAACTATATTATATCATAGGCACTAAGTTAATTTGTATTAGTTTATACTACTAGTTGTCAAAAGTATTTATATTTAAATGCATTTACATTATTATAATAGTTTATTATTTATTACTTATCATTTATTCTTATGTCAGTTTATCTTTCTCGTTGTCAAAATAATTAAAAAAAAAGGTCGGGAGACTTTTGTAACTTCCTAAACCCTCCCAAACTCCAAGTAGGACTCAATTCTCAGCTCTGACGACCGCATTTTCCCGTTGGAGGGTTGTGGACCGAGCTGGAGGCCGGTGGCCCTGCACGAGCGGCACGCCCGGCCCGCGCCAGGATGGAACCCACGGCTCTGCCCAACCATTGTGCGTAGCTCTTGAGTGATTAATTGGGCAAATTAATTAGCTAATGGTTCTGCTGCACTTTGAAAACAGTGAATTACTAAGTAAAAGCTACGTATCTTTCTTTTTTTTCCACGCTATATCACTAGGTAATTGCCAGCACCGCGGCACGGCGGGGTGAGGGAATAGTGTTTAATACATAGAGAAAAGCTTACGTCCGATGGCTGATCGGCCTAACTGAATGTCAGGCAGGGAGAGCTGGATTTTCTTGGAAGTGTGCCTTTACCTCTCTGCGCATTTTCGGAGCGGCGGATGTAAATCTGTGCCACCGCGATGCCACCGGGCTGCCGTGAATGGCTGCAGGCAGGCAGGCCGGGGACACGGTCACAGCAGCAATAGATTTTTCAATGAGTCGAAAAGTGGCAGGAGACTGATTGAAGCAGAAAGACGTCTGCATGACGACAGCCTGGAGTTGCCAGGACTTCTGGTACTGAGTTCAGTAAAGCCGGGATTTCACCCGGAGCACTTTGTTTGTTTTGGAAATGAGGATTTTAAAGGCAACCGCTGAGGCCAGGTCTCCTCTCCCGAGGTGATGCACAAGAAACACTCTCTAAAGCCTGAACTCTTGCTGCCTCCTCCTGCTTTGGCCTTAATTCAAGAAAGCACTTACCATTCACATAAATACATCTCTCATCAGCAAAGCTTTTGAGCAAACACCTAGTTTAAAGATTCGCTTATCTGTAATTCATTGGTTAAGAAGTAAGGTACTACTCCATAAGAGTAAAAAGTGGGATAATCTAGCCGTAAATCCTTATCATTTCTATCACTTATAACCAGAGCTTAGTCATCCTATGACCAGTGACGCACAGCACTGATTTCTTGCTGAATAAAATTTTAGCAGCACAGCCAATTTTTCCCAGTGGCTTGGAACGGTGCCCTTTATCGGGTTTTATGAATGCAAAGCTCAAGGTCCCTAGCATGCAGTGGATAACCTAATGCAAGGTCATGTTTTTCTAGAATAAGAGCACCTAAATCTTCAACTGCGACGATGGGGCCCAGCCCTACTTTCAGATTTTATCCAATTTCATAGGGATTTTGATGTGCAGAAGAAGTTCAAGCTGTGATAGCAATAGCGGGCGTTGCAAAATGCTGAAGATTACCAAGCTTGAAACTGTAAAGGTCAGATCCTGCTCTACACTTCCCCAATTCTCAAGCGTATTTAGATCTGAGATACCCTGCGCATTTAGCTCTCTGCTCTGTGGTTCAGCGAAATGGAAGAAAATCATCTTTACCTTTGGAAAATTCCATCGCAGGACCATGTTTCCCTTCCAAAACTCCAGAATTTCATGTCATGAATGATGCATATTCTGTCTCAAAGGAAATCATCTGAGAAAAAAAAAAATCCCTTAGTTTTAAGCGTAGGCTTCTGAGACAACACGGCGGGGGTGGAAGTGCGCGTTCCAGGTTAATGAGGCACTTCTGCACGCACAAAAAGGGAAGCAGAACCGTAAGAATTTTTCCTTTCCAGACTGCCACCGTGAAGCCAGCAGATTGCAGACGAATGTCAGAGCACTGTAAGCTCTTCCTCTCATCACCGGGCACCTCAGATTGAGTGCTCGGCCTGATTTCGGAAGGGATTTATACTGCCCCTGCCTCTTTTTTCAACTTGGTAGCCATAGCGGGAAAATCGGATCTTACTGAGTAAAAGTAGAGAGCTACCTGATGTGCAAATTTCTCTTAAAGGAAGGGGAAGTAGAGAAATCCACTGAAGTCAGACTTTTTACAGCTCCTGCTGCCTTTTATGGAGTTTTACTCTTAAACGTGAAGAGACTCGTTAAGTTTATTTATTGCCTGAACCTAGAGGTGAAGAATGCTTTCCTTCATCCAAAAAGGTCTCTCTGAAGGCAGAGTGCAATTCACTTTTCTTCTGCCATCGGTGCTCGGAATGAAAACGAATCAAAACAATCAAACCCACGAGATTAGTCAGAATTAGCTCTTTTCCTGTACTGATGCTCAAGCTCTGGTCTGTATGAAATAATTTCTTGACCTTTGGCCAGAGAGGATAAAGTTAAAAAGCACAAAATAAGCTGTAAAAATAACCATTAAAACATTTCCTCAGGAAATCTATTTAAATGCTGACGTCATTTTCTACAGCAACTGCTTCAATGTGGAATTGCTTCTCTAACTGTGGGAAACTACCAAGGCAGCGTCAGACTCGGGAGGAGAGGAAGGCTTGCCGGTGCGACGGCAGGCACGCTGTGAGACACGTCGAAGGGGCAACGCACGTGCAAGGTCCTGTGCCAAAGGGATGTGCAGACGACCCTGCTCCAGGATGAACGGGAAATCTGAGGAATGAGGCGTCTCCCTGCTCGGTAATTTGAGGGGGAACCCGGGACATTTAGCAAATCTTCCTCCAGCTGTCCAGTTTTGGAGAAGCTCACGTAAGCACAGAATTTAAGTGGAGATTTAATAGTCCAACAGGTGAGAGCCTGGAGAAAATCCACTTGGTATCATGACTGTATAAGGGAGTGAGCAAGAGGCTTCTAATTCAAGACACAGAGTGGTGAATGTCAGTTTATTGGGAAGCCGAGGGAAACAGGAGAGAATGTGGCTTCGTAAATCTGGTTATACTTCCAAAAATACACCACAGGAACATTCGATGCTACTGGGAACACACATAGCAGAGCTAAGTGCTCAGCAAAGCACGCTAACCGAATTTCATCGTTACATGAAAGAAGAAAATCCTGACTCATATTTTATGAAAATTGTTATGGTGAATCAGCAAATTACTTCTGTTTTTCTCCTCCAACGTCAGCACACTGAAGTCTGGAGCAACTTGAACTAATATATTCAGACCAGCTGAAGCCTGGCTAAATGGAAACAAGCAGTAATTCGTCATTGATGGACAGCTGGGAAGCTCAGAAAAATGCCATTTCCTGACTGTCCTGTCAGAAGGAAAGACAAGCTCTGTGTGTGCCTTTCACCTCCGACTCCTTTATCAGATCCCAAATAAAAATGTTTACACTTAAGAAACGCGTGGCCATTACAACGAGATCTCGCTGTACGGCAAATGCCAGTGGTTTTATATATACGCCCATTTGTATGTATCCCGGTGGCGGTGGGAGGAAAATAAAACTGCACAGAAATGTATAACCTGATCTGGCTTGTTCAGCTGCTAATCCAGTCTTCTCTCCTAGTAAAGCTCAAATAATTTGATTGTGTGCGTAGGGCACTCGGAGCACCTGAGGGATGGGAATGAAATCCTCCCTACACGCTGTAGACGAGCGGAGACGCTGCTGAAATGCCTTCCTGCATCAGCACTCAAACCACGTCACGAGATTTCTGCTGGTCACCCGCAGAGCCAGGTGCTCTCCTGCCGTAGGGCTTTTCCAGCCATCTCGGAGCTCCTGGGAGGACGGCATGAAGCGCAGCAGCACTGCATCCCTCCGTACAGGCTGCTCCTGCACTGGGGACCGCTCTGCAACCTGGACCACGCACTTCAGCTGCGGACTGAAAGCAGAACACGTCCCCGAATGGGGTCACACCTGGTTGCACATCTTGCTGTACATTTTGTAGCGTCCTCTACCCGTTGGTGCTTCATTAGCCGGCTGTGAATTGACATTATCCACCGAAGGATGCCTTTTGCAAAAAAAATGACCCTTGGGCATCACAAGATGTCACACCGTCTCAGCCTTTGTCTGTCCTCTGGCACAACGAGTAAAGGTCCTGTAAAAATCCCTCAAGGACCACAACTTCTGAAGCACCGATGGTGACTTCACAGGACCTGTGGGCTCACAACTCTGGAGTCAAGCAGCCTCCTAAACTTTTCTTTCTACCAGAGGGACGGAGGAGGAGAACAGGATACTGCCCCAAAGGCTACCTCTGCAAAGCAAAAACAGGCAGGGAGTACAGGAAGACATACAAAGAAATTCAGGGGAGTGAATGCCCAGGAAGGAAGGATTTGGTGATTTAGAAGACGACTTGGAGTAAAATCTGCTCCCGTCTGAGCACACAGAGTGGTGATGGCCCTTCACATCTCTCCCCGCAGGCAGCACCGGAGCGGGGCAGAGGCTGGGGGCTAGCCCGTGCCCTGGCCCCGGCCCCGGAGCGGGGCCCGTGGTGATGATGGCACTCGAGCCCGAGCATCTGCGCCGTGATGGAGCGCGCGGTCAATCGGCGGTGACAGGTACGCAGCCGGGCTGGATGCCCTGACTCCCCAGCTCAGCTGCCGCTCCGGTGCCTGACGCCAGCAGCGCGTGAGTCACCCGGGTAGGCAGGAACAGCGTTCGTGGTGTCCACGTTTACAAAGTGGGAAAAGCTTAGATCAGATTTCACGGTATTTTTAACAGAGAAATGGCTTCGCAAAGCAGCAAGGCTCTTCAGTAGTGTTCATGTGCTACAAAGAATCGTTTCACCGGCTTTGTGTGAAAAGAGCTATATAGGAGCTTGATATTACTATTTACTACGCTGGGCAACCTTGTAGCAATGGGAAAGAATGACGAATACAGAGCAAAAGCGATTCCTTTAGAGAACAAACCATTTCAATAAATACCGTACAGAGACTAAAGATTTGTTTTGATCGTCACTGAGAAAACATTTTTTAAATACTCAGCAAAGCACAGGCAGGCCTGGTAGCAAAACTCCCCTAATCCCCGGAGCAGGCGAGCCGTCACGTCCCCTGCCACAGCACCCTAACGCGCGGCTGTCAGCTCCCCCCGGCATCGGAGCTGGCGTGCCAGCTGTGGTGGGACTCCGTGCGGGACAGGGAAACTGCCAGCTCAGCCCTACATCTGGGGCAAGTTTGGTGGTTTCTGCAGAGATCTAGCATGTGTAGCGTCGAGCAGCAAGGATCACATCTGCTGTGACCTGCTGCTCTGCTGGGGAAGCTGGAAGAGAAGGTGAGGCTCTTCTAGGCCTGCTGCTTCCCGCCGGCTTTTCCTTGCTGCAGACGAAAAGGAAATGAAAACAAGGGTCTGCTCCTCCTCCTTCCTGCACAGAATTCATGCGCCGGCCCTGCAGGGATACAACAAACCTCTTTCTGAGCCATGTAGCTACCTCCCCCTTGAACATGAGAGCACCAGGGAACTCAGGAGACCTCTTGCATCAGGACAAGCCCCTACATAACTCCTTGGAGAGCTATCTTCTGGAGAGTTTGGACCTGTTAAAACTGGTACCAGGCTAAAAGGGCAGCAAACACCAACTCGTGTGCCAAGGCAGCAGGGGATAGCTGGAGTTACCTCCAGCTCAACGGAGCACTTTGAGCCGCAGGATGGGGCAGCTGTAGCACAAGTCAGGCTACGCCTTCTTCTCCCCTCACCCTCTCCAGTCTTTTCCCAAACCCTGAGGTGTCTAAGCAGGGCTTCCTGCTCACCAGGGCCTCCAAATTCGAAATATTGCCCTGTGCAGAAATGAGAGACCTGTTATGCTCGCAAGCTACTTTCACAGCTTTCTTCTTACAGGTTGCAACCTGTTGCAGTGAAGCTGACAGAACTGTAAAACAGGTTTATTGCTTCACTCAGCAGGAAAGAACCCAACCACCGAAACTTCAAGAGTTCGAGAGGGGAAAAAAAGTCCAGATGCTGTATCCCTTCACTGTAAGAATTCCTATGTGATTTCTGAGATGGATCACACAGCAATTGCTTTACGGGGAGCTGGCAAGTTGACTTAGGATGTTCTTATCTGATTCAGCCATAAAGATTCATGCTTTTTGTCGATCCCCACTGGTGGCTGTCTGCACATAATAGAAATCTGCAGCTTCCTTTAACAAGCAGAAAGATCATCCGAAGAGGCTACAATAGAATGCTGGGATCAGTAGAAAAATGATTAACTGACTGTTAAACAACAATGCTTATTTCTAATGGAAAAGGCTGATGATAATGACGAAGTTATCAGGCCGTCTGTGAGGAATTTTAGGAGGTGCTGGCACAAGCACCTGGGCTGTTTCATTAAACAGACGTGTGAGGCATCGCTGATCAGTGGGAATGCGATACCACCACGTGCCCCGAGCAGCTCCTGAGCAATATGTTGTGTTCTGGTGGACGCAACGGGAGTATTTGTTCATTTGTTCTTATATTGCTTCCACCTCCATGTTTTCAGAACTCCTTGCAAAAAAAACAAACTCCTTTGGAGGAAAATTACTTTCGGCAAAGGAGCTGAAGGTAGATGGTGTGAGCTGCATCGTGTGCAATACCTGTTTGACTTCTCAAAATAGCAGCTTTAGAAGCTCGGAGAGTGCAAGCACCCTCCCAAAGTTCACGATGCACAATTGTAGCACAAGCTTTCTCATAACACAACAGCATAATGCTTGGGCCACTGAGAAATGGTGTGACAGTAGCTCCTTAGCGACGCTTGCTTGCTGAGAGCTTGCACTGGAGGGCACCCACCTTGCTAAACCCTGTTCTCGTATCTACCTCGCAGCCACAGCCGTGTGACACCTCTGTGCTGTTCACCAGAAGCAGGAAAGCAGTGACCTATCGAACACATTTTTTATCTTTTGGTACAACCAGCTAGAAACCAGATGACCACCAGGCAATGCTTCATAGAAAGCTGAAGCCCTTGGAGTATCAGTCAGGAATCATTTAAAATTCAGGTTTTGAAAGCTGTTCTTCAAAAACTAGTGGTAAACACCACCTGGTGCTTAACTTTATACATAAAAATGAACTTGTTTTTTATCAGCACCAGATATTGCTTTTTATCTGTAGAGAAAGCAAACGTAAAAGCTGCTTAAAAGAATCCAAAAGAGTCCAACTAAATGGTGCTATGCTTATCATAAATCTGCAAAAGGAAGGCTTGGGACTTCTGGCTTGTGTACGGTTAGGAACTTCTAGCCTTGTTTGAAACCACTCAGCATTTGATTATGCGGGAAGGAACCACTAACATTAATACCAGCTGCGCTGACATTGTCAAAGCACACTTTGTTTTTTTCATATAGGTATGTTCTTCTATCGGGGAGCTGTAAACAGAAAGGCTGATGAAAGCAAGGATCAAAGGCTTACGCAAGCTGGATTGCATTGGTTTGTTCTTTCCATTACCGTGACATCAAGGCTGCCGCGAGGATGAGAGAGACACTGAGCACAGCTCTGATCAGAGGTCTCTCCCCGTGGTTACAAGCCAGGTTTGTAATGCTGGAGTCTGGGAGAGCACAAGACAAACAAACTATGAATGGTGCTCTCCATGCCCTGCTCAGGCGATGGGACCCCCTGGGATGGAGAGGTGCCTTACCAGGCACAGGTCGCCGTGCAGCAGACCCGGCCCCGGATACGCAGACAGGCCCTGCAACACACCCGGCTCGCACGCGCGGTGCCTCCGCCGACGGGAACTGCTGCTTGTCCCGCTGCGGCCGGACGTCCAAGGAAGCGGTGGTGCCGTGCGGGTGAGGAATGGCCACGCCTTTCCACAAAGAACACAAGGTCAAAGTGTTACACGAGGAACCCCATACCCTACAGCGCACCTGCCAATCTCAGCGGTGGCTTGTGGACCTGGGTCTGAAGATGGCACTGACGGAGACTTCTGAGGTTTCGCCGTCATGAGGAGCTGAGGACATCACTGCCTCTGAAAAGCCAGTCCTGAAGGACCTCTGGGTCTTCTCCCCGTCTACCCTCTGCTCTGTCAATCATATTTCTGTGGCAAAAACAATGGCTCTTTTTTTAAAGCAACCAATTTTAGCTGTTTTAAAATTGATTTTAGAAATACATAACATTCTTTGTTTTTTTTTTCCCTTCAGCAAATAATAACAAGTTAAAATCTACTGAAGATTCAAAAACCTTGGCTAAGTTAGGCAGCCTAGCTTTATAGGGTCATTTGCCTCGCAGAGGAGACAGCTAGTTGAGAAAACATAATTTCAGCTGTGAAGAAAGTGAAAAAACCCTGAAAGTGTTGTATATGATTATCTCTCAAAAGCGCCCCAAAATAAAATGCAAAAATGTAAAGCAAGGACATAAAAATATCTTTTTCCCTTGAAAAAATAAGCTATTCCAGATAAACGCTTTTGTGTCCCACAGTCTCCATGAGCCTCTGGAGGCCCTTGGCTTCCTCCAAGGCAATGGCTGAATTTAATCCCAGCTACACAACCTGTTAAGCTGGTCGGGCCATTCCTGGGCACTGTATTGACTTATTCTTGAAAGGAGCATTCATTTTTTAAAATAAATAATTTTGGTTTTTTTATTTCTGTGCAGGTTCTTTTAATTGCCTGTCTCCTCTAGTCTTTTTCCAGAAGAAAAATCACTTCCCTGCACATTAACCGAGTTTAATTTTCTCCTTAAATCTGTCCCAGGCTTCTCATTTGTTCAGTGGTTGACAGAGTATTTTCAAAGTCTAAATATTAATCTATTTAAGAAAAGAACTGAAGCATTTTGGGGAAAAAATGAACTTTCAGATTTTTTTCAGAACTAGCAGTCCATTTTTTTCAATCTGGTTTTGACTTGAGTGAAACCTCATGTCCTCAGTTTAAATTGACTATCAATATCCCATTACGGAACACAACCATTATAGCTCAGTAGAGGGTTGTGTCGGTCTTACTGGCAGAGATAAGCTGGAAATGAAGCTTACTGAGTACATTCATGGTAATAGAGCAGTGGCAAAAATTATTAAAAAAAAATCACCCTGATGATGTAAGGTCCTTTGGTTTTCACTGTATCACGGACCTGCAGAAAGCTCGAGCTTAGATTTACACCAGTTCTTCTGAAAACTACAGGATCTGGGGGCATGAAAAATCTTGATTGCCTTTCCCATATCACGCACGCTGCACGTAAGCATGGCTTATTTTATTACACCCCCGAAGTGACCACGAGCAAGCTCCTGCGGCTGGAAGGAGCTGTGGAACGAGCTCTGGGGAACAGCGAGAGGCTCTCCAGGCCTGAGCAGCCTTCTCAAATGTTAGCAGGCGGGTTGTTCCCTGATAATTTCCCATTATATTTCACCTTCTTTATATTTTGAAAAAGTGACCTGTTTTCATTTTCAAATAAAGTGCTTTTCTTTGGTGGACCTCGGAGGCAGAGAATCAGATAATTAATGCCAATATCAGAGAGCTAAATGGTTTTATTGAACGGATTCTTTCACGCCCGCTGGCTGCCTGCTTCGCGGATCCTGGCAGGTGAGGTCTGAATACCTAAACAGTCCATCCAGCTACAGAGGTTTTACACTCTGGCTCTCCTTCACTGTTCTCCGAAGAGACAGGAGAAATCCCTCTGCTACTTCATATAAATAATGCCTGTATTGGAAGAAGATTTCTTTCAACGGAACTTTGAAGGAGAGGGTGACACTTCAAAGGAGAGCCAGACGGAAAGAGAGGGAGAGGCTGGCACAGCAGGATGTCGGGAAGGGACACCAGGCACCCCGGAACCAGTAACATGAGGTGCTGTGTCCGCATCTACCGTAAGCAAGTTCCCCATATCGTGCTTTTTCCTGTCCTTGGACCACCACCTGCATGAATTATTGAAGTGATAGGAAATCACTGGCCATTAACAGTCCAAGCACTCGTTTTCTGCCTCCTCTAGCCCAGCGTTACAGATAATGTGTATAAACCTGCCTGTAAAGGCACAAGCTGGGCAGTACAAGTAGACAAATTCTGTTTCTTGGTGTCGATCCTTGGCTGCACGTCGCTTCATGCCAACAAACGGTGCCCTGGGGGGATTTCTCAGGAAAAGCCAGAGATCGCAGACCCCACACAGGCTCCCACAAGGGCTGCTGGGCATAGCCCAAAGGGAAAAGTACCCGAGCAATGGTCAGCCTGGGTCTGTGACCGGCAATATTCGCAGGCTCAGAGGACTCAAGTCTTACATGCACAAAATCTTTAGATCTCTAGAGTCTCCTGACTGTAATGCTGTAATTTGCTCTTCAGCCACAGAAATACAGTTTGGTTGTGTGTGAATTAGGGATGAAAATGTGAAGGTATTTACAGTGTGTTCTGTAAAAGAAAAGCTGCTTGTTGTCACCAGGTCTTCTAGAAGAGCTACTAAATAGCAATCCAGGGATCTGGGGGGTTGTTTGTTTGTTTAGCACTGATGCTATGTACTCCAGGGTCTTCTGATTAAATTTATGCAGCTTGTTATTGAATTAATACCAGCTGTGACAAAATAAAACTCTGCTGCATGATCAGTTTGGCTCATAACACACAGAAAGTTCTGCTGTTCCTGAATTTGTTATTTTCAGCGCTGCATCTTTCCACTCTTTACTTCAGCTGGCAGAGAAAAGGCCAAGGCAGAGCAACAAAAGACCTCTATGCACCTCTCTGCCTACAGTTCTTTCTCCTCTTGAGCACGATCCGGCACAGCTCCGCTCTGTGGGGAACAGAGCGCTGCCTCCTCGCCAGGTCTCAGGGTCGCCCTTCCGCTCTCGTCATCCACGCGTGCAAAAGGCACGCCAGCTGGCTTTGTCTTTCCCTCAACGAGAAAGCCTACGATGCTTTCAGAGCATGAAATATGACTAAGAGGAGGGTTTTTTTGGGGGGGGAAATTAAAATTTAAAAATAACAGAAAATGAGCTTTTTCTAAACCGTGAATTGTCGGACTCTCCTCTCCACGGAAAGTTTCACAATTTCCAGTATTCACTCTAAATGGGAAAACAATTTTTGGTGAATGTTCTGTGGAACAGAAGCTCTTAGTTTTGTCCACTTTCAATGGCATCTTTTAAGTCAAAATATTCCAGAAGTACCTCTGTGAAAGAAGAATTGGTAATAAGGCTTCAGTACTGAACGAAGTGACACTCGCATTAAGTCACCGTCACTGCCAACCGCACTGTCTCCTGTTGCCACCTCACACTAACAGCGATTGTATCGAATCATGGAAAAGCTGCTTTTGTGATTTATGATCACACAGTGTGTGGTGAAAAAACCTGCCTAGATTAACAAGCCTTTGTACATCCACAGGTACGTGGCCCCTTAAAGTCAGAACGTCTACGTTTGCCCAGGTACAGAAAGTGGGCAGACCTGTATTTTCTCATCATCTCTCCACACTGAACCAGGACTAATTGCACTTTGTCGTTAACTCTTTGACCTTAACTCGCTGCAGTTGCCAGCCATTTGCGATGGAAATCTGGTGTGTCACCAACGTCTCGGGCCATCAGTAATTGTCACTGCTCCAGCGTCCATCTGCTGTAGCGAACATTGCTGCCACTAGCAGAGCAGACAGCGGGCAACGCGTGCACGTTCCCGTGCCAGGCTTCCTCCACCAGAACAGAGCGAGGAGGCCAAGCTGCCTGGCTCACCCCAACGGCTAGCACCATTCGGCCTTCTGTAGCCAACTGCTTTGGCTTCAGAGGCGTAGAGATGCATTGGCTAGCCGAGATCCCACATTCCCTGACGTCTTTATCACTTTAATTTCCTTCTGCTGTGTGTAGACTTTAAATAAAACGTGAGTCAAAATGTTGTATTGCTTTTACTTGGCATCTGGTAGGAAAATTGCATTTTAATTACAACAGCGTTCTCCACAGCACTACTTTTAAAGTTCTCAGTAGTGTTTGTACCATACCTACATTTACTTCTCCTGGTGCTCTATCCCTTGAATTTGTTTTTAACATTTACTTTCTTCTGCGCATCATGCGTGACTGACATTGGGAATGAATGACTAAGAGTACAGATCAATTATGATGATTAAAATTGATCCTCACTGCAACGCACTCCTGGCGTCACAGTTCACAAACCAACGCACATGAGCTCGTTTGGCTTGGCCTGGCAACCATCACACATGGCGAGAGTTTCGTCGAGTAGAGCAGAATTGTTGCTATGTCAAAATTACAGCCTTGGATCACCAGGAGAATAAAAAGCAGGCTGTCTTTATGTACGTTATACCTAGTGGTAAAGTCGTATTTGGTTTGGAATGCATTTTAGAAATGAGCCATTTTATAGCAAGAGCAAATGTTTAGGGATGGGACCCTAAACCTTTGCTCAGGTACCGTGCAAATAAAATGTACTTTTGCTTCCTCTTACCACACGTGAAGAGTAACACCTCTGTCTGTAGGCTTAGCTGAAAGGCATCAAACAAATGCGCACGGCACCGATGAGCTCATCAGGAACAACCAACCTGTGACAACTACTATATTGGTCTACACCTGCACGTTGAAGAACACAGGCAAGGGAAGAAAAAAATAGAAAAGGGACACGATGAAAGAAGAATAAGAGCAAGAGAAAGATTGAGCTGAACCACCATGGACAGAGTGGGAGAATTTTGTTTAGGTAATGAATGTTTCAAACCTCGTTGCCTCATTCCTGTCCTAAAAGCCATCACCACCTGTAAGTGTATGCACTAAAATGGCTAGCCCATACAGCTCCGTCGTGTCTGGAAATTGAATTCCACTGTAGTTCTTCAGCACTCTTACTTAATAATACTGGTTTTTTTTTTCATGTTTTCAGTTCACTTCTTTTCTAGCTCATCCTCTTGTGCAGCTTCGTTTGTCAGTTTTATTTCTCCAAAGTGCTATGGAGGGAGCAACATATAATTCACAACTCCATAAAATTTAAAGAAAACTCGTGTTTGCTGCATCAAAGATGAGATGGAGATTGTGTAGGAGGGAAGAGAAGGGAAGGAAGCAGGAGGCAGACTCTAAATTGCTTCTTTTGGAAGAGGTTTGAGAATTGAGAGCAGGTAAGTCTGAGGACAAAATGGCTGAGGTTCTAAAATGGACATATCAGGAATTCAAATGAAAAAAGCAGAAGTAGTGCAGCGTGATTTCAGCCAAATGAGAAGGAAGCAGTCAATACTGGAAATCTATGATTCGTTTGAAGTAAACCAATTTGTTTAAAATGTTATTGGTTGGAAAAAGCCAACAACTGCATCTTCATCTTTCAAAAACACAGGATACAGCGAACTCCTTCTCATTTTACAGAGGCGAAGGTCTGTGCCGACAGACCAGTGATTAGTCAACAGCTTTATTCACTTCACAGAGGTCATTCAGATGCCGACTAACAGTGACTCAAATGTCAAAATTACCACTGTTCCTTTTTCCTAGCCGAGACAGTCTGGAGGGCCTTAGCACTGTTGGAGTTGCCGCAAGCGAGGTCCCATTCTGCCCCCAAAACACAGCTTCTGGCCAGCTGAGGAGCTACTAAAATGGAGCTGAACTGGAAAAGCCCAAAGCTGCGTGGGACTGGTATTTTGTTTCGGTGTGGTATGTACGAGGCATTTACACTGTGGCAAACCTTGCGAGAGGAGGGCCATTTCCCTCCCACGCCCAGGGCCATGTTACAGCCTTCCAGACAGCAGCAGGGTGAAACCTCGCGAGGAGGGCTCCCCGCCACCCTCCGCGTGCGGTGCTCTGGGCTCTGGCCGTCGTCGTGTCCCTGGCACCAGGGATGCTGCTAAGGGGATGGAAGAGAAGCCACGAGGCTTCTTGCAGCAGTCTGCAGTGCAGGCTGGCTGCGCCAAGGGAGTAAAACGAACCAAAGTGATAACACAACTAAAAGAGTTTGCGGTCACTGGATCTTTCAAGGGTGACTGGGCTTTTAAGAGAGACTTGCTTCTTCCAGTCCCCTTCCAAACTTTTAATCTGGAAAAGCAGCACCACACTGCTATCCTTCTAAGACAAAGAGGTGTTACTGTCTTCTAGGCACTGGGCTTTTACTTGGATCTCCAATTAAGTAAAAAAACCCAAAACCCAAACCTTAAACGGTTATGAAATTCAGAAGTAAATTCTCAGCTCTGTAGCTTTTGTCCAAATTACAGTGGCAGCGATGGAATTACCTTTGTTTGGCAGCATTGCAAGGAGAAACAGAAGTTGCTCCGTTTTTGCTCAGGGAAAATGTATCCATCAGCGTAGGCTGAAACTGGATGGGGTTCCCTCCGCGGGAGCCAGGGAGGAGGGCAGGGGAGGCAGCAGCTGCTGGCAAGAACCAGGGGAAGCAGTCTCCCTGTCCTCGTATGCGGTGAAGAGTTGTGCTCCCCTCACGCCAATGCCTGCACTTGGACCTTTACAGCATGGAACCAAAACGGTTCAAACTCTGCCTCTTCCAGGGGCAATCTCCTGCAGGAATGTCCAGGTGGGACGGAGAGCTGAATTATCCCCACGCTCCTGGCAACGGCAATGGACTGCGTACCTGCAGATTCCCCTGACCTGCAAGATCAGCATCTTAAGAAGTCTCAGCTGACATCATTTGCCCTGCAATATTTACTCCCTTCTCCATGAAGCAGTAAATTTCAAATGACAGCATGCAGAGAATATGCAATTTATATATTTTAATGTACTTTCAGTATGTGGTTGTAATGAAAATGTTTGCAAATATATGAAATACTTAAGTTTCATTGCAATCTTTACTAATGTCCTGGCATGACTCTACATCTGCACCCACTGTAGATGAGATATTTAACTCAGGTTGCTGAAGATAAGTGCTGGGTAATGTGTCTCTTCCAAATTTCTTTACGGCTTTTTAGTCATAAAAATTCAGTGATATATGTCAGTAAAAAAAAATACAAACCGTATTTCCCTAGTAATGCTGCTTGTCTCTTAATCACTGCAAGACTGATAGGATTTGATAATAAACAGGTCAATAATCTTTAAAATCTGCTCTGCAGTTTAATCTTCTTAAAAGCAACAGGACTCTGTAGAGAATAAGCCACGCCATTCGCAGATAAGCTCAAAAATAAGAGGTGGATGAAAGTGTGGAGACCACCTGCAGCGTTCATTTTTGCAGTGAAGTGCTGTACTCTGGCATAACTCTACTCCAACAACGCGGTGCTCGGGGAGAAATCCACCTCCCAGTGAGACCCCAGAAACCCCAGTACTTCACATACTGTACACTGACATACAGCCGACCAAGTAATTGCAAAGCAATAAAATCTATTTTTCTTGTGACACAACCGTAACCACAATGTTGCCATGGCAATGATTGAGCTTCATTGGCAGTATTTCATTTACAATCCTCCAGCCATTTAAAGTTTTTTCCCAAAAAATGGAACAAATGATAGTGTGAGTCAAAAAACCCCAACAGGCCACTTTCTCTAGACATTTGCTATTTTAAAATTAGGAAGCGATAATCTGCAATTTTTCACAGGTGCTCTACCTGGTTAAGCTTATTCTTCAGACTGTTGGAGTCACCACCCCTCTGACCTTTGTGATGTTCAATTTCACTTGCACAAACACCCAGCTTTTAAAGAACATCCCTCGCTGCTCGTGGTGTCCCGGTACTAACACGGTTTTGGATCTGTCAGGATTTCATAGCTTGGTGATATCTTTCTAAATCTACTCTGGCTCTTTAACAGGGGAACGACTGATTGAGAGCTCGAGGAGGCAGCGAGCAACCAAGTCAGAGGTGGTCAGACTGATTTCTTGGGGGTGTCCATAAAGTCCTCTCCCTGCTGCCCTTGTTTTTCCTTCTCATGGCCAGGCGGGACGTCAGACGAAGGATATGAAATAGCGCCCAAGTACCTCTGCTGCTGTGAATGACGTAAGAGAACAGGACAGACAGCAGTCACCACGCATTGGTTTGTAACTGCTCAGCGTTGCAGGAGGCTTGAGTTCTCCGGAACACGGGAAAGACGGAGAGGAGCCCGTCACCAGTAGGATACTTCTTCAGCGGTCAAAAGGGAAGAGGGATTTCAGTTGGAATTTGGCTCTGCTGGCTGACGTCCTGAGCGGCTCTGCAGAGGTTGTAGCTGAGCTGGCTCCCTCCTGTGTCAGCTGTGTGAATCTGATTTATACTTCTTCGGGTTTGACTGAGGTAAAACCTCATATGCTCCTTTCTCCGAGCAGCTTTGCTGCTTTGTTCTCCAGCACTGTTGTGGATAATTAGGTCAGTTTTACTTCTCTTTGACATCACTGAAATGAATCACTTTTTTCAAAGTAGATGATCACTCTAATAGTTCCTATTCAATGTTGCTGCCATCTCCAAATCATGTCCTAATTAATGAGTTCCAGTAATATTATAGGAAAAAAATGTGGATATTCAATGATCTAGTGTCTGTTTCTGACCCTGGAAACCCTTATTCATTTGAGTTACTATTACTCATGAGAATTACTGCGCAAGCTTCCAGGAGGCTGATTTCAGTAGGACTGTTCCCGCAGGAGCAGCTCTGCTCACCATTAGTTCTCTATTAAATATGTTCAATCTCTGCTGCTTCTCTCCGCAGATTTGGTTTTAAAACCGCAGACAATACTACTTGCTTCTGTGAACCAGTGAGACTGAGGATTATCTACCAGCGGGGATCAGATCCAGAAAATCCGACACTGTAATTGCGTCTTTTCCCATCTCCTGAAACGGTGCTTTACACAGACCTCTGCCCTTAAAAACGGAGAGGAGTGCAGCTGCTGCTCGCTGCCCGCCTGTCACCGGCAGGCATTTCAAAGCTTTTACAGCCAGGATTCAGCAATCTTTATCATCACGAATTCAGACCCCTGAGACACAAGCTAGAATAATTACTGTTACTAGCTTTGCTCAAAAGTGTCTTCTGCCACGCTTATTACAGTTCATTTGCTATAAGAACTCCTCCGTTATTACCGTACCTACAAGCTAGCCAGACAAACCTCACGTAGCGGGGGCAGACAAGGAAGCTGTCAGTTCAGATACATCACTTTACTGGCAGGGGTTTTTTGCTTCAGCAGAACACAAAATTAAAAATGCAGCGAGCAAGTGGCCTTTCCCAGTGCTGCTGCGCCCATGACCAGCCGCGGGGCCATCGCTCCTACGCTGCCCACCCAGAAGTTCCCAGCTTCACACACAGACAGCGGGCAGGGAAGTCCTCTGCACTCCTTGACCTCACCTCAAACTTTGTGTTCTGGCCCCAGCTCCAGGAATGACAGGTTTTCCTTTATAGATGTTTTTATACGGTGTTTTCAGAAGCAACGAAATGAAGAAAGGGATTTACTCCTGCTGCCTTCCCATAAAAAGCAACAGCTAAATAACGCTCACAGGCACATCTCAGAAATCCTGTTCTCTTTATTGAGAATTTAAAAGGCATACAGATTGATCCTAATAAATAAATACAGACTTGAATTATCTCAAAGCAGGATTAAATTTCCTATTCCAATTCTTTTTCTGAACACCCTGTTTATGAGGAGTACAGATACCCGTGTTTAGGACTGACAGAGAAGTTCATTCTCACAAAGAAAAAACACGATTTCATGTTTGAAAGCTTAGTCAGCTATGAAGTAACAAATCAGCATTTTTTTCCATAGCATTCTGGTATCTGAAGAAAGCCTCCTCTGATGGAAGTAGCGAAGATCAACCTTCTTAGCATCCTCTGATTTTCACTGCTTCTAACAGCTTCCAATTAGCAGCCCTAAGACATTAAAAGACTATACTCAGTTTGGAAGAAAAAGTAGAATCTTTGCATCTATTTGTATAACAAACAGACGACTTCACATTAACGAGGACTATTTGTACACTATAAAGAGTTCTACACGTTCCATTTGAAAAATGCAGTTGCTTCCCTGTTCTGAAGGCTAATGGCACCCAAAGCGAGCCAGTCAATAGGCCAGTAAGAATGTTCTTTGGGTTTTAGCAGGATTAATCTAGTTATGTTAGCTAGAAAGATTTGTTAAAGAAAAAAAGCCCAAGTCTGATCATTTATTTCATCTAAATTAAATGGTGAATGAAACCTAAAATCCTCCATGGAAGACCAGGTCTTGAAGAGAAGAATATCTTGGCCTGAGTCTAGCTGCAAGCTATGCTCCTCCAAAACACGGCGCACGTCACTCTGAGAGCCGTTGTTGCACTCCCTCTGCAGCCAGCCAAGCCTGACCACGCAGACCGTAGGGTTCGAACTTCGGGAGCAGAACGCGTTCGATACGAATAACGATACTTCTAGCTTTCAGACTGAGTAGCTGTCGGTTTTGAATGAAGTCAAGTGCTTTCAGACATTAAGCTCGTGACACTTCTCAGATGTGGGATGTCAAGACTGTATCACTTTCAGTCCCCAGATAGCTGAGATCCTGCCCGTTTGCCACTGCCAGAAGAGATGAGAGTCAAACAGTAGTGACGGCAACTGTGCTCCTGGGAATGATAGAGAGAGGATTATGAACTACCCCAGTGTGCTTCTGGGACAGCGACAGACACGGAGATTTACTGTGTGGCTAGCTGAAAGTTAATAAATGGGTGACTCCAGAGGTCTTACAGGATTGTAAAAGATTAGAGTCCAACCCCCCAGTTGTGGTAAATGGTGACTTGCTGTTTGGAACGCCAGCAGGCGAGACTCTAGCCCTATTTATCTGCAGAAATAAAAGGCAATGAAAAAAAACCCCTACAACTTAACACCTATAATCTGCATTTTGTATCCAACTAGTATGTGTAACTTTTTAGCAAAAGTATTCATTTTACTTCATCCTGTTAAAAATAGTTATTTTATTATAAGCTGGTGGCAATCCGAAATACGTTCTCTTAAAGTGATCTGAAGGGTGAAAAAAGCCCTTCAGCTAACGTTACGCTTGTGAACTTTATTTCTGGAAGTTCTGTTCCAATAATTCTGCTCTATCTCGCAGTAAATTCAAAGGCAGAAGATCTTCTTATTTCACTCTTTTCTGAACATTGAACAGTTTATTAGATATGATGAAGACTGCTGTCATTCTGTTCTTTCTCTTTTGGAGAGGTGGGGTTTGGGTGGGGGTCTCTGCCTTACAAGAGCTCTGTGCACGAAGTTGTGCTGTTGCTAACGTAATTCAATAAATGAGAGCCCTCCTTAGTGCTTTCAAAATAATTGGTTCAGACTCTCAATCTTTTAATAATTAGACACCGCAGCACTTGTGTTAACAACTCCTGTCTGAAACACACACCGCCAGGAAAAAACCTGCATCTCAAGATATCGGAGTGACTCAGCAAGGTGACTCAAGAAAATAATTCAGCTTGCTGGAGGAATCACCACTTCTTACAGCAGACTGTGACGAGCTTCTGAAGTGTCACCTCCCGCAGCTCAACAGCGAGCACAACTCGCGTTTGATCTTTGTGTTCCAAGTGACCCGAAGAGCAATGTTGCACGTTTAGTGGCGTATCTTCTACTCAGGTACACTGGAATATCACAGAATCACAGAATCACAGAATAGTAGGGGTTGGAAGGGACCTCTGTGGGTCATCTAGTCCAACCCTCCTGCCGAAGCAGGGTCACCTACAGCAGGCTGCACAGGACCTTGTCCAGGCGACAATAAACTGCAGAATTTTGGAACTTTCTGATGAATACGATAACAATACAGTTTGGTATCAGATGCTTGTACTAACGGCTTTAGATGGGTCATGCCTGGTGCTCTGCAGAAGGTTAAGGTCTCGTTTCTTCAGAATATTAACCTTGTTCCTGCGAACTTTTGCACTAACCACAAGTCAGTGAAAGTTCTTCTAGTAACTCCCGTGGGTGGGAAATGGGTATCTTTTTTCATGTTATTTCTCTTATTCACAATGTGTTACAACTACGCAACTCCGTCTAGTTCTACTCTGCTCAGCCGCAAAGGGAAGACCGGCGGTTGCTCCCTCCCGGCACAGCCGCCAGCCGCAGCCAGGACCCACCGCGGGGGTTCGGGGGAGCGACGCGAGATTCACAGAAATCGTGCATGGGGTTTATAGTTCATCGAATTAGCTCCGTGGAATTACACCCCGCTTCCTTTGAAAAGGAATTCCACTAGGTTTTTGTTCAGCCTGGAGAAGAGAAGGCTGAGAGGGGACCTTCGAAATGCCTCTAAATATCTGCAGGGTGGGTGTCAGGAGGATGGGGCCAGACTCTTTCCAGTGGTGCCCAGCGACAGGACAAGGGGCAACGGGCACAAACTGAAGCAGAGGAAGTTCCAGCTGAACCCGAGGAAGAACTTCTTCCCTCTGAGGGTGACGGAGCCATGGCCCAGGCTGCCCAGGGAGGCTGTGGAGTCTCCTTCTCTGGAGATATTCCAGCCCCGCCTGGCCGCGGTGCTGTGCAGCCTGCTCTGGGTGACCCTGCTTGGGCAGGAGGGTTGGACTGGGGGATCCCCAGAGGGCCCTGCCACCCCCCGCCACTCCGGGAATCTGTGAGGCTCCTGGTACGGCCGGGCCCGCTGCTGAGCGGGGCCTTCACCCCCCTGCAGGCGGCCTTGGCGCCCGCCCGCCCCTGAGGGAAGGGGCGGCGCTGCCGGCCCGCCCTGAGGGGAGCGATGGCCCCGCGCACGCGCGCCCCCGCCCCGCCCCCCGCGCGCCTGCGCATAGCGGGGCGGGGCAGCCGGAAGCCGGAGCCGCCGCAGCGCCGGGTGCGGGGACCGAGCGCCGGCCGGACCCCCCCTACCCCCCCCCCTTCCCGTCTCCGCTCCGCTGGGCCGCCCGCCGCCATGGCCAACATGGAGAGTATCCTCGGGGCGAGGCTCGGAGCCCGGTACCGGCGGAGGCCCCGCGGCTTGGCGGCCCTCCCGGGCTGGGGGCCGCGGCCTGGGCTGGGCGCAGGGTGGGGCCGCGGGGCCGGCTGTGGGCCGGGGGGGGGGGCGGCGTGCCAGGCCGCTGAGGCCGGGGAGGAGCCCCCGGGCCGCGGCAGGGCGCGGTGGGAAGGGGGAAGCGAGTCCCTTCCCTCACGGCGGCGGGGCCGGGGGCTGGCTTCGGCGGGCCTCTTCCAGGGGGAGGAGGAGGAGGGCCTGTGGTGGTCGTGTGGTGCTGCCAGGAGCCGTGGGGGAGCTGGGAGGAGCTGGGGCGTTGCCCTCCCTTCGTGGATGGAGAGGGGAGTGGGGAGCTCGGCTCCCAAGGCGAGATGAGCCGAGCTTCGGCGGGCGGAGGGGCGGAAGGTGAGGTTTGGCGGGGTGGAGGGGACGTCTGTGCCGTCCGTCCAGCGCTGTGTGAAAGCCGGAGCGATGGCGGCGAGGCCGGCTCGCCCGCCGTGCCCCCAGATCGGCCACTGCTCTCAGCTGAGCGACCCGGCTGCGTTCCCCGCCATCGGAAAGACGTTACACACAGGGAAAACCCTCACGGGCCGCTCTGAACTTCCCTCCTGTGTGAAACTATCTTAACACGCAGGGGGCAAAGGAAAAGTCTTAAAGTTCGCAGAGGTCCCGGTGCGGTTGGGTTGTGCGGGGCATCGCCGGTGGCTGCGGTGAGGCCTGACGGGAGTGCCGGGGCGGGTGACGGTGCGTCATGGTTGGCGGTGGAAATCGGGTTGCTCTTGGGTTACGGCACACGGAGAGTGACGCTTCGAGGGAGGAGGCAGTCTGTGCTCGTCGTGGGGTGGAAGATCTGGGGAGGTGGCAGGGTGAGCTGGTTTAATGCCAAAGGTAAATGCCCCGAGTGAGCAGCTGAGGAAGTTGCTGCAGAATAAACTGCTCCGAAATGCTGTGTCGGTGCAGTTGGTGTTAAGAGGTGACATCATGTTTTACGTGGTTGTTGTGGTCTCTGACCTGGAGTATACTTGAACGATCAACCCAAAGGTATTTCCCTGTTTGGCGAGTTACCTAATGTGTGACTCAGTGCAATACACTTACTGCTGCTGGAAGCAATGGTGGCCTGGGTTTTAAAGCAAAGAAATAGAAATACAAGCAGCGATTTTAGTGTTACTGGTAGCTGCCTTAATAGAGATCTGAGGTGCATAGGCACCGCTGTTACCTTTTGGTAGCCGGCTTGTGATGTTCATAGGACAGGAGAACAAATACATCTGCAAATTTCCTGATGTTTTCAGGTCACTGTCAGAGCTCTAAGATGCGTGGCTGGACTTTAAAGGCAAAAAAACCCCACAACAGTTCTGGAATAATTTATAGACTTGAAATATTAAGCCTCAAGTACCTCGTAATGTTTAGCTTTATGTTCTTAACTGTGAAGCATCTTGGTACTTGCTGCATGTTCCTCTTAGCTTATCAAAAGGTGGCATGCAAGAAGCCTATAAAGCTTTGTACTTCCATTTTGTTTGAGAAAGGCTGATATTATTTGGAAGCTTTCAACAACAGCATTTTAAGAGTATGGGTGTTTAATTGTTATTTTCACAGCACGTACTTTATCCTCTGCTGGTAACAGTTTAATGCAATCATTCTAAGTCACTATGAAGGCTTGTTCTACTGTATTTGTAGAGCTTTCAGCTTAAGCAGGACTTCAACTTTTCAAAAAGAAAAGTTTCTCTTGCTGACTTAAGTATTCTTTCCCCAAAAGTCAGGTGACAGAGCTGCCGGGGACCTGGGAATCGCTCACATGACCCAGGGCCAGGAGGCTGCTCTGTAAAGGAGCTGCCTGAGCGATTTAAACCCGAGATCACGCTGTGCCTGGGAAGGGCAGCCCTGCCTCCCGCTTTGTACCTGGGCATGGTCAGCCAAGCCGGTTTGCTGTTACACTGCTGATCTGGCTGTTGTTCCACAGTGGCTTTTTTTTCGGATGGGGAGGTTCGAGGCGGGCCACTGAACCGCCTTTCCATTTCACCGAGAGTCAGGGACTCTGGGTGTGCGAGTGAAAGTAGCTGGCAGAGTCAGACTTTCAGTTCTTCTTGGGGGAGCTGTGGTTAGTTGTATTTATCAGCCTGAAGGAGCTTTGATGCTAAATGGAGCCCGTTTGGGATCTGTATTTTTTATGGCCTTACGTTTTGGAACCCAGGTGATAAATGGCATTATAATTGTAAAGCAGCTTGGTAGATCTTACTGTGTGAATTTCAAGGGCTTACTTAAGTAACATTTTCCAAGTTTTAGTACTGCTAACAGGGAAACACAGTGTATACTAGGCTTGGTGGCATTTCAAACTGGAGAGCAAAATACGAGGATGCAAAGATTGTTCCTGTTCTTGAACCCTTAACTTGCACTGCAGAACACTTGTTTAATTTGAAGTTTGCAGCGAAGGAACTCAACAGAAACTCAAAAAAATGCGACAAAGAAGAAAAGGCTGAGAAAGCTAAAATTAAGAAGGTAAGCAGTGGGTCTGAAACAAGCTCTTTAGATCTGTTGTTGAGGTATTGTAGCAGGAAAATATCTAGTGTTTTTATGATTTTCCTGGTATGCAAGTTAATAATATTGTGATAGATGCTTGTAATCTAAAATTTATGACTGTAAATCTTCCCGTACTTATTAACAAATGTGAGGGTACATTCTTGTGCATCCTCTTGCATGGCTTGTGGCATTTGCCTCCTGAGAAAATTATCTTGTATGTGTTTTGTTAGAGGCTGTTGTTCTCAAAAATCTTTAGTGTTTATCATCATGTATTAGAAGGGCTTATGAAGAGGAACTTCAAAATAGTTTTTGAGTCCTTGAAGTAGTAAAGAGAGAGACTAAGTTTATTTAACTGTCTTTTTGTCCATGACATGCAACCAACTGTATTCTGTGTTTGGGTCTTGATACCAAAAACATTTTTAGGAAGGAGATAATTACGTTTCTGTAGCTCTGTGAAACCTCCTACTTGGAGCACGTGCTGGATACCTTCCTTGGAAAGAAGTTAGGGGTTCACGTCTTGAAAAAGTCTGAGAAATTTGGGGAAGGAGGGAGGGTTTTATTTTCTCTTTTAATAGAAACGATACTGTGATGAATTGATACTTATTTAAAAAATGAAATAGGCTATTTGTCAATCATGTTTGCAAGAGCAGGGGATGTTAAAATGCTTTTGGGTTTCGTTTTTTCTTTTGCTTTTTTCAACAGGCAATTCAGAAGGGTAACATGGAAGTTGCACGAATACATGCAGAGAACGCAATCCGCCAGAAGAATCAAGCCATCAATTTCTTGCGCATGAGTGCCAGGGTAGATGCTGTAGCAGCAAGAGTTCAGACTGCAGTGACGATGGGCAAGGCAAGTCTGTTTTCACACAGCTCCCACAAGGGTGAGATCTCCGATCTTCTTAGAAGCGACTTAACTCTCTCTGTAATGAGCTGAAAAGTTTTGGTTTGAGATGTAGCCAGCAGTAAATCGGGTACTGGAGTCCTCCTGGCAGCTGCTCCTGAGTGTGTTTTGTAACTCGTAACTTCTGTTAGCTGTTACTACTGGCTCTCCTGAGGATACAGTGTGTTTTTCAGGTGACACTTAAGATTACTTTGCAGAGATAGTGCTCCCTTTCAAATACATAAAGTCATGACGCAGGACTTGAGATTCTAGAAATCTTTTTTTAGCTCAGGTAGTTTTTTTCAGGTACACTATGGACTGCTCGTTAGCCAGAGAGTTTATTCTGCCATGTGGTCTGTATACCAAATGTATCTCTTAACATTGGACGAGTCTCGAGACCCAGAAAAGTTAGGGCCATGTACATCTCAGTTCTAAGTGAATTTCAGCCCAGACCGCGTATTTCAAGCGGTTGAGTTAATTTATAGAATTTGAAATGGTGGGAGCTGTAAAAAAAGAAAAAAAAAAGTGGTGTTCTAGGTGGCAGTGGTGTGTGCCCTACTACCTGATACTGTAGAAACTCTCTGGATAGAGATATGAGAGCTTGGTAAGAAACTGCTCGTTTTTCTTTCTTTGTAATAATTTCCTTTGCCTCATTTCAGGTAACAAAGTCGATGGCAGGGGTAGTGAAGTCTATGGATGCCACGCTGAAGAGCATGAACTTGGAAAAGGTAAATAGGCTTACTTTTGTTGGAGGTGCACATCAAAAGCAGAAAGGGCCAAGGACACACGTTTTAAGAAGCGAAATTCATATCAAGAGAAGAGGTTTTGCAGTGGGCTTGGTAGATCCTGGAATAGGTTGCCCAGTGTGGCTATGAAGTCCCCATAAACGGGGATGCTCGGGGCCCAACCAGGCTGCCTGAATGCAGGGCTAGATCAGCGTCGGAGTTGGTGCTGGGAGGGGGGCAAGCTGCTCCTCTCCAGAAGCTGCTTGCCGCCTTCTTTGCAGTGTGATTCTGGTTTTGCCGGTTCAGATGCATTTCTCTTCCATTACCTGCAGGTCATTGATTTGATTCCTATTTTTAATAGATTTCTGCACTGATGGATAAATTTGAGCATCAGTTTGAAACACTAGATGTACAGACACAACAGATGGAAGACACAATGAGCAACACTACTACGCTAACCACTCCACAAGTAAGAACAGTAATTTTTTTTTTTTTAAGAGGTGAACTTAAATTATGTTTCGAAACTGTGTGGAAACGACTGATTCTCTTCTTTTTGCCTACTGTGAGACAAAGCAGCAGCTGGAACCTTTTCAGTTTTGCTTTCTGCTGCTTTTAGATGAAGGGACTGTTTCAAATTCTAGTCACCAATGCAGAGGATCACATATATGTATTTTAGTCTGTTTCACTGCTATATAGCAGGCTTTATTTCATATTATATCTTGAAAACTTTAACCCTCCTGCTGAATAAGCAGCATTTTGATGAGTTCTGAACGAACTTCTGAACCAGAAGGCACCGCAGCGTGAATTATCAGAGCAGAATATGCTGTAAGAAAATCGGTAGTTCTAACTCACTGGTACTAACAAAATGACATTAGTCGCCATCGCGTTAGTGGTAGTGCGTGGGATGGAAAGGTTGTAATTACCGGCTTTCAATTCATGGATGTGCGTTTACTAAAAGAAATTATTAAAAGGTGCTTTAAATAGTTAAGAATTCCTAACCTGTCCCCGTGTGCTATTCCACAAGGGGCCCAACAGAAAGAAATTTACTGGAGATAGTGCTTTGAGTAAAATAAACCTAAACCCAAATCCAATAAACCAAATCTGTTGGGAGATATGCTTTTTTCTGTGTTGTGCAAAACAGTGTCTGAGTAGCTAATAATCAGCAGTTGGTAATACTTAAAATGTTCAAGTATATCCTTGCGTTTTTTATGGAGAAGTTTAATACTTTAAAAGCATTATTTCAGAAGCTAGAGTTCGATGAACAGGAGTTTTAACAGGCTGAGCACCTCTGCTTATTATTTTTGAGTTCATACAGGGCCCTCTGGTGGTCAAGCACAAAAATGTTCTCTAAAAGACGTTTATATCAGTTTTATTAAAATAATGTATTTTCTCTGAAGATTTATGAGAGCAGCTTGTTGTATGCAATACGCAGCAACCACTTTTGTTTTCTTTCCCTAGAACCAAGTGGATATGCTTCTACAGGAAATGGCAGATGAAGCAGGGTAGGTAAAACTTTGAGTGACTATTTCTTGAATAAATCTTGGTTCCAGCAGCCCTTCCTGATTAACTTGGAGGTCAGATACCCTTGTTTTATATGTGTTTGTCCCTTCCCTTTCATATCTGGGCATCGTTCTCATAATAGTTAAGTTGCCGGAATTTCATTCTGTTTTCATGCAAAGCTACTGTGAATGTCAGCATGCAGGGCTGGTTGTGCAAAAGCCTAAAATCTTATCACTAGTCATGTCAGGATAGGATTTTATTATTTACTTGAAATGGCTTTAGCATTAGCAATCCTCGCCATGTTTCTCCATGCTTTTCCTCTTTTTTTTTTTTTTTTTTTTTTTCTTCCCTCTTACCACATTAAAACTTGCTGTAGTTCTGCTCTCACAGCTAGACGTTACAAAACAGGTCATCATGACATAGTTAAGCCTTTGGGGTATACTGAAATATTTCAGAGAATTATACTTGCCTGCTTGGTGACACACAAGGTGGAATTGTCGCTCTTTTTGCTGGAGGAGAAGTACATCTGACGGATCTTTCAGTAAAACTCTTTTTTTAATGAGTGAATTTTTTGTCATTCATACATATGCCGTGTCTGACATACCTCTGTTAAACAGAAATCTTGCTCAGTCCTAATTAAGCAGAATTTATTTAGCTATTGCTGGTTGTAATATAGGACTTGTCTTCTTGGCAATGAGTCAAATTTACTGATCAAGTTGTCTAATTAGCTGGAGCACCAGGTTTGTGGGGTGCTGGTGGCCTCATGCTATCTCAGTATTGCTCTGCTTGTCAATTATTGTGCTGCTTCCTTTCGCTGTGTATGCCTCACTTCGGGGTTTTTTTGTTTTATTTTCTCCTATTAGTCTTGATCTGAACATGGAACTACCTCAAGGACAGACGGGTTCTGTTGGTACAAGCGTTGCCTCAGCAGAACAGGTAAACGTTAGATTTGATTGAAATCGCTGTTTCCAGAGAAATGCGATAGCAGAATTAACGCTTCACTCGCTCAAAACAAGCTTGCTGAATTGTAGCGAGATTTTAGCTGTCCAAAAGAAACAGTGTGTAGTTGAAACAGTCTTGCAGTCGACATAGTTTTAGCAATACATTTGTCTGCTTAGTAAATCCAGAAAGTTTGGATGTTTCAGATGTACTTTTGCATAGTTATTTCATAGAGTTCCAAACAGTTGACATTCTTATCTACTTGAAATTTGATTAATCCAGCCGTCTCCTATAGCATAGATGAGGCCTTTGGATTTTTCCTCTCTAATGTGTGAAAGATCGTATGGGACTAGTGCAAAGGATTCCGTACATGCTCTAGATGGGTAGCTTAGAGTTGCTTGTGTGTGGGCAGATCCTGATGTCAAGGTTGCACAGATCAGCCTGCAGAAGAGAAGACTGCGAGGGGACCTAATAAATGCTTACAAATATCTCAAGGGTGGGTGTCAGGAGGATGGGGCCAGACTCTTTCCAGTGGTGCCCAGTGACAGGACAGGGGCAATGGGCACAAACTGAAGCAGAGGAAGTTCCAGCTGATGATGAGGAAGAACTTCTTCACTCTGAGGGTGATGGAGCCCTGGCCCAGGCTGCCCAGGGAGGCTGTGGAGTCTCCTTCTCTGGAGATATTCCAGCCCCGCCTGGACGCGGTGCTGTGCAGCCTGCTGTGGGTGACCCTGCTTGGGCAGGCGGTTGGGCTGGGTGACCCACAGAGGCCCCTTCCAACCCCGAACATTCTGTGATTCTGTGAGTTGCTTTTCCTGTTCTCGGGGAATATATTTGAGGGAATGGAAAGAGAACGCTTTATTTCTGTCATCGTGTCTTTGTGGAGAAGGCTTTGGGGAGCCTCATCTTAACTGACGGAATTTGGGAAGCCCCGAGTATTCCACGTTCTTTGAGAAGTCCCGTTTCACCTTGTACCAGGCCCTGTAAAACAAACAGACCCACTGCTGCCCTGCTGTAGCTGTTCTGCTGGGTACCAGCCTTGGTCTGTCCAGCCCGCATCCAAATAAGGATGCGGTTCTGTAAAAGCTGATCAATGCTTGCAAAGACGGCACGTTAAAAAACCCCAAACCACCATATCTGTACTTGCTATATTCTGAAACTCCTTCCTAGGTATCCACTCTTGGAGCTCAGGTAGCTTTGTGGACCTCTGGTCTCGCCCACTGCAGCCATTCTCGAAGTCTTAATCAAATCTTGTTAAGACTTGTACGTGAGATCATTTTGTATCCTCTGGACACGAGATTGCTTGACCATTGCAGAACTTTGCAAAAATGAATTTTCAGATTGCTGATAGCTGGTTTCTTTGTGCTTTACAATTCTGCAGGATGAGCTGTCGCAGAGGCTGGCCCGCCTACGTGATCAAGTTTGAGTTAAACAAAGCTGCAGCTCTTTGTACATGCTTTTGAAGTACCTTTTCTGTGACTAACCCTTCACTACACTAGAAAGGTGTATACAGTATGGCTTAAGTGTTTGAATATTTGTAATATAGGGTACTTCACTCCTAGCTTGCTGCTCTTTCTAAATACATTAAGTAACCCAACAATGTCAGCTCTCTAATGTCTTTTTCTGTACATTTTGAAGTTGATATATTTTTTGCAAGCTTTTCACAAAATCAAGTTGATATTCTAAGTCAGCTGGTAATGTTGGTACCTGCTAGCTGAAAGAAAAGCAGAATGTCATTGATATATATTTTAAATTATGAAGTGATTTTTTTAAATTATGAGAAGTGTTTATGGTTGGAGAACTGATGTACTCGGTTCAGATGATTGTTGTAGATAGCTTTCTTACACAGCCAAACTCCTGGAACATGCAGAGGTGGACAGCGTGGACTTCATGGAAAATATGCTTCTTAAAATAAGTAAGTGGACTTCATTCATTCAGTTCTGGGCTCCCCACTTCAAGAAAGATGATGAGCTGCTGGAGAGTGTCCAGCGGAGGGCTACGAGGATGAGGAGGGGACTGGAGCATCTCTCCTACGAGGAGAGGCTGAGGGAGCTGGGCTTGTTCAGCCTGGAGAAGAGAAGACTGCGAGGGGACGTAATATATGCTTACAAATATCTCAAAGGTGGGTGTCAGGAGGACGGGGCCAGACTCTTTCCAGTGGTGCCCAGCAAGAGGACAAGGGGCAACGGGCACAAACTGAAGCAGAGGAAGCTCCAGCTGAACCCGAGGAAGAACTTCTTCCCTCTGAGGGTGACGGAGCCCTGGCCCAGGCTGCCCAGGGAGGCTGTGGAGTCTCCTTCTCTGGAGATATTCCAGCCCCGCCTGGACGTGGTGCTGTGCAGCCTGCTCTGGGTGACCCTGCTTGGGCAGGGGGTTTGGACTGGATGACCCACAGAGGTCCCTTCCAACCCTGACCATTCTGTGATTCTGAGTTTTTTAGTCTTTTAAAGCTAGGGTAATTGTGAAATGAATGGTGTAGTTCAAAAACGAGTTACCAAAAGCTGTTTTCATATAACTGGGAACTTGTACGATGTCATCACTGTAGTACAGGAGGAATAAAATGTATTTTTCAACTCTTTGTCAGTTCTGTTGAGTGTTGCAGCTTGCTCAGTGTTGAGTGTCAAGTGCTTTAGGTGCTCCATTTTGCTTTCTTCTCGGTATCGTGGGGTGCAGCCACTTAGGCCACTCGCACCTCGGTTTCTACCGACACCACATCTAGCCCTGCTGATAGGGACCTCGTGCTCTCCATTTCTGTTGGTTCAAGCTGAGAAGCCTTATGTGAAGTAACCGAAGCCTGCTTTTGTATGTTCCTTCTCACTCTCTTGGCTTTTAATCTTGTCACTGTTTTTTAACGTAAGGGCAAGTCTTGTGGTCATATTCCACACCGGAGTGTTCTTTGTATATGAAAAATGCAGAAGTGCTCTTCCTCAGGTTCTGATCTTCACAGTCGTCCTCCACGAGCTGAGGTCCCAACCCTGCCTCCGAGCTGGGGCACTCCCTTCAGTCAGCGTGTCCTCCTCTGCACCTCGCAGCAGGCGAGAAGAGGATGAGTAGCCTAGGCCAGCTCGCTCGAAGGGGGTTATGTGGGATTAAGAACAGCTACTTATTTTTTGAGGTGTAATATTGCTCTCTGTAAATAAAATCACATGATTTGTAATGTTGCAGTCGTATGGAGAAGCTAGTTTGTGTTAGTGATCCCTTTACATTTGTGCACTGTTGGAGTATCCGCTGGCTGCTTTCGGTAGCTTCAGACTCTGGCTGCAGTTGTGAACTAAAGGAATGGCTGTAGGACTTGTAGCTGAGACTGCTTCTGAAGTGTTGTGGCACAGAGTGAAGTTAAAATTCTCTTCCTGACTTCTTGGGCTGCTTTCTTTGTTTTGTCTTTGTAGGACTGAGGGAAGGTGTGAAGCGCTAGAGTTGGAATTAGTTCTTGATTCACTGGTGTTCAGGATCATGTGGGTTGTCCAGTGGTGGGGAAATATTTAAGAAAATAAAATGCTTTGCTTTTTCAGTCAAGCAGGATTTTTTCAGTGAAAACATGCAACAATTATTTCAGAGCAGTTCCAAACTGTATGTTGAATGTGTTATTCAAATCACTTTGAAGGTTTAGCAGGAGGTTACGTAGTGAAGTATTCGAGGCTACAGTAAAAATGAGATAAGGAAAATAAGACAGACAAAGCAACCTAAAACGTTGTGGAATTGTCTCTCACACTGGCAGCCTAAACTAAAATGTTTAAAACATGATCTTTGCACTTGTTTACATTTATTTTCAATGCAGCTTTCTTCTGAACACCTTCAATGTTCTTCCTGTAAACAGGAGAAGTTGGAAAGTGTTTAAAAACCACGTACTCACAACTGTGGTCTTGGTACAAGCCTTTGAAATGATTAGTAAAACATCTTGGAAAAGGACCATACCCTGCACTTTCTGTCCTTGTCTCCTCCGGAATGGTAGAACAAAACTACAGTGGTAAATCTGTGCAGCCAGGGTTACCGGCAGCGGTGGTAGCTGCTCGCCTGTGTGCCTTCGCCTTGCTGAGCTCGTTTAGCTTTGCTGATAACTCCGTTACTTCATGTCTGATGGTAGGACTGGGAAGCTGCTGCTGGGTAAGAAATCCACATCAGATCTTTCACGTTGCGGTTGCTTGTGGACGGAGCTGTGCCATAAACTGCTGAGGTTTTCGGAGTTTAGTGTTAGGCGACTTCAGCCTGCTCGTCTGGCTGATTTTAACGTTAAAGCTTAAGCTGCTTTTAACTGTTCCTGGCCATGCTGAACCGCGTGAGGGGGTAGGCAGCAGTTCTGAGATCCCCCGTGTTTGATTTTCAGAGTGTGTTGCCTTGTCATGAGCCTTGGGGCTTTGGAGGAGTTTGAAGATGGAGATGAGACTGATGAGAATGCTGGAAGGTAAATGTGGAATAAGCTCTGTTAGCCTCCTGGCTATACACAGCCTGTTTCGTAGTTCTGAGCTCATCCCAGGCTCGCTAACTCCAGTACCAGAATAGTTTTCGGTATCATTTTTTTTAAAGGCATTAACAAGTAAACATAAAGGCTCGACTGACGTAATTAGCGTTACCTCTGTGGGACTGTGATGCAGAGAGGTGGGCAGCAGGCTTAGCTGACTTGGGGAAGAAATACGTGTTTGAAACAATGACATTATTTTTTTTTATTCCCCCCACGGACTTCCCCCTGAGAATCGCTGCGTGTTTCGGCCGGCCGGGTTTTGGTGCTGGTTGCTGCTGTGTGCAGATCGCCTGCCCTCTCCTGGGCAGGATGGTTTCTGTCCTTGTTGGAAGCACTTCTGTGTGAGAGCCGGCGTTCAGAAAGTTGCAACAGTTACATTTTTAGTGTATATATATTTCTCTCAAGTGTTTTGGAAATACTTAAAACTGAAAGTTACTCTTAGAGCAATATTTGAGTTTCGTCTCTTTCTTCCATTGGGGCTCTCCTCACAACATTTGCCCTTTGCTGAGCGACGCTGGCTCCGCGCTCGACACTGCTCGTGTTCCTGGTAGCTGGCTCTGTGTGTTTTCCTCAAAGTTCATTTCCTGTTAAGTAAATTGTATGTGCTTTTATGTAACCTGATTGCCAGACGGCCTTTCAATATTGATGCTTATGAGCAGACACATCTGAAGTGCAACATTGCTTGAAATGGTGCAGGATGGTTTTGCTCGGCGTTGATTTCCCTTGGTTGTTAAACCTGTTCATGTGTGGTAGCGTTAGGCGTCATTCCTTTGAATTCCAAACCCGAAAGCCATGGAGAGCTTCAGCTGAAAGGAGAGGGGAGGAGAGGAAGAACCAGAACGTTAACTCTCGTGATGGCAAGGAGATGAAGCGATCAAGTTGCCTTTGTGGAGATCCTCAGAGCCAAAAAAATAGTGAAATTTTGTTAAATAGAATCAGCAGCTGTGTACAGAAGTAAATTCTGAAGCTGGTGACGTGTATAGAGAAGAGAATAATTTTTGTAGCTGCGGTAGAGTTAATTTTGAAAACCGCTTTACTCGTATGGGACAATTTGTAAATGTAACAGCAAGTGGTAAATAAAATTGTACAGACAACTTCTGCTGCGTTCCGAGGTTATGTGGCTGTGTGCTGGCGGCGCTCAGTGCGTGGACAACCAAGCAGATGTCAGAATGTCATCAGTATTTTTCCATGAGAAGACAATCAGAAAATTAAATCTTTATGGAGACAAAATAAGCAGAAAGTAAGGTGGGTACTATTGAGAAAGATTTGGGACAATGGTTTAGTGGTTAGTTAAGCATAACAACATAAAATATATTTAAAACTTTATGGGTTTTTTAATATTTGGTCTGATACAGAAGCCAAAGTGTATCCCTTGTGCTTAAACGTCTGAGAGGGTTCTCTGTCCCTACCATAGATAGCTTGGGGTCGTGTGGACAGCTGGCGGGAGATGGGGCGGTTTTGAGTTTGTCCTCCCTAGAGCTAAACACCTTCTGCCTTCCTTTCCCCCCTCCCTTGTCTGGGAACCGGCAGAGGGAGCCCCGAGCTTTGTTTCTGCAGAGGTCCTACATAAATTACTGTATTTTTTGTATGCTTAAAGCAAAGGACTTTCAGAGTCACCACTAGCTGGTTCAAGGAACCGTCTCTGCTGCAGAAGCTCTGTTTCTGGCCAGTATCCAAGCCTGCACTGGGGCTTTGATCCTTGCCTGAAAGCTGCTGTGCTGCACAAAATACGGCCTGGAAACGCCTTGCACAGGGCCAGCACCCAATTTGTGCCAACCTCCAGCCATCTTCACTAAATACACGGCAAAATGTGTCTTTGCTGTCTTTAGGCGTTAACTTGGGACTGGGAGATCTGCTGGTAGGAATGTGGCAGTGAAGAACTTTGCGCTGAGGACTTGGTTGAAGTTTAATTTTTAGTTAGGTCGTCTTGGGTTTCTTTAGCAGTTGTCCAGGTTTTGTCCTGTGATAATTCTTCTGTTTTATACAGGAGGAAGCACACGCTGTGTGCGGATGGAAAATTTACTTTTGTAGAAAATTCCATTTTCTTCTGAGAAGTGTTGCCCACGCTGAGATTGGGTTTGGTAAAACCTTGGCTTCGGGATTCGCTCTGCCCATGTGGCGCGTTGCATTTTGTGGCTTTAGCCCTCCTCCGCTGCACAGGCCTGGTTTGAGCTAACTGCTGCTCACTGCTCGCTCTTCTGTCAAACAACGTTTTGTCAGTGAGATCCCAAGAAGGGTCAGTGGCCTTGCTTGTATCGGAAGCCGCTCTCTTCATCACCGCTGGAATAAAGGAGCAGAGCGACGCGAGCAATCTGTAACTCATTTCAAGCGCCAATTGAGCCTCTTTAGCTTGGAAGAAGATGGAGCAAGCGAGTCTTACAGGCTTTCGCTTGACCTTTACTGCTCTTTCTTAATGAAGTCATGCTGAATCAGCTGCGACACACAGCTCAAGACAGAAAATCAGCGAGCCGTAGGATCCCAGCCCTTTCCAGTTCCGTGGAAAGCTTCCCAGTGTCTTCCAGCGGTGCCGGCTGCCGTGGAAGCAGCCGCACCCGGACCAGCTCACAGCAGCCAGGCTGCTTTCAGGCTCTGACCTCGACAAGGGTGATTTCGGGGGATAAAAGTGTTTGTGTATGACATATCTCATCTAAAAGATGGTTTACTCTTGCATATTGCTTAGGATATTCTAAACTTGTGAACTCTTGAGTGGAACAATCTTTTTGTGAAAGTCTAAAGCAATGAATGTTATGTACCAATAAGTATATGTCTGTGACGAGATAATAATCAGCTTAATTTAATTTCCCTACTATCTGATTCATAATTCTGTATTACAATCAATTTCTGTCAAAATGAGCTGTCAGGGATACTAAAATATTTTAAAACTTCCTTTAAAGACCCTCAATTTTTTTGTAATTTAATTTTTAAGAATTTCTTTCTTTTTTTCAAAGATTAGTATCAGATAATCCTGGAGTCTCCATACAAGATATTTCACTTACTGTGGCCAGGACTTTATTTCTTATCTCTTGCTGCAAGGCAGGTTAATGCTGGAACCATTAAGCTCTCTGGCTGGGGATTTTCGGTTCCAGGTACTGGTATGAAGCCGGGGCGTTTGCCTCGCAGTGCGCAGGAGACGCAGGCAGTCCTGTTCAGAGCGTTGTAAATTAGTTCCAGTCTCCCAGAGACTGCTGTAACTAATTGGTATGACCTGGAAGTGGATAAAGTCCAGAACAGTAAGAGCAGCTTTTCCTCCAGTCGTCTGACAAATGGAACCTTTCTGTAAAGTCCCGCGCAGGCCGCATACCCCATTTGTTCTTTTGTGACGGGCATCGCTTCCGCAGGGAAGTGATGATGATTTTCCAGATTTCTGCTGATTTGTGTAGCAGGTGCTGTCATTTATTGATGCCAGCAGAAGGGAGGGAGTCAACAGCAGCCACAAAAAAAGGATTCCTGGCAGCAGCCGTTTATCAGAGTCGTTCCTTATCCAGTCAGGTGGCTGTGAGTATTCGACCACCGCTTAAAAACTTGCTATTTCTGTACAGAATGTACACCTCTAACACCCTCTTCTGCAGAGATAATCCTCTTTGTAAAGATAGCAGAAGTATCAATGTCTGTTAGTGGTAATAATTACGGTTAACAATGGCACTGCTTTTTCAACCAAGTATTTAATAAAGTGTGCAGCAAAGGTTAATGCTTAACCAAACCCTGGGTTGCCTTGTGTGTAGCACCTTTAAAGCAGCAAACGCAGAATATCCTGGGTTCTCTTTCAAACCAAATGTTTTTGAGGTTTTACAGCCTTGATGAGCTTGACTCTTGCAGAGGAAGCTGACGAAATGGGACCTGTGATGGAAGCCATTAGAAACTCTGCGTTTCAGTGCCTAATTAATTTTTTAAGAACAATTAGAGGCAGTCACTGTAAGTAAATAAAGGCTGCTTTCTGAACAGGTGGTGATTTGGGGAGTTTCTGTGCGCACCCCTGCTCCCAGCCCCTTCCAAGCCTGCACCCCACCCCAGCGGTGTCCCAGCCCGTCGGGCTCCGAACCAGCCTCACCGCTCTGGGCTGGGGTGACGTCCTGTCGGGTGGCTTTCGCAAGGACTCTGGTGGCCAAGGGGACGCTGGGTATTTCCAAGTGGGAAGGAGGAGATCCCAAACTATCAACGGGACTGAAAATCCCGATCTGGTTCTTTTGAAAGTTATTTAAAATAAATCCCCAAGGCCCCTAGATGCGCGGAGTTAATTGAACCACTGTGGCCACCGCTGCCTTTCGACAGTTGCGAGGCTTTTCTCGTTGCTGAAGCTGTTACCGTTAGACGTCTGCATGTCATCGCATACCAAGGAAGACATTTGGATTTCATTTTTGGCACCGCTGCGGAATTGTTTGTGTACATTAATCAGGCAAGGTACATGGCTCGGCGCACGCTGCGCCGGGCTGCTTCGCAGACACGACGGGATGGAGAAGACACAGCAACACAGCTGCTGAACATATTTACCGTCACACAGTTAGTCACACTTCGGGAGCTTTAATTGAATTACCTCTGACAGTGAGCAGCGAACCTGGTGGGTGATCTACTAAATTTAACTGATGGATGGGCTCCCGAAAATCAATTAGCGTCTCGGGCGGCGAGCGTGAACGCATCCTGTGGCTCCGCGGGGTCGGAATGACAGCAGCAAATGTGAGACGAAGTGAAAGCATGCGTCTCCCGCCGCCGCTGACCCCTGCTCCCCACATGAAAGGAGAACAGGAGTCGAACAGGAGCTGAAAGAATCTGACAGTAAATCATTCAAGCTCTGTTTTGCAGAGCTGATCTAGTACGCTTCGAGACTGCTTGATTGATGCTGGGCAGTGTATTGAAAGCAAGACGCGGCGGAGCACCAGCTCGGCCTCGACGCACCAAGCTGTCACAAGCACCGTCTAATTCGCTTTATCCTTTTTCAGACGTTCAAGGCAGCAGGAGGCGAAGAGGAATTCGCTATCTTCCGTTCTCGCGCTGCGGTGATGGGCTCCGGTCGGCAGCCACGGAGAAGCCCTCGGTCTGCTGGATGGTGGTTTGTTATCTGAATAATCAACTGATGGTGAAACGCGGGCTGGGGGCTCCTCTGACCTTTGCCTCGTCGCAACCCGACCCCGCTGGGGCAGAGCATGTAATGAGGTGCAGATGCGACAGGGAGGAGAGCTGAGCGCACGCAAGTGTCTGAGGGGCTCTCGGGTCGTGACGGAGCGATGCAGGCAGAGAGCTCTCGACTGGGGCTGCTCTCTCTGGGTTTGGGTGAAAGGAGGGGAGGAAGAGGAGCGAACAGCGCCTTGGCCTTCCCTCCTTTCACCCCGTTTTGCCGGACAACCAGGTAAGCGGCTTCCTGAGCAGTGAATCTGTGCAAACGCTGGACTTGTTTGGTTTGAGTACTGCCTTCAGTGAAGACTCAGTTTGGACTATACCCCCTGCGAATTTTATTTTTTTTATTGCTGAAACAAAATGTGTGGAGCTCGACGCGCCCGTACTGAAACCCGTCCGACCACTGCAGGAGGCTGTGATTCGAAACCTGGTTTTCCCTCGGGGGTTCCCCACCCCGTGCCCACCTTTCCAGGCCGGGTACCACCTTACGGGGTGTCCTGAGGTCAACGTGGGCACGGCGGGGCTTTGCTTTCCTCGCCTTCATAAGAGGATAGCATGGAGAGCGTGGGGCTTTTTCAATTATTTTTAAGCAAAATTATATTAAATAGTACTTTTTAAGGAAAATTCCTCAGGGGCTCTGCAGCGAGCATGGCTCTCGTGCCCACTAGGCAGTACTGGCGGAGGTGGCTCCGTGCAGTTGTTGTGGGTAAATAGGAGGGCTCGGCTGGTGCTGTGTCCTCAGCCAAGTCTTCATCTACTCACCCCGCATTTCCCAGGGGATCTGGGAGCCTGTCCAGCACTGCCAGCTTTTTGTAGGGTTAAAGTCATCCCTGCCATCAAGGCAGATGTCACCTTGCGGTACCGACGAATTGCTCTGGGAACGCACAGAACCACCAGGTCTTGCTCAATATGTACCAAGAGAGACCATGGTCGTGCCATCGGGAGGACGGAGTTCTGGCTGGAGGTTGTCTTGGGCAGTCCCAGGTCCGCATGTCAGGAACACATCTCACCCGAGACTGCAGCTCCCAGCAGCCTCAGCCCGGTCTTGATGCAGATTGGGATGGAGGAAGGCTTCCACCAGCTCCAAACAGGCAAAGACTCATCTAAAACCATGGAGTTTTGCAGGAAGAAGGTGCAGCACCATTGCCACTGTGAATGAGCGTGGGCTTGGCCACCACGCTGACCTCGTACAGAGAAATAATTCCCAGCGGAGGTGCTGGGCTGGGAAGCAATCTGTCCTCGCCTTGCATGGAGGATCCAACCTTCACAGGAGACGTTTGACCGCAGTATCCCACAGCTGTGGGTGCCTTCTGAGTCTCCGCACCTGAGCTGAACGTCTCTTGTGAGACTCTGCACGTCTTCTACCTGGCTGCAGCGCTGGGAGGAGAGCGTGGTGTTCGGGCCGGACCTGGCAAATCCTCTGCCAGGCAGACGACAGGATGTGGGGCGAGCACCATCCCATGGCTCAGGCGCGAGTCCTGGAGAGCAGCCGGGCTGACTCCCAGTGTTTCATGGCTGCTTTGCAAATGCAACATTTTTTCCCTGTAAAACGCCGGAAAAAAGAGGATGAGACTCAACGTGCGCTGACACTCTGGTCTGAAGCTCTATATAAATTACATTATGCATCACACAAACATATTTGTTAATTTAATTAATTTATGGACAAGCAGAAGTCCCCAGAAACTCCCGAGCTGTGCCTGCAGCTCTTTCCTTTCTCCTCGCTTTCCTCCTCTCCTCCTTTTGGAGCTGCCCCGAGGTTTCCCTCCGCAGCCCGGCTGCTGGGTCGGCTCCCACGCAGCCCCGGACAACTCACGCTGCCGAGTTCATCTTCAAACACTCCGTTTTGTGGCCCCTCCAAGACTTTGGCTTCAAGACGAAGACGTGGGAGCACGGCTCCAAACACCCGGATCAATCCCCTCAGTAAGATTTCATGCTTTTTCAAACAGTATCCGTCTTGATTTGGAAAACAAAAAGCAAGGAAAAGGCAACAGCTAAAAACCTTCCCAGCGCACAAAGTAAGAAATGTGGCTCTCATTTAGACAACTAATCGCTTCCAGCTGAACCAGCCATTAAAAACAGTTGAGGAATTACAATGTAAATAGATTAATGCAGACAAAGCAACATGTGCGCTGTTCCATGTCTTCTCGTTACCTACAAAATACTTGGGCAGTGACACACTGTTAGCCTAAGCCACTTGTTAGGCTCTGTGCTAATCAGCTAAAATTAAATAAACATGACTGATAAAAATGACTGTTGTGTTTGAAAACTGATGCACCAACAGAATTTACTCCAGGAGATAATTACAGATGATTAAGCCATGAAGAAATAATTCCTACGGCAAAGGGGAGAAGCCTGCGATGCAGGGATGGGTCACTTCTTTGCGTGCCGTCCCTTCCTCTTGGAGAGATGAGCCAAAGCTGCAGGAAGGTCTATGGGTGGGAAGAAACCCCCAAGGTGCCTTCCGACCCCGGGAGTCTCCAGAGACAGACTAAAAAAGGGCTGCAAAATCAGTATTTTGCAGTTGGAAGAGCAGAGACCTGGCTCGTACCTCCAGCATCGCACCCAAGGGATCAATCTGTTCGTTCAAGTTTGTCCTTTTAGATGCTGAGCGTCACAGAGAACTGCTCACAGGTGACCCACGTCAGCCACAGGGATGACATGCTTCTCAATAACAATCTTAATTATTTAAATAATAAAGACAATTTCTCATCAGAATGAGAGCAGATTAAGACTTGTCTTCTAAAACAGAAAACATTCTTCATGTAGTTTTTTTAAATGTTCATTCTTCAAGCAATTTATTATTGGAACATGAATATTGACTGGAAGCCTAAGAAAGGGGGCAATTTCCAAAATGAAGAAGAAATGCTCCTTTTTTTTTTTTTTTTCTTCTTTTCAATTTATTTCCTTCACCCCCAGGCTTGTTGGTAGGAGCTTCGTGGTAACAGAGATGTCCAACGGCTGGCAGAGAGAAAGGAATGAAAGGTGTCATTTGCAAAGCGTGGGATGTGAACAACGAGAACAAAAAGGCCCTCGTTAGTCACCAGTGAACTTCGTCACCGCCTGGCAGATGACCTGCTTGCTGTGGGGATGGGGAGCACGGCGTGGGGCCGTGTTTTGGGCCGTGTCCTGGTGCTGGGGTGGGTGTCTGCAGAACAGCACAGTGCAAAACAGACCTTTAACCAAGCGGCTGTCACCCTTCGCTGCTCTGCCTGGTGCCTTCCCAAGGTCAGCTCCCACCTCGGCGCCAAGGGTACGACGGGGTGTCAGGAGGATGGGGCCAGACTCTTTTCAGTGGTGCCCAGTGACAGGACAAGGGGCAATGGGCACAAACTGAAGCAGAGGAAGCTCCAGCTGAACCCGAGGAAGAACTTCTTCCCTCTGAGGGTGACGGAGCCCTGGCCCAGGCTGCCCAGGGAGGCTGTGGAGTCTCCTTCTCTGGAGATATTCCAGCCCTGCCTGGACACGGTGCTGTGCAGCCTGCTCTGGGTGGCCCTGCTTGGGCAGGGGGGTTGGACTGGGTGACCCACAGAGGTCCCTTCCAACCCCTAACACTGTGATTCTGTGATTCTTGTAAGCCCCACCAGCGCCGTCAATCTACGTAAGTCTGTGCAAGTCAGCCACGCACAGGGAGCCCAGCTCGGTGTTGGGGTTTCAGCGAAGGCAAAGAGCTCTGGCCCCTGGGACCAGCCTGGGCATCCTCCCAAAAGCTGGGCTCCAGCACAGCACATGCAACCCCGTTTACGCACAAAAATACCAGTTATCTGCTGTCCTGGGACCCTCACGTACACACAAGGAAGGTAAAACCATCGCCTACTATTAGTTTTGCTGCTGTGTTTTAAAAATGTGTGTTAAAAGAGGTGTCACCAGGCCCAGAGCAGCACGAGTGCTGCTGGCACAGCCTGTCGCCGGGACTGGGTCTCTCCTCGGGGATGGGGACTGGGACGGGAACGCGCGTTGGGCGCGTTGGTGGAAAATGTGTTTGCTGCGGCGGAGGGAAGCGGTTCCTCCTGTCCCGAGTGCGGCAGGCACGAAATAAGCCATTTATCCCATTTTACTGTGATAAATGGTGTGTTTTGTCGCCAGGAGCCGTACTGCTAAGCTGACTCCTCGGCAGATCTTAACACAGGCGTTTCCGCGTAACTTTTTCACGTATTTTCTTTAGCACATTCACATCCTTCAGCATCTCACCGAAACACATCTGCGAGCTGAGATTATCCCCTATGAAATGAAAATCGCTTGGGGTGCGGAGGAGGGAAGTGGAATATTATTCTTCATCCTGAATTGAAATATTAGAAGCTGACTTCTGAATTATACTCTGGGGTTAGCGAGCTATAATTGAGATTGAAATTGGTCCGCTATTTTTGGGACGGCCTGGAAAGCTCCGAGCCTTATTCCCATTTGTGCTGGTGGAAATCCCCACCCATCATCTCAAATTCTGCTCTGCCCGCGCCTTCGGGGCGAGGAGTGCCTCCCCGGCTCCTTCCTCCCCAAAATAATGAGAAGTGACAGCCAGGCAAAATTGTAGCTGGCTGCCGCGCCGCGCCGAGGAGCCGAGAGGCAGGCGAGCGGGGGCTTCTCCCCCGAAAGCTGACTGACAGCCGGGGTCGGGGTGGGGGGAGCATTTGCTGGGCCCTGTCAGATCACAGGGAGCTGCTGACAGCTCGCGCCGCGGGTCGCTCCCTTCCCTCACCGGCGAGATTTACGCTGCAATTCGGAGGGTGCTCATTGAACTCTGCTTTGCTTAGACCAGCCTGGAAAGTAAAAACACCACCCCAAAAATGACAATGTGCTCCTTTAAATCTAATGTTTTTGTTCTGCAGGTGCTGTCTAGAGGCGGTTGGGTTTCTCTGGAGGAACGCTTCGCAATGCTTCCCAACGCTCCGAAATAGTCAAGCAAAGCTGATGTGAGTTTCACAGAATCACAGAACCCCAGCATGGTAGGGGTTGTCAGGGCCCTCTGTGGGTCCCCCAGTCAAATCCCCTGCCCAAGCAGGGTCACCCACAGCAGGCTGCACAGCACCGCATCCAGGAAGGTCTGGAATATCTCCAGAGAAGGAGACTCCACAACCTCCCTGGGCAGCCTGGGCCAGGGCTCCGTCACCCTCAGAGAGAAGAAGTTCTTCCTCATCTTTGAGTTTGCGTTCCTCAAGCCAGCACTGTACGGCAGCAAACAGAGCTTCTGGGCAGCTGCTTAGCGACCACCTCAGAAAGCTGCTTATGGACCAGGACAGGCGATACTGGGACGCGGCTGGGGTGGGATGGCTCTCCTGCAGCTCCGGGGCAGAGCCGTGCTACGAGGAGCTCTCGGTTTCTCCTCCAAAAGCAATTTAGAGAGAGCCAAAAGGACATCAACACAGTGCACGGCCTCCTGGCTCTCCCAGAGCCGCAGAAATCCTCCGGGAACACTCGCCACAGGTGTGTTACGGACAGCGTGGTGGCCACGTGCTGCGGTGGGAAGGACAGAAGAGCTTCCCAAATCAGATTAATCAGTGGATTGATGGTTAACGGGAGCCACTGTCTTTGGGACCGTTCTGCCGTTGGCAGCAAGAATCAGACAAGAAGCTAATATAGAATGCCTGACTCGCAGCAACCAGACTTTTAAATCTTCTACTCATTTGGTCCATTAAAAGCTGAAATAGCACGACACGTCGTGAAATGTGTCTTCGCAGTGAGAAGGGGCAGAGCACGACGGGCGGCCAAAACAAGGCGATGGGACTGATCCACCACCCCTCTCCGTGCCTGGCCACGTCTCGACGGAGAGCGCTGAGCTCCTGCTCCTCCAACGCCAGGAGGAAAGGAAGAGCTGAGGTCACTGAAAAAAACCCCTTACTGCTTCAGTCCTGTCTGCTAAAGCCATTGGGCTTTCGGCCGTGTCCTGGCCAGGCTGCAGATTCAAACCATCAGCCGTGCCCCAGGCAGGTCCACCTTCACCCAGGCCTCGCCGAAGCCAAGGCAGGGCTTCTTGCAGACCCGCTCCGGGTGATCGATGCTTCCACGCCGGAGGGAATGCCGACATCGCTGCGTGTTAGCTCAGTTCTGCGGGTGCTGGGCTGGGTTTTGGGCAGCGCTGACCATCTGCAGCCCTGGTGCTGCTGCGGGGCGACACGTGCGAGGTGGGACATCTCCTCGGCCCATGGCGGCTGTCGTCTGCCCACGCTCGCAAGAGTGACGGGAAAAATCGTGGGAAGACACGGAGGAAGCGGGTCCTGCTTCTGCTGCAAACCTTCGGCTTCAAAATGGCTCAAAGCCAAGCCAAAAGGAGACACAAAGGGCTGCGGTGAGGGGAAATGAAGCAGCGTGGGCTTTCCTGGAGGATCTCCTTGGTTTGCACTGGGAGCAAAGCAAAATACAAAGCGAGATTAAAAAGAAACGAAACAAATGGAAAAAAAGAAAAAAAAAAAAAAAAAAAAAAAAGGCAAATGGTCAGTGATAACCCAGATCTCCTTGTTAAAGGTTCTCGGTGTCTACGGGTTACTGGAAAAACACAGGGGCCAGATGGCAGCGCCTCACGGGAGCAGGGCTGTTTGTCACAGGGCTGGAGCAAAATTCCTCCTTAAATCTCAATTCCAGATTTGGGAGCTCCCCACCAAGGTGCCCCGGCAGCTTGGTGGCCGCTCCAGGAGAGAAAGCCACTCCGCTCCCCCTGGCTTTCGCTGTTTTGTGCTCGTGATGCTATTTTTCTGATTGTTTTTTTCAAAATTAATACTGCCCGTGTGAGTGCTGGAAGCCAAGGTGAGGTGAGCTGCGAGCTGGCTCCAGCTGCGTTCAGCAGTCCTTGCTCTCACCTCGATGATCATTCAAGACTATTATTTGTCTTGCAAAATGCCTCAAAATTGGTAGTGGTAAAGCACAAGAATAAGAGAAATATTCATCTCTGGGCTCCTGTGTCACAGAAGGTAAAATCCCTCTATGAAAGAATCAGTGCTGTAAGCTAAAATCAATGAACTTTAACTACAAGCCTGTATTTCAAAGCCAAAGAAAACTGCCTCTTGCTTTAACCCTCTGAACAAACAAATATATTTTGTCTTTTATTAGCTAGAACGGTGGATAATTATCTCTCAATACCATCGGTGCTAAACAGCATCTCAGTGATAAATTGTTTCCCCGACTTCAGTGAAGAGGCGTGTTAGCGCGGTGGGATGGGGATGCTGGGGGGGGAGAGAAGGGGACACAGAGCTGGAAACAAAAGTGCACTAAATTGACAGCTAATAAATATTAATGGAATGGTTGATGGGTATAGCGATGTCGGCGAAGGCTGTTCATGAAGCGATGACGCTATTGTGAACACCAAGCTGACGGGCAGAGCTGACCTGGTCCTGGAGAAGACGCTGAATTGATTTTTTCTGTCATCTGAGAGGGAAACGGTGCATGGCACGCAGAACAAAACGCTACCAAGGAGACTGAAGAGCTTTTAAAGTAAGAACTTTAAAATGTTGGAGCACAAGAGCTGCATCCCAGCACGGAGAAGGGGAGAGACAGATGGGAGAGGAGGAACGGGATGGCAAGGGGGGTTCCAGCATGGGGACATGATGCATGGTCCCAAATGATGGGATCCCAGGGCGTCCAGGGAGCGGCACGGGGCAAAAGTCCCATCATTTGGGAACATCTATGTATTCGCACCAGGGGCTCCCAGTGTCCCGTGGATCAATTTGTGGAGCCGTGTCGGCCAGTTGCCTCCGTGCAGCCTCGGCATTCCCCGGCAAGGAGAACACGGGGCAGGTGCGTGGGTTGGGAAGAGAGCCCTTCAGAAGGAGCAACCTGGAAGAATTTGATGTAACTCGATCTAGCGATAGGCGCAAACAAGCAAAAAAGTGTGTTGGGCTGAGATGATTAGATGTGACGGGGGTTTTTTAGGTTTTTTTTCTTTTTTTGCAAGCAGTGAAAAATACCAAAGGCATGACGGAGGAATTAAGACGCAGCTTATAAACACGCTGCGGAGAAAAAGTCAAGGGGGAAGCAAACAAGACCCCAAAATAGATTTATCTCCAACCATCCCGCGAAGGCGAGGAATCCGCCGATGTAAACACAGGAATTGGAACTGGCCACATGAAACGCAGCTCCGCTTTCAGGGGCACCTGGGGATGGCGAGATGGAAGTCATTCCTCTTTAATGAAGATATTGCTCTGTGGCTGAGGCTTTCGGCAGAGCGGCAATCTCCGCTGCCTGGGAAAAGAGGGGATTAAGTTACAGCCCAGCTCTGCTGGAGGAGAAACCCCCCGTTTGAAGCAAACCCTTAGCTGCGTTATCTGTTTAATGTGTTGCACGCCATTGGCGGCATAAACATTTCCAGTTCGTTTTAATTTCATATCGTCGGAGAATAATAAAGACAGCGGGGTTATTGGTCGCAGCTGCGTGGATGTGGCAAATGTAACTTGAAGAATTATTCTGTCAAAGAGACAGAGCCAGATATTATTGTTTTTTTCCCTTACAGTCTTGCCAGAAGTTAAATAGGGGATTTTATTAAAAATATTCACATAATTAAAATCTACGGTCTTGAAAGCCTTTATAGGACCTGGAGTTAAACCAAAATAACACGTTTGCATTCAGATGTTGTAGGTTTGTGACAATATGATGCTGGCTTCAGTTTGCAAAGCGAAAAAAAAGAAGTTTTCTTACACCTAAATCTTACATTTTAAAATTTAGGTAGCTTGGAAACGTGCAGTGATTGATGTGGCTCAGAAGGACAACCTTGCTAGGAAACGTTACGGAAAGTCACGACAGTTCTGGTCTGGGGGACCGGCGTGTCCGGGGAGGGAGAAAGGAGTTTTCTTCAACACACGTGTGGTTTGAACAGCCAGCGCCCGGGTTTTCAGCCGTTGTCCGTCAGCGTGATGGATCGCCCTTCCCTCCTCTCGCTTCCCAAACCCCGACCCCGGCTGGAATGGAGAATTTTCCCAAAGTGAAGGAAATACCCCTGGCGAAAAGCAGACCCGACAGCCACTCAGAGCCGTTTCTTTTTTCTGCCTTTTTTTTCCTCCCTCCCTTTTCTTTCTCGAAGCTTTGTCCAGTAATAAACAACTGCTTCAATCTGCTGCGCTGATCAAAAGAAATGTTTTAATCAGTCCCAGGCAAAAATATCATGCTATTATGTTATCACTGGAGCAAATCATCAAAAATACAAAACAAAAATATCGGTTTAATATGCTCCAGATCAGGAATGTCTTGAAGAAACTCGCCTTCCTCACAGGTGTGTCCTATTTTAAGAATAAAAAGGAAGAACTAAAGCGCGGAGGCTGGCGCTGGGGCGAGCGTGGCCGTCAGGGCAGAAATGCTGAGATCAAAACCGACCAAGCCCAATTACTGCAAATAAACCGCTCGAAACGCTTTCCCCTGTCCCGGGGATGTTTGGATTAATTTTTTTTTTCAACTGACAAATTATCTCAAAATCACTCGTCTGTGTTTTCACCTGCTGCGAAGCAAATCCGTGGGGAGAGCTGCGGGGATGCCGACCCGGTCCCTGCTACCTCCAAAGCATGGCTCCAGCTGGTAAGGGATGCAACCCTGAGGAGACCCAGAAGCTTCCCAGTTTTGGAGATGATTTTCCCACCGGGAGCCTGAGCCGGGTGTGGATCTGATGCGGGGCGATGGGAGCCATCAGCGGATGCGGGAGCAGCCCTGCCCTGCCAGCCTGAGGCGTGATCGCTTGCAGAGGTACCCGCCATCTCCTCCAAAAAATTTTGGCTTGAGCAGAGCTGGATCTCATTTCCATCTTCTGCTCTGTTCTGTGTCCAGGAGACCTACCCAGTGAAATTCCTCCTTTTTACAGCCCATGGCTCCAGCTGCACAAGCGATATTCAGCAACAATTTAGGAAGAAGTGATCTTTCGGTCATTTGGGAAGCTGAGGTTTGGAGCAGGATGCTGTGGCTGTCTCGCCAGCCGGACCTGGCGACGCTCCTGGGATCAGGAGTCAATAGGATGTGCTCTCAGAGACACCTCTTGTATTTGTTGGATCGAAGAAATCCTGACTCTCCACAGGGTCTTCAAAAGGGATGAGAGGAGCCGGTCAAGGGGGAGAGGTCTGCACCGGCACGTGCGGCTCTCAAGCACCGCCCAACCCCATTGGGACAAAAACCATCTCAGAAAGTGGGGATGTTGGGCCGAAAACCATCTCAGAAAGTGGGGATGTTGGGCCGAAAACCATCTCAGAAAGTGGGGACATCGGCTTGGGAAGGAGGAACAGCAGCGGGGATGAAGCACCCGGACCTGGATAGATCCAGATGAGCTCTTCCCTGTCCTCTCCTCGACATCCCTTGCCTCCATTGGCAATTCCATCATCCAACATGGCAAGCGCCAGCATTTTCAAAGCAGGAAGGCTTTTGAAGCGTTGGGTTTTGTTTCAGTTGGAAATGAAGTTTGGGGCTTCGCTTGACTTTGATTTGGTTTAATCTCGAAAATCGCCAGGAAACAGAGCAGCATTTCTTCTACCAGCCGAAATTCTTCAATTCTGGTAGTGCTGAGAAGCGAAGCAAAAGGGGCTGATGTTATCCGTTAGAACAGCCCAGATAGAGACGTTATCCTGCTTTTATGAAAGCCAAAGGCCAAATTCATATTTACTTGAGCTGCAGCAGAATCTGGCTTCTATCCTGGACATTATAACATATTGTTTCAATCTATATTTTTATTAGCAATATTGATAACGTTAGAAGAAATACAATACAGGAAATAGCTTATCGGTTTCCATTAATTTTACAGGAAGAATTTTAATGAGGATAAAAGAAGAATTCAGCAAAGGGCTGAAACTAAAAGTGTTGTCGATAAACGGAGACATGCGGTACCTGCACAGGGCAGCTGGATACTCAGCGTGATTTCTACCCCATGCAAGAATAATAGCTGATAATAACTGTTTTTAAACGACCATTAGTTCTACACTTCAAGATTATTAACTCTTTCATACACAGTGATTTGCTGCAAGGCTGTAGAAATGCAGAGATTTGTATAAACCTAAATTAAATCTGTTTGTTACACACAGGCAGCAGTACCTGCAGCTCATGCTCCTGCTTTTAAAGCCTTGGGCGAATATTCATAGGGAAAGACATAGGAAATGCTCTCGTTGCAGGGAGAAAAACCCCTAATTCCAGCCCCTAAACCTCAGGTCCTCCAAGAGGAGAGGATGGGGTCCTACTTCACACAAAGGTGCCTTTGGGACGGGGAGGTTTCGCCTTTGAGAGGTCCCAGAGCTCCAGGGTGCGCAGGAGCTTTCCGAGCTGCCAGCCTTCCCTCCTGACACTCCATCCTCTGATATTAATTCTTAGTTTTAACACTGCATTATGAACAGTTTAGCACTTGAAGTGTTGCTCTATATCTGGCTTTATGGTCTTTTTTTTAAGTTTAAAGCGGCAGTCTGCGTGGAGGGCGTCGTGGTGCCGGCTGAGGACAGAGCAGTCTCCTGGATCACTCCATTTTGTCCTGCTGTTGAAGACACACACAAAACACAACCCTGCCCCACATTTACCTTCAATATACAGGGCTTTTTCCATAGTGCATTTAGCATCCCATCACAGGTTGATTCTCCAAGGCATTGGAAGTAACCTATGATGGTTCAAACCACCGAGTGCTTGGGGTGGGGTGGGTAGAGCCAGGGCAGCATCCCAGTGTACAAAGAGATCTCATAGAATGGTTTGGCTTGGAAGGGACCTTAAAGCTCACCTGGTTCCAACCCCCCTGCCATGAGCAGGGACATCTTCCACCAGCCCAGGGCGCTCAGAGCTCCATCCAACCTGGCCTTGAGCACTGCCAGGGAGGGGGCAGCCACAGCTTCTCTGGGCAGCCTGGGCCAGTGTTTCACCACCCTCATGGGGAAGAATTTCTTCCTAATATCTCATCTAAATCTGCCCTCTTTTAGTTTAGAGCCGTTCCCCCCCTTGTCCTATCACTGCACACCCTTGTGAAAGCCCCTCTCCATCCTTCCTGCAGGCCCCTTCAGGCACTGGCAGCTGCTCTAAGGTCACCCCGCAGCCTTTTCTTCTCCAGGCTGAACAGCCCCAGCTCCCTCAGCCTGTGCTCGTAGCAGAGGTGCTCCAGCCCTCGGATCATCTTCGTGGATGAAGATGGCCGTCCGTGCCACAGAGCTGCCGGCTGCTTCAGTACCGTGCATTGGAAACCTTCCTGCTGGGTGCAACAGCAGCGAGCATCTTCTCCCAAACCTGAATAAAAAAGGGTATTTCTGCTGGTTTCAGGCTGCAGGTCCACAGTGAAGGGATACAGCAGCTTGCTCCGATGTACCAGAAGGCAGCATCCATCCCCGGAACATCACCTGAGTAACAGCAAGAGTAACTCAGAGTAACCACACGAGTCCATTACTCTTTTCTTCCTCTCGGAGCAGAGGCCCTGTTTTATTTGCCGGCCTGACTGGAAGCAGATGGACCTGTCAGGGCTGGCTCCCGCAGGTGAGCCCGGCGGGGTGGACGAGCTGCTAAGTGCTCCCAGCTGCCGGGCAGGGCCCGGAGGAAATTGTTGGAGCTGGGACCCCGCTCGGAGATGAGATCTGGAGTCAGCGCCAGACCGGAAAAAGTGAATTTCTCCAAAAAGCCATTCTCTCCAAACCTGAAAGGGCGAGGCTGTTAAAGCAAGAGAAAAATATCTGAAAACCCCTTTAGTGCATGTAATATATCTTTAGACCTCTGAGGGCTAGAAACCGTCCCGAGCCCTTGCCCCCATCTCTGGTTTTGTTCAGGATCGGCCTCCTGAGACAGCCAACATTAATTTTCCTGGGGGTTCTCCCTTATCGCTGGTGTTTGCCTCTCCAGAAAGGCCTTGAATTTTGCTTGCTGGTTTGTGTCGTTTGATTTATAAGCTCGAGGGGTCCTTCGCAAAACCTGGACTACTTCTTGCGCTTAATTGCCACGATAAACTTCAGATTTGGTGCTTTGGGATAAGCAGCTGGAGAGGAAATTGTTTGATGTATGGAAGCAGACGGTAGGTCCTGCTTGTGGACGTCGCTGAAGGGACGCAGAGGAGAAGCGGGTTTATAAATAACTATAAAATTCAGAAACTACACGGGCTCGGCGAGAGCAGAGCCCTGTGAAGCATGAGCAGCTTGCGGGGCGATACCTAACATCTGCAAAAGTCCTTGCAGCCGGTTTAATTCCCAACAGCCTGGATCGCCGCGCCGGGGCTGTCTGACACCGGCTTTCGCTCCGCGGGGGCCGGGAGGCTGCGATTTGCACAGGCGAGCGCAGAAAGGGGTGCCCGGAGCTTGCACCCTAACACGCAAACCACTGGGGGAGAGAAAAGGTGGGTAAAAAGTCCCGGGGTTTTGAGTAGACCGCAAGGAAAGCGGTTTTTAATTTTTCCTTTGCAAAATTGCTCTATCGAAAACAACTCTGTTTTAAAGGCAGTTTTTCCCAGCGCCCCGTGGCTGCGGCGTCGGCGGAGCGCGGAGGCTGCTGAGCCGGCGGGGTTGGGGACAGGGCTGCAGCGGCGGCCGGGCGATGCGGGGCTGCCTGCCATCACAGAATCACAGAATCACGGAATCACAGAATAGTAGGGGTTGGAAGGGACCTCTGTGGGTCATCTAGTCCAACCCCCCTGCCCAAGCAGGGTCACCTACAGCAGGTTGCACAGGACCTTGTCCAGGCGGGTCTTGAATATCTCCAGAGAAGGAGACTCCACAGCCTCCCTGGGCAGCCTGGGCCAGGGCTCCGTCACCCTCAGAGGGAAGAAGTTCTTCCTCGGGTTCAGACGGAACTTCCTGTGCCTCAGTTTGTGCCCATTGCCCCTTGTCCTGTTGCTGGGCACCACTGAAAAGAGCTTGGTGCAGCGAAGGAAACTCTGAAACACAAACGCCAAGGGATGAGGTATCGCCGGCGGCGCTGCCAAGCCCGGCTCCAGCCGGCGGGTGCTGGTAGCAGAGCCCTGGGAGGAGTCGGGGGACGCATCCCACCCCCCTGCGCCCAGCACCCAAAGCACAACCAGAGGCCCGAGAGCCGCCGCGGGATTCTGCCTGCGGATGCTGTACCTCTCCCACAGCTCCTGAGCCGTGTTTCAAAAGCGTCACGGCGTATTTTGTGTGTTCTAGGAGACAAAAATAGACACTTTAAACTAAGAAGAAAGGACACGTCAAGATTGCGGAGTCATCTGTTTCCAATAGCGTCTGTTTACATATTAATGCGCAAGGCAAATTTGTAAACACGAGCATTTGAAACTCTTGTAGGACCCGATACGGCCTTTTCCCTCCCTGCAGCTTTATTGGAACCGCATGTCCCCCCCCGGCCCCAGCCACACGCCTGCATCGTTGCAGTACCGGATGCGTTTCAAGTGTGCTGGGCGCTTATTTGTCCTGCTCTCTCTTGCTATCCAATCCTCGTTTGTTTTGCGTAATTGTGATACAAATTATCATCTAATTACGGACCAAACCTCAGAAGATCGAATGTAAACCAAGGCGCTGCGATCAGAAGAAGCCACATCCGACGCTCCCTCTACACGTTTGGCTTCTCCAGCTGGTGTATTAAATTTGGGTGAAGCTGGAGAGTAAAGTGCACTTTGATTAAAAATATTATTGTGGGGGGTTTATGGTCTCCTTGATTTTTGAATCAGCCCCTTGGTGTGTCTGAGCACCGAGCCCACCCCGTGTCCCAGCGTGGAGTACGGACACAGTGCCCTGGGTACAGCCAGTTTTATTTACCGGCTGCTATAAACGCGATCAGATTCTCCCGAATAACTTCAGCCTCCTCTCGGGAAAAGTCGAGGGACTGACAGCGAAGATGGTTCAGCAAATTTAATCTTTAAAAAAACCCTTTGATTGTTTTCTCCCAGTTCCCATTTAAAAATAGCGCCATAATGCTGGGTTTAGTTTTGTATCCACCCACCAAGTCTAAAGAACCGAGAGCTTCTACGGCTGCCGCAGGTTTCCAAACGCGGGTAACGGGCGGCAGCGCAAAGCAGCGCGTAACGCGTTTTCCTTACCGGCGCGTGGTCCCCTGGAAGTATCGACCTCGGTTCCCCCAGTTTCACGTTTAATAAATAACGGTTTATCGTCCTGACTTCCTCGCTCGCGTTCTGCCCCTCGCCTCCCCCAGCAGCCGGTTTCGAAAGCAGCCCTAGCAAGCGGCGTGCGGGTGACGCGCTGCTTCGGGCACGGCTTTTCCCACGTCAGCGGAGCCATCGATGTTGCAGTGTGAGGGACTCAGCTGCATTACCGCTGCGGGTACGGAAAATGCTCCCAGGCTGGGACGGTCAGGGAGCCTTGGCCGGGTCGGAGGTGACGACGTGGGCGTCAGGAAGGAGACCTACGACTGCCTGAAAAGACGGATTTGTGCTGTAAGGAACCACCAACGTCTTTTTTATTTGTTACAGTGGTGTTTGAAAGGGTAAATTGGGAAATAAAAGCAAAGAACATAGAAAGCAGCCTCGAATAACCCAGGTCTGAGTCTCTCTTGTGCTGTGCTGAGCTCTCGTACAGAGCTAATTGGTATTTATAGGTCTGCCTCGCCCACGCTGGTGAGGAACTCCCCGGAGCTCGGTGCCAGCACCCGAGGGACACGTGGGTGCCGGCGCCGCGCATCCCTCGCAGGGACCAGGCTCTGGGAACCAGGTGTCTTTTTTTGCGAGGGTGAAGAAAGCCAGGCTCTGTGTAGGCACGTCGAAACCCAACCCAGTTCCACTGGAATTGGCCGAGCGACGGCTGCTGGAGCGCATCACCCCCACGCTGGGTTTGTGGTTCCGTACCGACGGGCGCAGGACAAACCAGCAGCTCTGGGAAGCCCCGCTCCCATTTGCAGACACGCTCCGAGTGGAAATGGGGTGGGTCCCGGCAAGGAGAGCCTTTGCTCAGCCATAGCAGAATTTATCTAATCCAAACATAAATATCTATTGCTGTCGAATTGTCTGTGCTGCAAATATCCATCCAGCTCATTATCGTTATCTCATCAGCAGCCACACTTTTAGCTAGACAGACGCTGATCTGTTGGATCACCCACTCGTGGCCAGCAACTCCGGAATATCTTACGCAACAGCAAACATTTGGAAAATTGGAAGTTACCCATCACGTCCACCCACGAGCCCGTGACTGATCCGGAAGAGCCTTCCGGGTCCCCGAAAGCGTAACCAAGTGTGGGGGGCCGGTGCTCGGTCACTCAGCCCGCGGGGAGCGGAGAGCCGCGGCGCTTCGCAGAGCCCGTCCCGGCATGGGAACACGGCCACCACCCGTGATGAATAATAAGGACTTGGTAATAAGGAAAATATTGGAAATAAGGACTCCCGAATAGCAAAAAAATTTCCTTTTTTTTTTTTTTAATAAAAAGAGTGAGATAAACTGCTAAGAAACAGCACAAGAAAGCAGGCTTGTTCATTTTTACAGTTGTACAGACCGTTTAGCAGGGCAAGCACAGCCCACCATTCCGTACTGGTATCGCTGGGGGCTCTGCAAGCACTCCAAGTAGGTAAATCAGGGAAACCAAAGTTGTCTGATTTTTAGCAAAGCCTTGTGCGACTTTTTGCTATTTTAAAAGCTTCTGATATTGCTTGTTCTGTTCTTAATTTGTTGTCTGTTATGGGTGAAAATAAAACCAATTTAGATCCTTAAACCTGCACTTAACCCTGACACGGTGCTGTGTTATGTTCGTAAACACAGGATTCTCTTATCTTAATCCCAAAACACAGCCGGTCCCAGTCAAGCACTATTTTCAAATCTCTGTGATATATCAAGTAATAAAATTGGCTTCAGGTAGGGACTGAGCAGCGATCAAATGAAGAATAAAATCTGTGCCCCAATTTATTGCGAGCTATATCGTGCCCTTGGGAGCCAGAGATTATTTACAGGAACGACGAGACTCTCCGCAGGTGATGATGAAACAAACAGCACTTTGGAATCGAAAATCTCGTGTTTCGAGGCCTGTAGAGCTGTAACTCTCCGGAAAGGATCTGCATTTGCCCCGAGACCGAGCCAGGAGCATCCCTGTCCCTTCCTTGGGGCCCAATCTGGCAGATGCCGTCCCAGGCGGATCTTCTGCATCCCCGGGGGCTGAAAGCTCTGGGTGGGATGAACATCCTGCAGGGCTCCGGAGGGGTTTGATCCCACATGGATCTCTGGGATGCATCCCCCGAGTCCCCCAGCGTGGATCCAGCTCGCCACACGGCAGATGTGTGACCACCCGTCCTCTGTTCCTTCCCACCACGCGGTCAGTGCTGGTGCCACTCTGCTCTACTACCTCCTGGAGACCTTCGGAAGCGGGAGCAATGGAGAGGAGGGCTCTTGGGGCACCCCTGTGTCCGGCTCCACTGCCTCGTGCCCACAAGGTAGGAACTCATCTGTCTTTTATCCTGTCTTTCTTTACCTCAGCAGCAGATACTTGAATTTACATCCCTACTCTGATAACCGAGTCACCTGGGTCCTGGAGCAACAAGGCACTTTTGTGTCGTTAGTTAGGACCCATTAAAGCCAAGGGAACTTGAGAAAATGCTCGAGCAAGTGGCCAAATACGGCTCCTGTGCTGACCCAAGGTCTCAGACAGTCCCTTTGAAATCAGCGGAAAAACTCCAGTAGGGTGAGCAGAAGCTCACCAGGGCTTCGGGCTAACGAAAGGCGAGCTAGAGAGCTTCAGGAAAACATATCTGCAGAAATGGACACGTCTACGTTCCTACTTGAGAGTGCAAATATGAAAAAGATGACTGTACAGTTTGCTCTTCACCCACAACCACGGCACAAATCTCGCTGAAAGGTACCACCTTGCTGTGGATCATCTCAGCTCCTCCACGCTCCCAGATCTTCCACCCTCCCAACAACACAGCCCGTTCACCCACAAAGAAGTTCAATGCCTAGACACACCGCTCCTGCACCACGCGGTATTTCACAGTCAATAACTAGCGAGCCCTTGGGTACGAAGGAGGGGAAGGCTTGCTTTACATACCAATGCTTAGGAATATTATAGGATTCCACTAAAGGCAATGGTTAATTGTCGGGTGCCAGTTAGCGTGATTACATCTGCCATCCCTCAAGGAAGCTGGAATGCTGTCACTCACTTTGGGATGACTCGCTGCGTTCATCAGTCTGGATGGCACGGAGAAGTTATAACCGTACAAGCCATATGGAGGATGTAAAGAACAATTAAGTGCTTCCCGAGCAATGGGACTTGATGGGAAAATGTTTCCAGATGCATGTAATCCGTACAGCATTTGACTAGCAGAACTGGGTGCTTGTAGACATTGCCCACTTAAGTCTTCGGCTTTAGCGTTTTTCAGATTGGTTACGCCGAGGGAAGATAGTTTTGGCATATCCACCACGAAGTGGGGTAGAAGATGCGGGCTGCTGCCTCCCAGTTTTTCATGGCTTGGAAAGAGGAGAGACTGATGTCTTAGGAAGCTTGTAGGACAGATCTTGTAGTAGAGGGGCACGCTGAGGTTGTGTAGGTAGGTCTCAGGGCACGACACGCCGATGTTGCTCGCCGACAAGTGAAACGTAGGAGGTGAGCACGACGGAGAGAGCAGGGGGTTGAGTGGAGAGGGTGTCCCGCCGCTGGACGTCACCGGCGAGGAACTGGAGCTCCCACCTGAAAACGAAAAGAGAAAGCGTCCAGGCTGGTCTAGCTGATGTTCCCAGCCAAGGAACCCTCGGAGGACTCCTGCTCCCACGCCGCGTCTCCCCGCTGCCGGTGTCCGTCCGAGCACAAACCCGCTCCAGAAACCAGCTCCTGAAAAATGGGAAGATCTGTCCATAAATTAGTTGTTGTCATTACTTGGCACTTGTCTAAGCAAAGTATCCACGCGTGTCTAATCCCGCTCACTTCAGCGGGACCCCTGCGAGCTTCAGCTCCACACACTGGTACCTGCCACGTCCGTGCCTCGCTGCGCGGCCGATAACCTTCCCCTCTTACACACACTCCGTCGCTACTTTAGGTTCCCTATTTTTCGTGCAAGCTACAGGCAGCCTTTTCCCCTTGTACAGAAGAACAAAAATATGTATTCAGCCTGATGGAGGGGTTTTTTTGTACCTCGTGCTCACGGGAATTGACTAATTTTACTTGGCTTCCCAAGCAATTTGAAACATACCCTGGAACGCTATAGGTGTCTCCAGAAATTTTAAACGCACGTGGCATTTTAACGTTCTCCTTTCCGAAACGAATCAATGAACACCTTCAGAATTTGGTAGGAAAGCGACAGCGGCTCCCTCCACCCGTGTGAGCGCTGCCGAAGCCACCGGCGTTAGAACGTCGCTGCTCAGCGCCGGCTGAGCTCCTCCGGAGCGACGTCCCGAGCAGAGCCCGCGAGGCAGCGGCTGCTCCGGCGTGGGATGGTCGCCGGAGCGGCCGGCCCTGCTGCTGAACAGATGCTGGTTTCCTCCAACGCCGTTTAGGAGCCGTCTGTCTCTGCTGCACGTTCATTACCACATTCTTCCAGAGGGGATTTTTTTTCCCCTCCCTTATTTTAATTTCTCACCAAAGTCACCGGGAAAGGAAGGAAGGGAGTATGAATCTGGTTTTTGCTCTGTATTTTTTCTATTTACACCTAATCCCAGTTAATGTGCTGTCTGTATGTGATCTGGACAGACTTTACATACAGTCAGCAACACAGAATCGACTGTAAAACCGAGCCATACCTGCCGGCAGACCAAACCTCTAAAAACCCCCAAAGATTTCAGACGTGGTGCGAATTAACTTTGCAAACTCGCAGCAAACGGAGTATCTTACAGGTTGGGCAGCGCGCGGGCGGCAGCTATTCGCAAGAACCCGGGGAAGTTTTACGGCTGGAACGTCGCCTCAGCCTTCCCCGCCGATGTCGGCGGCTGGGTCAGCACCGGCGTCGGCAGGAGGGGATGGAGGGCAGGGATCCGCTCCGCTCCCCGCCTGCCTGTCCTGACGACCTCCCAGGATTCGGGGGCTTTCGGTCGCGTAAAATGATACGATCGAGCCGATATCTGTGGGCGCGAGGCAGCGGAAGAATCCCTACGCCACTGGCTGCAGCGGAGCAAACAAGCGTGAGCATTTGCTCCAAGGTAACCTAAGCAAGAACATCACACGACTTCCAGTACGAGTCTGGGAACGGGGACCATGGCGGGGAGGATGGAGCAGCCCGAGGGGCAGATGCTTTCCACCTCTTCTATTAGGCTTCAAGCTCCCGACTTTATGGCCGGTTCTTTCTTCAGCAAATTGTTTGTGCTTCCTTTCGATTTACCTTCCGGGTTTAGGGCTTCAAGATTGCTATTTTTCAGCTTTTCTTCAGAAGTACAGTTTTGTTATGAGTGGAAAAGGAGATTGTTTGTTATATTTACATCAATCCAGGGAATCAGTCCTGAAGAAAAATACCAATTACATTAAGATGACCAAAAAAAAAAAAAAAAAATCCAGGGAAGCCCTGACATTTCAGCATCTGTACAAGAATCATTGCGGCTGCTGTTCGCTCGTTCCCCACCGAGCAGCTCCCCAGTACTGCACTGCAGCCTGCAAAGGGGGTTCAAAAGGGGCTTTTTGCAGAAGGTCCTTTCTAAATGATAATAATAATTAAGAATAAGAATAAGAAGAAGAAGAAGAAGAAAAAGAAGAAGAAGAAGAAGAAGAAGAAGAAGAAGAAGAAGCAGCAGCATGAATAAGAATAACAACAATAATAATAAAAATCTAGCTCTCTTTACAACCTGGCAAACCTCTTCCTTTCTCCCAAGTCCGCTTTTTTTACGCCTCCACATTGCCACGCCTGGACCTTGTGGATTTTTGCTGGGATTTTGGGGATATTTCCCTGCGGAGAGGGGGATGATTTGGTGTTCCCCAGCACAAACGTTTTTGCAGAGTTCCCAGGATAAACGAGAGTTAAACCGGCCACTTCAAACCCAAACCGGAGCACTCCAGCGCGCAAACGATCCGTTCATTTTTTTTCTGTCGGCGCTATAAATAATCAGTTTTCTAATAACGCTTCCAAACCCCGTGTTTTTTTTCTTTTTTCTTTTCTGGAAAAGGGCTGTACGAACCGGCGTGCAGGCAGGCGCAGGGAGCTGGTTTTCCCTCAACACCTTGTCCCTCTTCCTCGCCTTTCCGCACAGGCAGTGGGCTCTGGGACTGCCGCACCCGAAACAGCAGAAAATTGCATTTTCTCTGGCACGGGGCGGGTGTTCGCTCCGCGGCCCCGACAGACGCCGCTTTCAGCCAATATTCCCAGGCGGGAAGACGGGAATATTCCCGGGAGACGAAGGCGACCCCCCCCCTTCACCCGGGGCGAGCGCTCTGCCCCTCTGATAATCGATTTTAACTTTATTATTATTATTATTATTATTATTATTATTTGCCCAAAACAGGCGGGGTTGGCTTCCCAAAACCCTCTGCTGGCCGCCGGTTCGTTTCCCGGACCCCCTCCCCCTCGTTAATTTAAGGGTTGATGACCCCCCCCCCCCCCGTCCGAGCCCCGCGGAGAGCTGCGGGCGTGCGGGGATGGGCGGCGGGGGAGCAGGCGGCGGCGGGGGCTGACTTACCCCGGTTGTCGGTGCCGAAAGCCTTGAAGTCCAGGGCGAGGGGGGGCCGCCACGGGTAGGTCTCCAGAAGCCCGTCCAGGACCCCCCTGCGGGGGTGGGGGGAGACCCGGCTGAGCGGGGCGGCGATGGAATGGGGGGGGGGGGGGCGGCGGGACGACCCCCGCCCCTTACCTGTTCCTCCCGGGATCCCGAAAACCTTTGGCGAAGGGATTCCTGTCGATCTTCAGCTTCGTGATCTGGGAGGGGTTGGAGGGAAAGGGGCCGGGAGCGGTCGCCGGGACCGTCAGGGGTGCGCATCCCCCCGGCGCCGTCGGGGTTCTCCATCCCCGCTTCCCCCCCCCCCCCCACCCCGGTCCCCAGTACCTGCTGGTTCTGGTAGGCGGTGACGGTGGTGAACTGGGTCTCCTGGAAGGAGAAGGTCTGCACCCCCTCGGCCGGCAGCGACTGGATCTGCGCCAGGTCGAAGCGGGAGTCCCGGGCGATAACGTGGACGCGGGGCTTGTACTTGTGCATGGACTGCAGGATGATCTGTGCGGGGGGCGGGGGGACACACACAGGCTGAGCCCCCCCTCCGAGAGGGACAAGGACGGGGGGTACAACCCCACGCGAGTCGCGGGTGGGACCCAGCCCTCGGCTCCCGGGGCTGAGGGGCCGGCGCGTCGCGTTTTGGGGGTGATGCTCTGCCCTCCCCCCCCATTGGGGCTGCCCCCTCCCCCACCTACGTGGCCCTTGTCGTCCATCTCGTTGTTGGTGAGCTTCACCCGGTCGAAGCTGACGATCTGCCTCATCCAGGTCTCCCCCGAGCAGGGGGAGTCGGGGTGGATGTAGAGCCGGGGGGTGATGCAGGAGTGGTCCGTGTTCCCCGCCACCATCCACTGCGAGCTGTGATAGACGTACCTGGCCCGGGACGGGGTCAGGCGGCGGAGACCCCCCCCCTCCCTCCCACCCCCCCCCTTCCCCTCCCTCCCCTCCCACCCCCACGCACCCCTATAGATCCTATACCCGCAGCCCCCCCCCCCGCCCCGTCGGACCGCAGGCTGGGAGAGAGGGATCCCGCGTGGGTCTGGGGGTGCGCGCCCCCCCCCCCCCCCCCCGGTACCTGTATCTTTTGGAGTCCACCGGGACGACGTCGATGGCGATGTAGTACTGCTGCAGCGGCTCCAGCCCCTTCACCTTCACCCTGACCGAGGGGAACATCCTCCTGCGGGCAGAGGGGCAGGGGCTGCCGGTGAGGGGGCGGCGGGGGTGGGGGGGGAATAACGGGGCGGCGAGAGAAACAAAAAGCCGGGCTCAGCAAGAGAAAAATACATTAACGAAAGGAGAAAGGAGAAAGGAGAAAGGAGAAAGGAGAAAGGAGAAAGGAGAAAGGAGAAAGGAAAGGAGAAGAAAGGAGAGAAGCGGAGAGGAGAGGAGAGGAGAGGAAAGGAAAGGAAAGGAAAGGAAAGGAAAGGAAAGGAAAGGAAAGGAAAGGAAAGGAAAGGAAAGGAAAGGAAAGGAAAGGAAAGGAAAGGAAAGGAAAGGAAAGGAAGAAAAAAGAATAAAAAGAAAAAGGAAAAGAAAAAAGAAAAGAAAAAAGAACAAGAAAGAAAAATAAAAAGAAAAAGAAAAAGAAAAGGAGAAAAGGAGAAAAATAAAAAGAAAAAGAAAGAAGAAAAAGATAAAAATAAAAAGACAATAAAAAAAAAGAAAAAGAAAAAGAAAAAGAAAAAGAAAAAGAAAAAGAAAAAGAAAAAGAAAAAGAAAAAGAAAAAGAAAAAGAAAAAAAAAGAAAAAGAAAAAGAAAAAGAAAAAGAAAAAGAAAAAAGAAAAAGAGAAAAATAAAAATAAAAAGATAAAAAGAAAAGCAGAAAAGGGAAAAGAAAAAGAAAAAGACAAAGAAAAAGAAAAGAAAGAAGAAAAAGAAAAAGAAAAAATAAAAGTAAAAGCAAACGAAAAAGAAGCAGCAGACGGGGGGGCAGCGGAGCGCGGGCGCGGGGGCTGTGCGGCGGTACCTGCCGGCCTTGGTGATGATCATCTCGGTGCCGATCTCGTGGAACCTCCTCCAGAGCTCGGAGCCCTGCAGCTCCACCTGCACCCCGGCCGCCGGCTCCCGGCTCCCGGCCCCGGCCTTGGGCCGCTTTTCTGCGGGGAAGAGCAACGGGACGGGGATGAGGGGGGGGGCTCTCCCCTCCGCCGCCCCGGGCCCGGGGGTCCCCGCCGTTACCGACCCGCGTCCGGGGCTCCGCGGCTCTGCCCGCAGCAGGTCCCGCACTCCTCCTCTCCTCCATCCTCCACCTTCCTCTTGGCCGATCGTCCCACCAAGGCTTCCACCGAGAAAGCGTGAGCCCGGGAGCTGAGCGCCATTCCCCCCCCGCTCCCCGGGCCGGGGGTCCCCCCCGGGCGGCTGCGGGGCTCAGGCGGGCGGCGGCGGCTCCATCCCGGCCGGCACCCAGCGACCCCCGCCCGGCTGCCGTCGGGGGGCAGCGGCCGCGGCGGGACCCTCCGGCATCCGACGGAGCCGACGGGCGGCTGCAGCCTCCGCTGTTTGTTTTGGAAACTGGTGGGAGCGTGGAGAAACACTGAGTGACATTGCAGAGGAGTAACCGGGGGGGGGGGGGGGGAAGGGTGGGGGTGGGGGAGGGAGGGGAGAGCGGGGGAAGAGGAGCCGGCCCCGTCTAGGATCAATAAAAGAGTTACTGTTCTCCATTAAATTGTAAAACTCAAAGAAATTTGACATAATTGCACACCAGGGGCCACTTTTCCAACAAAAGTGCAAATAACGTTTAACCAGAACCAGCGCAAAAAGTAAAAAAAATAGGAAAAAGTGGGGGGGGGGAATAAAAGAGGAATAAAGGAGAGGGAGATCCACGGCCGAGCTGTTCCGCAAAGGCTGGAACGCACCGCGCTGATTTATTTTCCATCCCGGCACCCTCCCCAGAGCTGGCACTGAGGCGTATTCCGGGGCTCAGTGGGGTTTTTTTTTTTGGGTGGGGAAGGGGTGGTATTCACGCTGAGCAGGATGGGTGTCCCCCTCCCCCTGTGCACCCCTCGCTGCCTTTCCCTGCTCCACAGAGGTCAGCCGGGATGGATGAGCCTTAACGGGAAAAAAACGTGGAAAGGGATAAAATCCACAGGCCAGCTGAGAAAGCAGGTTAGGGGGGTGCGGGAGCTGCGGCTTCGGGGCTCTGCACCCCATCCCTCTTCCAGGCGCTCCCAGAGTCTCGGGGGGGAGCGCTGGTTTGTCCAAACATTTCATTTTCAGGATTTCTTGCTGGATTTGTCGGGGTCTGCAGCCCGGCGCACGCATTTCTTCCAAGCCTCGGGCTGGCGGCAGGGTGAAAACTGCGTCGCCTTCGCGGAGGCAACCGACAGCAACCATCCACCAGCCGCCAGCTGGCAGAACTCTTGCCAAATGCATGTTTTAAAGGCCCCAGACTCGAATCGTTATCCTCAAATCCCCATTCCAAAGACGCTCCTTACTCCAGCTTATGGTGGACCTCAAACATCAATACTCGTTTATACATCTTTATACTCTTTTATGCACATTTATACTTTTCAACACAAATTTATACGCCCAACTCCTGGCACGTCTCGCTGGGACAGGAGTTTTTCTGAAGGAAAAAGCCTTGGAGGCAGTGAACAGTGCAGGTACAGGTGCGGGATGCCGGAGCTCGACACCCAGCTGCCCGCTTTCCTGGCTGCCGACTTCTCCCCGTGCGCGTGGTCCCGGTGCCAGCTCCAGCTGGGACCGTGCCTGCGGCCTGATTCGGGGCGGAAAGTCAGCGTCCCTGCCTGCAAACGGGGCTGTGAAAGACCCAGCCGAGCTGCTGACGAGCTCGAGGTGGAAAAAGAACAACGTCGTTCATCATGGAACTTGGGACAGATGCGCACGAGCTGGAAAATAAGTATGTGGAAGGATGTTTCTTGTGTGTGCTTCCCGAGGCTTTTATAGAACCGTAGAATCATGGAATGGTTTGGGTCATCTGGTTCCAATTCCCCTGCCACGAGCAGGGACATCTTCCACCAGCCCAGGGTGCTCAGAGCTCCATCCAACCTGGCCTTGAACGCTGCCAGGGAGGGGGCAGCCACAGCTTCTCTGGGCAGCCTGGGCCAGTGTTTCACCACCCTCATGGGGAAGAATTTCTTCCTAATATCTCATCTAAATCTGCCCTCTTTTAGTTCAGAGCCGCTCCCCCTTGTCCTATCACTGCACGCCCTGTGTGAGTACCTGGGGTTACGCAGGAGAGGAGCCAGCCCCGACTGTGGAAGGTGTGCAGACATCTCCCATCATGGCCTCCAGAGAGGCTGGTTAACTTTAGGTTCAACTCTTTTCGAGGCGAACGGTTCTTCTTCTTCTCCTTCGCAAAGGGTCTCAAATTCCGGGGACCGGCTATGCCGTGCCAGAACCCAGACCAAGGGGTGGTTTAGTCCCCGTGGTGCTCCGGCCGTCCCCCGACACCCGCCAGCAGTGGCCCTGCAGAGCCCGGACCCTGCCGATGGGCTTTGCCTTCGTGCACGGCGCCTGCGGACGCACCCGCCCGAGAGCTCTGCTGGGTGTGCGAGCCGCTTCGGGGGGTCTTCTGGGGCCTCATCCCGACCCATCCCCATCCTTCGGGGACAGGGAAGAACGGAGGAGAAGAGACTTTGGGAGGTCATCTTGCCCTGCCCTCACCCCCAGGCAGGACGGGCTCCACCTGTGCAGATCCTTATTTCTTCTCACAAAGAGAAATGAAACAAATTTGGTCAATGTGTTCGTAATTAGCGCAGCGTAAGCTCATGATTTAAAAGCAAGGTGAGCGGTGGGCCCTTCCCGGAGCCCGGACGGGGCGGGCGCTGCGCTCCCCGGTGCTGATGGAAGCCAGCTGAGGGCACGGAGGGCGAACCTTTATCTCTGCTGACGTGACATATTATTAAAAAGTATTTCGAGTAATCTTTCCTTTCCTTAGCATTGCAACACGTTGCAAGAACTTGGCCGGGGATCAAGCAACCCTTTTTAATTTCCTACAACGAAAAACAAAACAAAAATAAAGCCCAACTGAGATGATATAATCAGGGGTTTTGAGGCTTTAGGTCGAATTAATGTGTCAGAGAAGGGCTTTCGGGGGACTTGGAGAGCTTTAATCTGTCAAGGACTGACTCAGACCCTGCTTGGGCTTTGTAATCTTATTGTCTTTACCAAATTATGCGACGGCATGTCACGTATTGCCATCATCAGAAAATCCAGCAAATCGTCGTTTGGCGTAGAGTTCAGAATAACTAAATTAATTTTAAAGCAAGTGTTATACAATACGCCGGAAACATTTGCGCAACTTGAAAACGCTCTTTTAATGCTGTCCATCAATTGGGTGAAGCAACAGGTCGATTCCAAACACGGACCTTCCCCACCACCCCAGGGACAGACTTCGGGCCGTTTAATTCTGCTCAAGCTGCGCTCAATTTTGCCAAGATTTACTCTGCGTTTACCAAAACCAAACCCCAAAGCAAAGCGAACCTGACTTGTAGCTTCGGGGTAATTATTTAACGTCCCCCGCACCCAGCTGTACATCGAACACTTTTCTCCACCTGATATGTCACAGATTTATAAAAAGCTGGAATTACAGATTTGGTGCTAGGACATTTTTGGTTCTGGCAGAAAAACTCTAAGGACTGTTTGTTCTCTGCCTCAGAAATTGTTAGCAAGGAAATATTTTCCTTTTTTTTTTTAGCATTTGGGAAAAAAATGGTTTCCAAAGCTGCAGTTTCTGATCAGAGAGGCGCAGCACTGCGCCGTCGCGCGGCGTTTAACGAGCCCTGACTCCCGTGACAGCCGCAGCGACCGCTTCACCGGCGTCTCGAGGGGCACCGGGGGCTGCAGACGGGTGCGGGTGCCTCTCCGCTGCACCCCGAGCAGTCCTTGCGGGCTGGCGGATCTCCTCCTCTCTTGCGGAGACGCAGCCGGAGCCAGCGAGGCAGCGAACCCCGGGCCGGTCCCTTGCCCCGTCTGCTCTCCCCTCCTCGGCCCTGGCACCAACCTCACCAGCCCTCGCATCTTCCCTTCCAAAATCATTCCTCTCCTGTAAAAATCTATTTTAGGATGGATTTAACCGTGTTTGCGTGTGCCACTAATTGTTTGTTCCAGGACTCGCTGTCCAGTTTGCATTTTTTTCCAGTTTCCCAACCTTACTGCTACAAGCAAATAAATAATCTATTTTTTTTTCAGATCCCAGCCCATTTGCTTGACGTGTTGTAAAGATAAACGTGTGTGCTGCCTCAGATCTAATGGGGGTCAGCCTGACAGTGAAGAAACGCAAGCTCATACCTAATATTCCAAAGTGCAAATAATACCATTTTCTTGGAAGAAAAAAAAAAAACACCTTATGGATGGTACCGTGTGCTGCTGAGCGCTGCCACCGTCCACACAGGGAAGGGGTGGAAGGTTTGCTACGGGAGCGGGTTCAAGCTGTGATAAACCAGTTTCTCAAAGCTCTGGCCGGTACGCGGGCTGCAGCTGGAGTGGAAGCGACCGTCGGCTGAGTAACCCTGCTGTGGGCTGAAAGCAGGGCGGCTTGGGTGCGGCGGGAGCTGGAATTTACAATAATCAACTTTAATTTTTGTAAGTGTAACTACCACTTCATACAGGTCTCTAACTAATTACTTACTAACGGATTAAAAAATATTTCTTCTTCCTAAAAACCAATCTTTTAAACAGAAACTCCTGAAGGCGAAGTAACTCTTGGCAGAAAACACCCGTTGTAGCTTATACCAGCGCTGAGGAGATTGCTTTCCCTTACATTCTCGAATGTCCAGTCCCACAGCAGAGCTTTCATTTCGTTCTCCGTCTCATTTTGCCCGTAATGAACTTTGAAAAACCCTCTGCTCTTCCACCAAGCGCAGTGGGACGGCGCGCGCTCTCCATCCCCGGTTGGGCTGCGGCACGTCCCGGCCGTCCCCGCCACGTCCGAGGCAGGAGGAGACGGCACGGTTCGCTCTCGGGAACACCCCGGATGAATTCCATGGCAAAAATCGCAGGTCTGGGGAAGAAGTGACGGCCAGCTTGCGGCGGTGGACAGCCGGTGTGGAAGTCTCTGGGCTGGTTGACCTCCTAAGGAGGTACTTCTCCGCCACGTGCGCTGCATTAGTTAAAGATACATTAAAAGACATCTGAGTTACATCATTTTATACACAAGTCCCCCCCAAAAAACCAAAAGGCTGCACGGGGAATGGGATTAAACTTGAAGGAAATGATTCAGTGAAACAGAAACAATACACGTGGCATTTGGGGACAGTTAAATCAAATTAGTGGACTCGGATGGCTTCATGATGAGAGAAGGGTTGCTGGTGTTGCCCACCACAGCCAGGGACGTCGAGGAAGGGTCGGAGACGTCCGCTCGCTGGTGCGGTAAGGATGAGACCACCATGTGTGTCTCCTGCACCACAACGGGACATGCCACCACAAAGACTTGTACCCAGCAGCTCTGGCCACTGCTGCGTGCCCTGCCGAGAGATTTCCGTGGACAGCCAATGTGGCTGGGGCTGCATAACGGGGGCTTCTGTCAGATATCTCACTGCAAGCTCAATGCGTTCCCTTGAGAAGCAAGGTTTCTTGGCTCTGGGTGGCAAGGAACATTTTTAAAGTCACCTTTCCCAGCCCAGCTCCTGGCTGGTGGCTGTGTGGGAAGAGTGAGAGCGAGGAGGAGCTGCTCCATCCCCGCTCCAGCCACCTCCACCCGAGAAGCCCCCGCCAGATCGGCCATCCCACCCAGCAGCTTTCCCACCACCTCTCCTTCCTCACGACTTCTCCAGAGCTGAGAAACAAGCCCAAGACCCAGCCTCTTCCCCTTCTAAGTAAAGGGAAAAATCCCTGCCGTGTGGAACTTGTCTCATAATACTTAAAGAAAATACTTAAAGGATGTGTAATAATAGGAGATTTAGAGAGAGCAAAATTAACCATGTGGACGAAGCAGAAAACCTTTAGAATGGCACCAAAATGCGTCCCGCCAGGCTTTATGGTGGGAAGAGCTCCGAGGGCAGAGGGGGTGACCCTGCGTGATCCCTGCGAGCTGCGGGACCCCCTGTCCCCAGGGCCACCCCTGCTCTCCTCACCGGTGGAGCCCAGGGACCGAACAGCCGGGGTTCTGGCTTTGCTGCCAGGGAAACCACACAGGAGAAGGGAAATTAAAAATAGTTATGGGGAAGCTGATATCGGGTTGTTCTGTCTTTCCGGATGGGAGCGGAGCTGCGCAGACCCGGGGCCGCCTCTCCTGCGCTCCCCGGGGCCAGGCAGGGTCCGGCCATGGAGCATCCCAACGTCTTGGGAACCCCAACCGAGGCCTTACCAGCAGCGAGCCCTTTCACAGGCAGGAACCCGAGGGCAAAAAGAACCTTTGCAAAGAGGAAGGTGATGGTTTTTTTACAAAACACAGCCTATATTCTGGTTCACTTCGCCTGAAATAGTAGCTGGCTACCTTGAGACACCTCCTTGGTGCTGGTGCACACGGGGAAGGTCCCACCGCCACCGCCGCTGCACCACCACCAGCGCTTTGCTGCCGGAGTCGGCCCCGAGGCGGGTTTGGGACTTTTCCATCCCTGTCTGGAAAGACAGGCGCAAACTCTGGCCTTAAACCGAGCCCACACCTGGGAGAGGTCGACCAGCTGCGGAGAAACTCGGCTTTGTTTTGCTACTCTGCCCTCGGTTCTTGCGGCTAATTATTGCTGTAAATGCAGATATAGAGGGATGGGAATGAAAGCTTGGAAGGGCAGAGGCACTGGGGAGAAGGACGATAAATCGAAAAGTTTGCAAGGAAACTTTCACTCATTTTGGAAGCACCGATACGCTTTAGAGCCGCTAGCTTGCACTTTGGTTAGGAAGCGGCTTTTGAAAATGGACAGAAAAGATACAATCTTAATATTTCATAAGGCCTGCCAATACAAATAACTGTCGGCAGATATGTAAAATAATAGCTTTAAAAACAAGGAAAAGAATCACATGGAATTTTCCAAGGAGGGTGATGTCACCCCCCAACCGAGCTATGTATTCTTTGTATTTGAAATTAAAACCGCATGAACTCTCCATGCAAAGGTGGGTGAAGCTCTGCTTTTGCAAGTACCCCCTTAGGGATGGCGGATATTATTTTCTGTTTTTAATTTTAGAGTAATAAATAAATGTGATTGACTTGCCACCCAGTAGCACCGAGTTGAGCAAAAGAAGTAAATGCAACCCGCGCGTGTCAGTGTACGGGTGGTGGCTATACAGAGCCTGTCAAAGAAGTCCACCTACGGGTAGTGTGGCTGGAGCAGGAGAAAGTCAACTTTAGCTGAACTGGCGAACAAACTTCAGCTTCACGAGGAAATTCAGCTCAGAGAAGAGGAAAATCTGTCTCCGCGGTATTCTCTCCCGTTCCGAAATTTCCTTCCGGCTGCACTGGGTCACGGGCTGCGGACTGTAAATTACACAGCCAAAACTCCAACGAGATGTTTTTCAACAGGGGAAGAAGAAAACCACGCAGTGATTTAATATATGAAGCAGTTCAACCTGTGGCTTTCCCTTGTTTGCAAACACGGACAGGTCTGATGAGATCCAAAAACCACTCCAAACCATCAAAATTCGCAAATAACCATCTGGCCCGGTGGCTCAACACCTCCCACGGCCATAAATTCAGATCCCAGTGACATCAGCAGGGGATTTGCTCTGAAAAGCAAGCTCTGTCCTGGAGTAATGTAAAAACAAGGTGAGGTGAGGAGGGCTCATGGGAGAGCTGTGGCTCAGGGTGGAGCTGGCTCCGGCGGAGCATCTGTTGGCTCCCAGCGGGGAATGGGGCTCTGGGCTTGCAAGGAGCATCCCCTCCTCGCCCCTCAGTGCCCCAGTGCCTCCCTGAGCCCTTTCCTGGGTGCTGCCACCCGTACCCAGCACCATCCCCATAGCGTTTCTCCATCCTGCTTTGTCCCAGCTCTGAGACTCCATGCACACTCTTGGGGGTCACCAAAGCCATCGTGGGCACGGACTGGTGCTTACCAGTTATGGTTTTCTTTCTGAGGTCTCCAGGACCAAGGCAAGTCAAGCTTGTAAGTGTTAGAGGAAAGATTTTCCTAAGTGAAAAATATAATATCCTCCGCTCTGGCAAGGGTTGCTACGCTCCGCAAAGAGAATTTCCATCTGTGGTTGGAGCCCATGCTGCAGAATGGGAAGATTCGGATGGGACAAAATAGGCTTCCTTGCTATCTGCAATCCGTTGATCTCAGCTCCTTTCCTTGCTATTTTTTTTTTTAGATAAAGTGCAATTTAAAATTAAGAGTATGGAGATAATAACCCTGAGAAGCCTTGTCAGCAGGCAGAAGAGACACTGGTAGAGCCCCAAAATCCTCATCACCACGCTGCCTCCGGGCACCACAGCCCTGGGAACT